>NC_090219.1:4186105-4554855 GCF_033026475.1 Channa argus
GGATAGCCACTCTGAACTGAGCAGTATGAGTCATAATTCACACCCGCCCACACACATTCACAGAGGCACAAGCACGGGGAAGTCCACTGTTACCTAGGTAACGAGTGATTAGTGACGCAGGTGGGTCTCCGAAAGGAGGGAGAGAACACCTGCTGAATGCTGAGAGGATGACGCACACACAGACACACACACCTGGCATCAATTCCTTTAATCCTACTGCGTTTCTGACTACATTTCTCTGCTTTGTCAATGGGATGCCTCTCTCTCTCTCTCTCTCTCTCTCTCTCGCTCTCTCTCAAAGTCATACACTGCTGCTGAAAAGTGTGATTAAAAAGCAGACTTATACAGTCCAACTGTTAAACTACCAAACGAGGAAAACATACACATTAAAAAGGGCTTTTCAGGAAAATAGATGACACTGCACACTCAATTGTCTTCTACCATCTCCTTTACTTGTCCTCACTTTTTTCTCCAATTTGCTTTCTTTGTCTCCTTTAAATGTACCTCTGTTTCCTTTCCTCTTCTCTCTTCCTCCTCTGTTTTCCTCTTTTCTCATATCTTTGTAATATCATCAACTCAGCAGGGAAGAGGAGAAAGGGATTGGAGGGACTAAATTATTAATTCACAGCGCCCCTCTCTTTACTTACTTCCATCTCTGCCTGCCATTCCAACTGTCTTCAACCCCCCTTTCCATTTTTCTCTTTCTGTTGCTATTACCATCTCATCCCAGTTTTCTTTCCATTCCTCTCTTTCTCGCAGCACAATGACAAGTGATTGTGTTTGGATTGGTGAACTTTATCAAACTAAAAGGTTTGGTGTATCAGCACCGGTTTTTAATTTTTACTGCCTATAAATATTGTGCCTGAAGTGAGACCTCACTAGGGAGGTTTGTTATTATTCAGCCAGTGTCCTGGCTTGAATAGAGAACCACCACATTTATGGCTTTGTAAATCAATAGAGCCATAATAATTTCTGAAAAGTACTTAACAGATGTTTACTTTAGCCAAGTTTCAATTAGTATAGACAGCACCTATGGCTTAAGAATTGCATTTACATTTTTAGATACATTTTTTTAAGTGTTTTTTATTTTTTGTGATATAGTGCAAAAAAGAAAAATCAGTTTCCACAGTATGATTATGGAAGTGGCCCCTAAATAGCATTAGTTTCTCCTTAAACGGCGTCTTCACCACGTGGCATTAGTTTAGGGTTTAAATGTACATTAATGCTTTTAACATCCCTCTGACTTCCCTATATTAAAATATTTCTCTGCTTCTAACAGAAAACCCCCTCCAGATGACATCACCCAGACAAGTTTTTCATTATTAGGATTTCAGATTATGTCATCTGGGGAAGCTCTGGAGAAGCAGGTTGACCATGATTACAAACTCCATAGTTTGTTTGAGCAACAAGATGACATAATCTGAACTGAAGGTTCTTCCAATGATGTCATCTGGAGTCATTTTTAGCTTGACTAGACACTGGGAAGTTTAATGGCATTTAGGTACATCTACTACCCCAACAAGAACAAAAAGAAGCAAGTTCAAAATCAGTAAAGTCGTCCTTTAACAGTGACATTAAGCCCAGGATTTTAAAACAGGGGGAGGCAGTAGACCCACCTGCATCACCCTGTCCTGATGGCAGCTAGCTTGACTTTCTGCCACTGAGCTGGTCTGTCATCTCTGTTTTTAAAGCAGATAATCCTGAAAATAATCTGGATGTTTGCCAGAGACATTGCCCCATAGAAATTTTCTCTGCCATTTTTTCCATCCCAAAATGTTTCCACTTTGGATCCAGAATGCTTTTCTAGAAAGCATCCAGGATAAAAAGTTTGAAAGTAGACTTTATGCCCTGTACATGAGTGACCACTATCCCTGTTGGCCCCTGGCTGCATCCTTATCACTTTGCCAGCCATGCATGGTGGCTCATTCCTTGGGAAAAGAGACCATTAAATTTCTCATTTTTTTGACATCTAGCCCATAGCTGGCTGCTGACAGCCTGATCCTGGGACTGACTGCTCGTGAGCTCGTCAAGTGGTTGGCTGGCTGCTGAAGGGCTTATTTTGGAGCTGGCTGATGGTCAATCTCATCCTCCTCTTCAAACTATCTGTAAAATTCTGAATTGACAAAATGTGATCTTTATATTGTAAGAACTACTCTTCATTATTTGTTAAAGCTTCTCTCTCTCTTCAAAATTTCTAATGCCCTGCTAGCAGAGAATCGTTTTGACATCTTGATTGATTATGATAAGAAACCTCACAACCCAATTTGCATCTGGGTTACAGTGTGAGAAAATATAGAATGGCTCCCACAAGACAGAGGGTAAAATGTGGGAGCAGAGAGGTGCTTGAAGAGTAACAATGCTGCAACCTTGTGAGAGGGGAGGGGACATAGCAGGTGCAGAAAGACAAAATTCACACACACACACAAGCAGAGACTAGGTAGGAGGAGGACTGAGTGAAGATATATGGGTCCTACAATTTCCACACATTTATTACCCTTGGGTATTACACCACAATGTAATATTTATTTGTGCATGTTTGTGTTTGTATTGCTATTAGTTGCTTGTTGCCTAAAATAATGAAATCCATATAAATAAATGTGGCTAAGTATTTATGTTTAGAAATAATTACAGTATACCATGAGACAACAACAACTTAAGAACCAAAGACATGTAACAAGTAAAATTCCACCAGTTCTACAACAGAATCCTTATTGGATTATAGCTGCTACTGACTGAATAAAACTAAACCAATGTGCATGGAAGTTTGTTTAAGCAACAGTAAATGAGCAAAGCTATAGACTAGAGGGATGCTATGACTGACAACAGAGGACAAGAAAAGTGACTAAGAGACAAAAGAGACAGGCCTATGAAACAGCATAGTCCTCTGACAGCTGTGCCATTGCTGTTCAGCATGTTATATACCATAGACAGATGATCTGGTAAGACTCAAGTCAATGACATTTTAGCTTGGGTAATAATCATCCTCTTACCTGCATTGCAATTGTCTGAAACAAAATGCAACAAGTTGCCCACAGTGGTAAATTTAGTCAACCTTTACTACTTCAGTATTTTCTATTTTATGTTACTGTTACTCCTTTTTATAAGAAAACACAGTGCTTTTATACTTTATACATAATATATACTATATTAAAAAGTTACTTTTCTTATGCAGATACAAATTATACTTAACTAATTATACTTAACTAATTTTCTGCATAGTGAGTATCTATTGTGGTACTTTAAAACTTTTTGATACCAAAAAGTTTGTACTTTTCATTATGTAGCACACATGGAACAAATGTAGACTAAATCAAAAGCTTAATAGTGTTTTAAATACTTCCTGTATATTTTAGAGAATGTACTTAACACAGTACTACTAATTTAAAGTGGTACTTGTAGTTGTGTACTCAACTGCTTGCACTTTACTTGAGTTTGTGTACTTCTGCCCCTTCTGGCTTTACTTGTTAAAATGCAGCTCACTTATTAAACAAAATAGGTATCTCAAATTATTTTATATAAAATAATTCTACTTATTGTAAAAATATCTCCAAATCCCAAGAGACCTGTCTGCATATTAAGGCTAAGAGCTTCAGACTTCACACAACAGCAGATTAGGATGTTACTGTAATATTAGATTTCATCACCTGTGGTCCTTTAAACACCCCACATATTGGTATTGATCTGTCTTCTAAAAGCGCCCTATTTTTAACTCGAGGGACATTTCAAGGGGATTTTAATAAGAGGTGTCATTCTAAAAACCTGGTGTTGTTGGTACTGAAGTGTGAAGTAGCAACAGTGAAAGTAAATTCCTCTTAGTCATGCCATTTCCCCACAGTCATCAACTGTAAAAAACACTGCAGACACAAGACCAGTCTGAAATCTTTCAGTCAGCTGTAACTTAACATCATCCACCATGGGTGCCATAGGTGGCGCCCCATTAGTATACAATACTAATGCCAACTACTATTCTGAAATGGCTTGCAAACTGCTGCATTCATTTGGTGAATGTTAGGGGAAAAAACTTCAAAACCAGCATTTGTATAAAGTTGGGTTTTGGCATTTCCCTATGTGCATCTTCCAGGGAGGTCAGAGGTCAGAGGCAGCTACTAAAGCAGGTAGGGCAGCGGGCTTAAATAATCCATGACAATTTTCTACGCAAAATGATAACAGAAAAGTCTACTGCGTCAAAGCAGTTACATAAGCGTTCCAGATATTTCCCTAAAAAAATCAAAGAAAAACTATAGAGGGAGGAGAGAGGAGGGGGAGAGAAGAAATGACAGGGTGGAACTGTGGGTATGGGGGAGAGATAACTACAGAGACTGAAGGGAGAATGGCTTCAAGCAAGAGTTTGAATTAAGAAGGTTCTGAAAGTCAGAGCTGGGTGGAGGTGGCATAAAAATGTTTATGTAATGAGAGCATTTGATGAAAGCAAAAACTGTACAGTTTATACCAACATAGAAATATATAAATCTGTGTTTACTATGACTGAAGAGCTTTAAAGAGAGGAAATGGGAACAAAAAAGTGATGCCTTACAAGAAATACTGAGAAAAGTAAACAAATCATATGTACCTAAAAATTAAAATACATGTTTCATAAGTTAAACATATGCCAGTTTGGGATAAAACACAAATTCCTGTTGATACTGCTGAGCTGTAAAATGAATGCACAGAGCAGCATTGTAAAGTACAAACACAGTGTGGTGCTGGAAAAGACAGCACATTATTGCATATACAGTACAGTAAAGTGAATGTCAAACAAATGTAATATATCTGTCAATAGCAATTAATTTACTTTTTCCCCGCTGGGGTTTAGTGCGTGTGTGTGTGTCAGGAAGCACTTACAGAACCAGAATAGCTCCCAACAGGTGCGATCCAATCTTTAATTAAACCCCAATTCCCAGCCCACTGCTCCTCTGCCTACAGTACATTTGAGCTTATTTGCCCTTTAATGAGTAATGACTTTGATTTTATTCTCATGCCTCTGAGATGTTGACATCATCGTAACTTGCTAGCCTCTCTGTAATAAGTCAGTCACGTCTCATGCGGGTTGTTTATTCTGCTGACTGTGCTTTCACAACACTTTGGCATCATATTAAAAACTGTACAATACAGTATGTCGACAAACTGCTCCACATTTTCTGAATAATGGATATAAAACACACACTCCTGTGTTCACAGCGACTGAATAAGACACAAAATTAGTTTTGGAACAGAGAGCGTAGGTAGATGGCAGAAGAATAGACTTTTTAAGCATTCAAGGCTCAACAAAAGAGTGTTTTCATTGCCACCCACATGCTGTGCACATGGTTGGTGAGAACTTAGTGGGCAGCCAAAGTCTGAGTAATTAAATGCCTAATTTCAGCTATTGTGATGTAAAGAAACTTATTATTCCTTGCGCTTCTCTGCAGAGAAAAGTTCACAGTTGGAGAGAGGAGGAGGAAAGAGCAGGTGGTGGTTGGTTGGAAAAGCATCTTTGCATTGTTTTGTGGATTTTTTTGTGATTTGCTGGGTAAAAATAAAGCATTCAAAGGGCTAAACAAAATTTCTTGGACCGTTTACATTTAAATACTTTAAAATATGAGAAAGGAGGCGTAAGCAGATCTTTCCTACTGATGTTTCTACAAACGGTTCAAGTTAAGTTTTTCCCTGTGTGTGTGTGTTTGTGCGCGTGTGCACTAATCCCCCTGACAATGACAACAGTTCAGCACCATGTTCAATTAGAAAAACCCCTGGAGCCTGTGGAGCTACCATAAGACGGTATTCAATCACAACGTGCCACAACACAGATCCAAGGGCAACACTTGTCACAGGTAAGGGGATATAACCACAGCACGCCTGCTCCCTGCTGAATAACTGCTGTGCATTGAAACTACTATAAGCATTTTACACCTGTGTCCATTATTAGAGACCTTACACGCCAGGTTAATGGATTTGAGAGTGTGTTAGCACATGTTAGAATGCAACGTAATCTCCACTAACATGCATGAAATCGCATCCAGTCCTCTTATTCAATATGAGCAAGTTTATCAGAGAGCGTTTTATACTGGTCTTACCCCTCAAAATCATCTGACACAGCATATTCCTCTTAGCTACAGAGTTTCATTGTTGTTCAAAATCAGTGAGCCACACTGCCGCACTGGCTGACATTTTCATTCATTACTGTGACTAAGGACACTAGTATATTTTGAGGAAGTCCTTGCTGCTGAAAATACTCACTAGAGAAAAGGTTCTACTAATCCACAGCTAAAAATAGTCTCCAGCAAATGCAGTATTTACTCCTGTTTGAGCATTTTGTTTTTCTTCTAGAAACTGCAGAGGCCCAGCTGTAAAAGGAAACCTCTGAACAAGATGGAATTATGTCTTCAAAGATTCATGTCTTCAGTATATAGGATCCAGTGGGGTTAAGTGTGTTAGATATTTTCCCTTTACAGTGATAGAACAAGAAAAATAAAAAATATTTTATACTTTTAATAAGTAAAACTTTTAAACTTTTAATAAACTTTTTATCCTTTAGTAATTTAAACAATACAAGCACCACACACACACAAACACACACACACACTCACATCATTGACAGCTACAGTATAATATAGTATCCTCCAGACAGACACTGGACAATGACGCCTGACTTATCAACTGCCACAAAGAGTGGTATGTGTTTTCGTGTGTGTTGTAAGTGGGTTGTGTATCATAAATTCACAGCCTCAGGTTGTCAGGAACTTTATAACATTGTCCATTATAAATAACTGACTTTTAAAACAGTTGAAAAGTTGTTTTTAGTGATTCTGTCTAGAGGTAAAATAAGTTATAAAAAATATAATAATAAACTTTTTATCCTTTAAATTATAATATTTTACACAATACAAGCACTACACACACAGAAACACAAACACAAACACACACACACACACACACACACACACACACACACACACATCGTTGACAGCTACAGTATAATATAGTATCCTCCAGACAGACACCGGACAATGACGCCTGGCTTATCAACTGCCACAAAGAGTGGTATGTGTTTTTGTGTGTGTTGTAAGTGGGTTGTGTATCATACATAAATTCACAGCCTCAGGTTGTCAGGAACTTTATAACTTTGTCTGTTATAAATAACTAACTTTTAAAACAGTTGAAAAGTTGTTTTTAGTGATTATGTCTAGAGGTAAAATGAGTTATAAGGCAGAGCAGGTCATTATCCAGCTCCTGCTGTTTCCAGAGGTGGTACGTAACTAAGCACAATTACTGTACAGTGAGGACAAAAGTACACGTATTTAAGTAATTCTACTTTACTTGAGTATTTAAATCTACTTTTACTTTTGCACTTATATTTATTTGACAGCTTTAGTTAATAGTTATTATACAGATGCAGATTCTTGATATGAAATATAATTAACTATTAAATAATATTATAATATTATCAGCAACATCTTTACCACCTGCTACATTAACTTTGTGTACACTTTAAATATATAAATTATTATAATCCAGTCATATAGTACATATTGCCTATGATGAGTAATTTCACTTTTGGTATGTAAATGTATTTTAATGCTAAAAACGATTGTACTTTTACAACCCCAATTCAAAAAAAGTTGGGATGATGTGTAAAACATAAATAGAAATAGAATGAAATGATTTGCAATTCTTATCAACCCCTATTTTATTCACAATTTGACACACCTCTTGAGTATAAAATTTGTGTACTTCTGCCACCTGTTTACTGTCCGTCTCTCTGTTTCCTCTGCAATTCCCTCATTCAAATAAATGAGAAGAACTGCGTGAACATCTGCCTGACCCCCACCCCCGACCCCCACCCCCCTTTAGAGTACAGACTACCTTACCTGCTTCAGCTCTGCCCACAGCAGCCCTTATTCTCCTCTCTGCTACCTTTAGTATAAAGTCAAAGTCCATGACCAGCACACAGACACACACATGCATGTAAAGACCAGTCTACTAGACTTCTGAGAAAACTCACCTCTTGAATTGTCCTGACTGTCCTGACTGACCTCTGTCTCTCTGTCTCTCTGTCTCTGTCTCTCTCTCTCTCTCTCTCTCTCTCTCTCTTTCACACACACAGTGAATTGGACAGATATGCCGATTATGTCATGCAGGGCTGTCATCAACCAAAAGGTTGACACAGACAAGAAAAGACTAAAATTAAGCTCAAGTGTGTGTGAGGCAGAACAAAGTTGAGAACAAAAATAAAGAAAAGACACACTAAACAGAGTAAGATGTTATCCGAGAATTTCAACGCACAGAGCAACTTTTAAGATCAAGTATACTTAGAACTATATTACAGCCAAACCAAAGATATTGTAAAAGAAAATGACAATTTGTGTTTAAGATCCTCATTTAACCCTTCCATGATCATTGGCAAAATTGAAGATTACTTCTATATGTTTGTATGTTTAGTCGTGCATAAATACATTTATCTTTTTAATGCCTTGCAAAATGATGTGCTTTTCCAGGTGGGCTACTTCTACGCACAAGAAGTTGCAAACTTTGAATAGCATCCATCCACTTCTATCTGTAGTAGAACTCTGGCAGTTCCTCATGGGAATATTCACTCATTATTAGCATGGGTGAAATAAATCTCTTTACAGAAAAAAAACAGAAACATAAGCTCTCACAAGATTTAGAACAAGCAATGACGTTTTTCTATTGAGAACAGTCTTAGTGGAACTGATGTCCTGCCAAAGATATTTTTACAGAAAGCAGAAAGCATGGAAACAGAGATGGATACAGGCGAAGATGAGATGAACAAAGCTGCATTCATCTCGATGACTAAAGTACATTTCTAAAATACTTAACTGTGTTTAGAACCTTTGGGCAACACAGTAAGTGGATTTTGGTTTATTGTTAAGGCATAGAATAAAATGCAATGCTCACTTTGAAGAAAAGTAAGTCCTCTGGATGAATCTTAATGAGGTTTAGAAATCTCTGGGGGAAACTAGTAAGTTTTATCAGTGCAAACTATAGCCTGTATCCTTATCCTTCAATCATATATTATTATAACGCAGTGGCTATGTATATTATGCATCTCCAGTCTCAGCAATTAAACAGTTTTTATGCAGTGAGTCAGACAGAGACTGAGTTGTTGTCAAGTGTTTCTCTGCTTCTTATCATCCAGTCTGTGAAAACACTTCTTAGTGGAGCCTTTGATGCCCTGCTGCTTTTTAAGTGCACTCGGAAAAATAACACTCAGCACTCACTCATTCTTGACAGAAACCTGGAGCGAGAGCTGTCCAAACACACACACACACATACACTAAAAGACACACATTGCCTCAATCACCTTTCCTCTATGGCTCTTGCTTAATTTTGAAAATTTTAGCGTTCAAACCGCTGAACAGAATCAACATCATAATCAACCACACTGGTTTCTTCTGATTTAAAAACAAAATAAAATTCTGACAGTGACACTCTGCTATAACTGCACTCATTTACTCCTACCTCCCTACTGCTCTTCCAATGCAAAACTGCAACAATAGATGCCAGTTTCAAGGTCTAGTGCTTAAACATTTGTAGCCAAGCCAAGGAATATTGATAGAAGCTTGAAGTTTGAGTCATTTACTCTCTCCTACTGCTGTAGCTCTATCCGCGAACCAAATTTCCTCTTTATGTGCTAAGCTTTGCCATTGTATAACTAAAATCTACAATAATGGTCATGTATGTGATTATAAGAAGAGATTATTCCTCCAAGAATAATTATTGCAGGTGCTCAGATTCTTTCAAATCTTATAAAATATCCATTTGTATTGAATGGTCATCGTCTTGGCATGGAAGTCAGTCGGACTGAAAGTTCTTCCATTTCTCTCTGTTATTACTAAATCTTTGAGCCCTGTCTTGTAAAGTGCCCTCACATGCTGTAGGTTACTCAATAAAGGACAGAAGCCATGGAAATGACTACGCTGGACATCATTTGAGAACTAATTAAATTTTTTTCTTGTTGTCTTTTGCCAAACAGTTTAGCTCAGTTTTTTCTGATATGATTATGTAAGGTGACCTATGTGTCTGTACTGTACTGTGTGCATCAGCGTGATTAGTTGACAGTTTCTGTGTATGTGCGTGTGTGTGTGTGCCAAGTGTGACATACATGATGACTTCAGGAGAAAGCAGCTCAGACCAGCAAATTCATAATGTCACTATGTTTGGACAATTGGGCCATGAGTTAATGAGTACATTCACTGACACATACACAGACTGAGCATATTACAGTACTGCACCAAAACCCTCCATGTGTCCTTAGAGGACAAACATCACTAGGACTGACACTATTTTGTAGAGTCATCACCTTTGGACAATGTAATAGCACGCAACTCAGAAACAAAGTCAGAGGAGACAAACATGCAAAAATGTACTTTGTTGCAAGCTTGAGAAAAATAATATGCTTTATATATTTTTGACCAATACACCAAAATTGATTTTGAGTCTCGAGGCAAAATGTCTTTCTTCACAAGATGGAAACTTAAGTAACATTATAGTTAAATAACATAAATATGTAATGTGTCTGTGTGGGCCTTTTACTTAAGGAGACAGATCTGAGTTGGCACAAAGCCCATAGCTAAACTCCAGAGTTTAAATAAAATATAAAATATGATGCCTTAATGGTAAGTCTCTAGAGAAGCTAAGCAGCTGTGTGTGTCTGTGTGCATGCATGTTTGTGTGTGTTGGCTTGTATGACTACATGTGCTATAACGGGTGAAAGTCTCTATATGGGTCACGCCACAAGGGATACAAGACATTGTGTAACATTGCGCCTTATTCCTTTTAAGAATGAATGAAGCTGATGTAAGTTTATGTGGTCCATTCCCACTGTTTCAGCTGTTTTAGAGGGAACTGCTCCATAAATCTTCTTACAATTCATGGTTTATGGGGGGAAAAAATCCCTGTTGTTGAACTTTAAGAAACTGGACTTTTTAAGCCTTAATCAATTGTAATTATGTTAAGTTTATACCTTCTGCGGTTTTAATGACATTCCAATATTCCATACACCAGGACAGT
Source organism: Channa argus (assembly GCF_033026475.1). NCBI lineage: Eukaryota > Metazoa > Chordata > Actinopteri > Anabantiformes > Channidae > Channa > Channa argus. Next base: position 4,197,116 of record NC_090219.1, read on the forward strand.
TATTCTTTTGTTGCTTTCCATGTGCCCATTAAGGTCTCCTTGCTGCCCCCAGGTCTATATGCATGTCAATGCAAGCATTATCGTGTCACATAAGACATAGTTGCTATTACCATCACCTACTTTAAACAACACAGAAATAGGCTACCAGCCAAATATTGACCATGGAATTTAATAAAACTATTTGGGAACCCCTGAACTTTTCTCTTACACCTGCATTCCACAGGGAGAAAATTTTGGATTAATGGCCCTATGGCCCTCTAGTGCCATTACTAGGACAAAATTTGTTTTTACTGCCCCGGTACTGCTAATAACAGCACTGATGTTGTTTGTTTCATCAATTACGTCCTTGTTGTGAAGTGTTATGAACATTGTGGCATCCTGGGACCACCAGCGGGACTTTAAACCGATCTTACATTATACATTACACACCTTATTATAATAAAAAAGTAAAAGTATTATCAAAAGTATAATATTGACAGATACATAAAGTTTAGCTTGGTTCTAAATGAATGCATATACAGATACACACACAAAATAAACAAAGCTGTATTAATGTCCTCCCAGTGGAACTTTACTAAATCGTTCAATCCAAAAGAAAAATGCTAACAAATGCTGAGTCTACAAATTTTCCCTGCTCACCATCTACGGCAGGTCTTTGTTTCACCACCAACTGTATGGGTGTATATCACAGATGTTAAAACACAGAGGGACCAAGGGTTTTTCATTAATTAAAACACAAAGTGACAGCTAAATGGTGCTGGCTGCTGTAAATGTACGAGCTTGGCCCCAGGATGCTGGTGGGGAATGACTTGTTTAGATAGTGTACAGCATGTGCTGATTTTCTACTTTGCATTTACAATATGTGTTTGTGTGTGGGTAGATACTCTTTCATTAGCCAATTTCATAAAACACCATATGCAAAAGCCAAGTGTTTGCTATAACTCACATTTAAAATATTTGGCATTACACCAGCCAACAAGACTCTTATCTCTTTAACATGACATTACGACTTCAATGCTTTGTTCTATAATGATATAGTGATTTGCAACATTGCTGTAGAGCACTTGAGAACTGCAAAAATGAATAGATATAGGCATCCATCTGTTCATTTATATTTAGTTTGGTCAACATGAAATGACATGTCAAAAACTGAATGAAAAGTGATCACTTCAAGTTTACCAAAGCATTGTCTTAAATAAAGCTTAAAGATATTTACGATGCAATGATATGAACAAGAGAAACAGAAGTTTTGACCAACAATCAAAATTCAGTACTGTTCAACAAAATAATATTTTTTCTGCTACGTTCAACAGCTTTTCATCATCTTCACTGTTGGACCAATATGCAGGGACAAAAGTTTTAGGTCAGGTGATCAGGTCAGCTGAGCGGATGAAAACCTTGAGATGCAGTTGAAAGCTTCACTTAAGCTATTAAGTAGACGTTAAGTTAAGATATTGTATCCAACTTTGTCAGTCCAGAATAAAATCTTAAACTCATTAGACTAAGTTGCTGAAGCACTCAATACATTGTGAAAAATTATATAGGAAAAGAAACATAACATGCACTAAAACAAAACAGGGGCAAAATTAAGTTCTGTCAATTTAACAGTGCGTTTGACATTACAGTGAGTTAGGAGGTCAAGCTCACTGTGGTTACAGGCTGTGTTTATGCATAATAGAGGGGAGCAAACATTTTCTCATAGGGCCAGCAACTCTATAGTTTTAGGCCAGTTCATCAACTAAGCAAAGAGGAGCACAATATAAAAACAAATTATAGACCCAAAAGACACAAAACAACACAACCAGTCATGTGGCACTTAGTAAGTTGCAGGCTGTGTTTTGGCAGGCAGTGAAAAGAAGCTGTGAAAATTCTGCAGTTAGCACAACTGTTTGGTTGTGTGGAACAAATTAGTCCTTCCACCTGAGCCAACACACCAATATTGACTGGGTTTTGTTTATTTTTACATTTAATCTGTGTGATTAATGCTTTATCTTTGGTTCTCAGTGACTTCTGCTGTAGTGTTTTCCCAGAGAGTCTGTGTCAGTGAGACGGCACATACATATACTGTACATTTTCCTTGATTTGTTTGTTGATAACGTGCAACACACAAAAGACCAACAACACTTTTCTTAACTGTTGTTGAATCCTGGGTTATGTCAGACAGTTAGAACAAAACCGACAATTACAGTATGTTTAAGAAAACGTTCATCAGAAGCTCTCCACTACTTAATCTACAAAACATCTCTGTGATACATTTGTAAAGTTGGAATATTATTTATCTTCCACTAACTTACAGTGTCCTGCAAGTATAAATGACACTCTTAAATTTGGCTCTTTATTAAAAACGTTCCCTGAAAACTTTCTGCTCTTATTTTAAAGGAGGGACAAGAGATAATATCTTATTTCATCAGTGCACTTCCACTTTGTTGTCTGCTTCAGAAGGTGGCAGAGTGTACTCCTGCTCACTATTTACCTCTTGATGCTACAAAAGGAGCTTTGAGGACTAACTCATTATCTACAAATCGCACATAATTTACATTCCCAAGCCACCATTTTCCACAACACGCTGAATGCAATAAACTTATGTTAAAGTAACACATCAGTATACATGATTTTTATGTAGCTAATAATACAAATTCAATATAATATAAAACATAACATGGATTAACATAGTTAATCACCTGCAAAACTGCCGTAGAACAAAAGTAGTGAACAATAGTTGCTGTCCATGGTGCTGAAATGTCCAAACCAAAATGGACAGTCCTTTGTAATCACTCACACAATGGAAAAGGATGAATGTTTAACATCCAGGGACAGAGAGTAGATGCAACATTATTATCCTCAGCATCATCACATCATATTTCACATTTGTTTTTCATTTTAGTGCTGAATGGCTGTTTCAGTGTTTCGTCTAAGTTTCTATAAATTATACACACTCTGTGGGAAGGTGATGGAGCAGGACTAGCTTAATACCTAACTTAAAGAAAACAGTTTTACTTAACAAAAGACAATTGACTATTTGCTTTAATTTTAATAAGATTTAAAGAAACAGCTTTAGGTCAGGTTTATTTGACTGTCTTTCTCTCCCTGTTAAAGTCAATTATCGCTTGTTGATCATGTCTTTTGCTAACCCAGAATTCGATAGCTGGGGAAAGCAAAAGAAGGTTTTAAAGAATTACTTTCAAAACTTTTGGCTGATGTCACATACATTACATCCATGTTCTTGTGTCTTCCATGTGTGGGTTTTGTTATGTCAAACAGTACTAACAGATGCCAGAACTACCACTCATATAGTCATAAACTCATAAATTTCAACTGCATGGAGCCTGCAGTTCCCCTCCAAACACTGTGTAAAGGATACAGAAGCCAGCTGTGTGACAGAATGTCAATATACAGATATTGTCAACAATGTCCACTTTCTGTTACAATGCCAATGTCAATTCCTGCCCCTTATCCAGAGCATATATTGTAAAATCTAGTGGAAAACAGCTCACAAACAGGCCAAACCTTTCAGTAAATTTAAATCCTGTACTCTGTGGAGAGCATGACTAAGACAATGAAAAGACTTGCTGCTGAAATAAACTGAATTGCATTGTTAATCATATTGCCCCTGCACCCTCTTGATGAGTTCACCCAGAGTAATGTAACAGATGGGTGTCCCAGCCCTGATCAGTGAAGTTACATCTTTATTTGTCTGCACACAAGTCCAATTTTAGAGGAAGTTGCCTGTGAGTTTACTCAGCATGATTTGAGGTGATGATAAACAGCTCACCTAAATTCGCAATAAACATTGTGTGACTACTTATACTCTGTAACCCAAGAAGTTCTGAGCTCTGGTGAACACCTTGAGTCTGCGATCTCATGAGAAGATGTGTTTGCGCTTGGCACTGTTGGACTCAAATGTCTGCAGCAATAACAAATACACACAGACATTCTTTCTATACTTTTACCAATCATACTGTATACATTGCTGGAACTCTAAATAGGCCATGTGCTGTTTATTCATGCAGGTTACTGGAGCCTGAAAGGGTCTGCATGCTGCATCAGACTTGGTTGGTTTTCTGCAGCATCTCTGCCACGCACCGCACGCACACACTGGTTTTATCACACACAGCCACTGTAGTCAGTAGGGTATCCGTACCAATAAATTTTCACGCCCACCTTGCACCCCCCAAATCATGTTCCTCTCACCCTCCCCCACCCTGTAGTGTACTCACTTGCTGCACAACTGCGTTTGCAGAGAAACCCCGGTGAGCAGTCCAACAGTGCAGTCTCAGGAGGAGGGAAGACAATCGCACGCACACGCTCGGGCACGCAATAAAGTCTTTCTCCCTCCACACAGACACTCACACACACATATGCGCGCGCACATACAGACACAAAAAGAAAGGCACTGTGAGGGGAGCAACAAACTCACCAGTTGGGTTCTTGTTTTTCTTGAGGCTCCTGCCACAAAGACACTGCAGCATATGCGATCCTTTGCTGAAAATGTTGTTCCAAATAAACCGCATGGATTTGGCCGAGACTGGGGGGGAGGAGGAGGAGGAGGAAGAACAGGAGGAGGTGGAGGAAGAGGAGGTGGGGGACGAGAGGCGCTCCGGATGCGGCAGCCTAAAATTCACCCACCGCATGGGGGATGATCCGCCCCCCTGTTTGCATGCCAGCAGAGCTGGCCAGCTGTTGGGCTCAGTTCGGCGGTGCTTCGACCCCCCTATCTGCACCATAGACAAGAATAAGAGCAGGAAGCCCGGCTCGTCACCCGGTTTCTCGCCCGGTTCTTCCACAAGCTCCGAGACCAGGAACCGCACGTATTCCGCGTCGACGTCGTCCCCGTGCGGCAGGAAAAGAGCAACCGCTGCAGCGCTTTTCTCCGCGGTCTCTTTCTCCGGCTGCCCCAGCGGCCGGTGGTCCTCAGCGGAGGAGAAGCGGTCGCTGCTGCCGCCCGGCGGCGTGAAACCCCCCCGAGCGCTCCTCTTCAAATGGCGTCGTCTGCCGCGCGGCGCGGGGAGAGGAGCGGCAGCGGCTGACAGGCATGCGGCGGCGCTAGCGTGAAGTCGGCGGTACGCGGCAGCTGTCGGCTTCTGCACAAAAAACCATTGCATATTAGTGGGGATCGCAGGGGTCGGTGCGTCCGTCCGCAGGAGGAGGGAGGGGAGGAGGGAGGGGTAGGGTGCGGATACCGGGTGTCAGTCAGCAAGTCGGTGGCATCCCTGTATCCTAAGCAAGTACTGCAGAAGGGGGGCTCTTTTCCAAACACACACACTCAGACACACACATAAGCGAGATGCAGGTTCCGCGCAGGTTCTGTGGTCTCTGGTCAGTGAGCGCATGCAGGTCTGGACCGGAGCAGGTGAATCACTGCAGGGAATCTCTGCACTATCCCACGCTTATGTTTTAAAGAGTCCTTTAAAAAGTCCTTATGAATATTTGATCCGCGTTTCGGCCTCCACTTCTCAATAATCCATAAGCTCCAATGCACCAAGATACTGCTGTTGCTGCTGTCTGTCTCCTCTTCCTCTCCTCTCTCCTCCTCCTCCTCCTCCTCTTCCTCTTCCTCACCTTGCTGACGAAAAGAAGCTACCGGACTATGGCTCTGCTGTCTCTACTACTCCGGAAACTAAATACAGGAAAAGTATAAGAGCAAGACCGTATTCGGGTCGTGGTCCTCCCGCGCTTCAGCGTCTTCTTCAGCTGTGCTCGAGACGACCGACGGCTGGTGTGGCGCGAGGAGGTTCACCGACTGTCTATGGGCAAGCAGCAGCAGTCTGGGCAGTTAAACAAACACGGCTTCCGACTTCAAAACAAAAGACCCGAATGATCACTGTTTTAGTTTTAACACGCTTTCCATGTACGTGCGACCATGTCTCCCTTTGTCCCGTTTTCAGAGAATATACATGTGTTTCAGAAATAGTTATAACCCACACTTTTCGAAATCCCTTGTTATAAAAATTTCTATGCATCTGGAAATTTAGTTAAGTAAAGATAAAGCTAAAACATTTAAGTAGTATGCTAGGCCTAGGTTAAGAAGTTATGGCCAATATTTTTAATTTGACTCCAAATTACCTATGTTGACAATATTTCTTAGTCTGAGTATTTATTTCTTCACAACTAAAGGCCTCTGAAAAAACACTTCAAACAAAAATGTAGACCAATTCTCTGACTACATTAAGAGAGTAACGGACACGGCCATTTTCAAAAAAAAAAAAATTCTTGCTTAAGCATCTTAGAGCTGTGTTAAGAGATTTGGTAATTTTTTATTAAAACATAACTTTTGTTATGAAGGAAAGCGCTACCTCCGGTAACCTCGTGCTGCTTGATGATGCCCCACAGCGATGAGCTGCTTGCTGTTACGTAGACACGTGGTTCCCACGCCGTCACTATCTGAAGCTACTGGATGTGAACTATAAACGGCAACATATTGGAGATAGGGGCGGTGGGATGGCGTCACTTACGCTGATACGAGACGAAAACAGCAGCGTTTGTCTCTCACTGTCATCTCATTACAGGCGCGTTCTTTGTTTGTATCAGCAATCTTCCCGCCTCTCACTGTCACACACCTGTTGCACGATCTTTCATACAGTTCAGCTGCGTGAATGATCTGATCTTAAACAGCTTAATCTAAAGGAAGTGATACATTTTAAAATTATTGGTTTCCTTGTTGTGTTTAAAGAACCTCCAAACAAATTATAATCATCATAGAATTACCTTTTGTTGAATTAAATGCACCCTGTAGTTTGTGTCAGATATTATTCTTGTTTTTTCATTTAACTAACAGAGGGCGTTTTAAAAACTTGGCAGAACACGTCTGCAAGGGACTGAAAATCAAATTAGCACAGGCCATTACATCCCTCAGCGCCTTGTACCAGACTTTGAAAACACACCTTCCATTATGTAGATAGGTTTGTGCCTCATTTGCCTTTGAATCAGTCAATTTAAAAACTTAAAACCCCAAACAGCAGTTTTACCTAGGAAAAAGGAAAGACTTTAATGTAGAAAGTGCCTTTGATATTTGTAGTGTAATAAACCCCTTTTTGAAATGACACAAAAGGTGAAGGTGTGGGTAGAAAATTCAGCATAAAAAAACAACATAGAATGATGAAAAATAGATCAACTGGTGGAAATTGTTCTTAAATATTAAAGTTAAGTTACATCCAAATACATTAAGCAAATAATGGACCCATTATTTGGACCCATTTGATAGAGCCATCATCCCTCCTGCTACAGCACAATCTGTCTGCAGGAATGCATCGAATGTAAGGTCCTATAGTGGTTAGAATAAACAAGTCACTGGTCATACTTAAAAGTTAGAAAATCAGATGGCTTGCTTTATGGCCAAACAGAAAGCGATCAGGTGGTGGTTTGTTGCTGCAGGCAATAGAAAAAGTGAAAACCGGGAAAAACCACTTCCAACATTAGTCACTTGAAAAGAGCTGGTGGCCAGATAAGACTTTACTGCCATTATCCAAGAAGAGTTTATGAGAATTGGAGCCTTACTGTTAAGAAACATTAACCAGAATGCAGTACATCCCAACAACTCTACATATCCAAATTCCTTCACAAAGAACAGCTACTCTGAAAATGGTGTTTGGAACCTGAAAATTGCCTCACATAGCACCATGCAGGTGTGGGAATGCTTCTGCAAGACATTTGCATTTTTAAGTTGTCAGGCACAGACTCAAATATGTGAATTTCTGCAGTGCCACAAATGACCAATCATAGACAAACACTGAACTTCCTATTTTAAACCTCACTCTCAGCTGCACTGCAGTATTGGCAACTAAATCCCGGATAATGGTCCTCAGAATCTGCCATTTATCCTGCCTCTCTTGTCTTGTATACTGTGACATTTGGATCAGAACATAACTGAAATACACACACACACACACACACAAACACACAGACACACACACAGTCATTACCACAGGATGACTGATGCCTGGCAGATTTTTTTCACACTCTGTTCATGACTTGTATTGTTTTGAGGAGCATCAAAGGGCACAATATCATCTGTGTGCAGGGAGAACGGCTTCAGCTCATTGAGCAAAAAGACACAGCTGCATGTGTGTGTGTACAGTATGTGTGCTTGTTATACAAGGCTGGGAAGGAAAAAGAGGAGGAATTAAGAAGGGAAAAAATGAAGAATGGCGCTAAGATGCTGGAACAAGAAAGCGTGGGAAGAAGGGTGCATAAAGAAAAACAAACAAAAAAGGAATAGACTGGAAAATAATAAAACTAACAGAGGGAGAGGTTACTTTAGGTAAAATATAAATATAAATAATATAATAATAATGATGATAATATATAATAATATAGTAAAATAATAATAATAATATATAATGATATTATATAAATTCAAAATGAGCTAATGTTTTCTGTGAAAAGGTAATATATCTCAGTTTCAACATCTGACCTATTGTCTATGTTCTATTGTAAATAAAATATGGGTTGATGAGAATTGAAATCATTGCATTCTGTTTTTATTTACATTTTACACATCATCGCAACTTTTTTCAAATTGGGCTTGTAATATAATTTAATATAAAACTGATACAAAATTCTGAAATATTTTTGTAGTATAAATCTAGTTTGTTGTGTTGAAAACATCTAAATTAAAATAAAATTTGAAGAATATACACAGTTGAAGAGTTTAAGTAGAAAACTCTAGAGATTGTTTCTCAGGGGAGTTGATGGATGCCCTCGGTGTCCTTGCCACAGAAGCAGTTTCTCCCTTCCAGATAATGGGAATAAAAAATATTAATATATTAGAGTAGTGAGCACTGCCAAGAAAACAAGGTCTTACACCATCGCTGTTGAGCAGTGAGGGCTCGAAGCACGAAGCCTGCTGATATATTGATCTTTTGGCTGCAGTTTCAAGAGAAAATCACGGCATGGCCTTTATCCAGAGAATATCATGATTCCACTAAGCCACAGAATAGAATGTAACACAAATGCTGTTGGACAAAGGTTGAATCCACATTGGAAACGATGATCCTGATTTGCCAGGCTTATATTCTCCCGCGCAGCAACAGGAAGTTATGGCAGGGTGGCATAAAATAGTGGTATCTGGAAGTTTACACACATCATATTTTTGTATTTTTTTGTTCATTTATTTTTAATTTAATAAAAATCTAGCTCTAGTGGTTTATAGACTTAAAAACTGATGACAACTAAAACTAAATGCAGATATACTTTAATGTTTTGATTAATTTCAAATGAACAGTATTGTATTACTCCAATTTAATGTTTCTTTAACTGAACTTAAAATTATAATTTTATTAAACGTAATTATTTGCTTTTCTTCTTCTTCTTTTCCTTTCGACCGCTCCCTCTCAGGGGTCACCACAGCGTATCATGTGCATCCACCTAATCTTATGGTCTGAATCCTCTTCTTTCAAACCAACTAACCTCATGTCCTCTCTCACTACATTCGTAAATCTCTTCTTTGGTTTTCCTCTAGACTTCCTGCCTGGCAGCTCCAACCTCAGCATCCTTCTGCTCATATGTCTCTCCTCTGAACATGTCCAAACCACCTAAATCTTCACCTGCTTCCTGCTCCCACTACAGATAACAATGTCATCTGCAAACATCATAGTCCACGGAGATTCCTGTCTAACTAAATCTGTCAGCCTGTCCTTCACCAGAGCAGAAATGAGGTGGGTTAGATCTGATCCTTGATGTAGACCCACCTCCACCTTGAACTCCTCTGTCACACCTACAGCACACCTCACCACTGTCATACAGTTCTCATACATGTCCTGCACCACCCTAACATACTTCTTAGCCACTCCAGACTTCCTCATACAATACCACAGCTCCTCTCTCGGCACCCTGTCATACGCTTTCTCTAAATCTACGAAGACACAATGCAACTCCCTCTGACCCTCTCTGTACTTCTCCATCAGCATCCTCAAAGCAAATACTGCATGTCTTGTACTCTGTCTAGTCATGAAACCATATTGCTGCTCCCAAATGCTCACCTCTGCCTTTAGCCTAGTTTATACTACTCCTTCCCACAACTTCATCATGTGGCTCATCAGCTTTATTCCTCTGTAGTTACCACAACTCTGCACATCTCCCTTGTTCTTAAATATTGGCGCCAGTACACCTCTTCCCCATTCCTTGTGAATTCTCTCACTTAAAGATATTATTAAACAAACTAATCAGAAACTCTACTGCCACTTCTCCTAGACACTTCCATAACTTCACAGGGATGTCATCAGGACCAACTGCTTTACCGCTCTTCATCCTCTTCAATGCCCTCCTCACTTCACTCTTTGCTATTTTCTGCTCCACACCAGTCATCTCTTCTACTCTTCATTCCCTTTCATTTTCCTCATTCATCAACTCTTCAAAGTATTTCTTCCATCTTCCCATCACACTACTGGCACCTGTCAATACATTACCATGCTTATCTTTAATCACCCTAACCTGCTGCACAACTTCCCATCTCTATCGCTCTGCCTCACCAACCTGTACAAATCCACCTCTCACTCCTTAGTGTCCAATCTATCATACAAGTCCTCATATGCTCTGTATTTTGCCTTTGCCACTTCTACCTTCACCTTACGCTGCATCTCCCTGTGCTCCTCTTTCCCTAAATACACTCCTGAACCTTGTTCCACCACCAAGTCTTCTTGTCCACCTTCCTCTTCCCCAATGACAGAGAGGGTACCCCCTTACCTGTCTCCCTGGTCACATTAGCTGCTGTGGTCCAGTGATCTGAAAACACATTCCGACTACCCAGGGCCTGTCTCATCTCCTCACTGAAAACTTCACCTCTGCTCTTATGTCACCCTATGTTCTTGTCTCTTCTGGAATTAAGTGTTCACTACAGCCATTTCCATCCTTTTTGCAAAGTCTACTACCATCTGTTCTTCTGCGTTCCTGTCCTGAAGACCAAACCTGACCATCAAACTCTCATCACTTCCTCATCACCTCTGTTCCCTTCAACAACATGTCAATTAAAATCTGCACCAATCATCTTTCCTTGTAACTCCCATCCAACCTGGGCATAACAACTAACAACATTAAACATCACACCTTCAACCCTCAGCTTCAGACTTCATCACCCTATCTGATACTTTTTTCACCTCTAGAACGTTCCTTACAAACTCCTCCTTTCAGGATAACTCCTACTCCATTTCTCTTCCTATTGGACCCATGGTAAAACTACTTGAACCCTGCTCCTAAGCTTCAAGCCTTGCTACCTTTCCACCTGGTCACCTGGACACACAGTATATCCACCTTCCTTCTCTGCAATGGTGTAAATGGTCTGCACTTATATAGCATTTTTCTACCTATTGGCACTCAAAGCGCTTTACACTGCTTCTCATTCACTCATTCACACTCACAATCACACGCACACTCATACACCGATGGGGGAGCTGCTATGCAGCTGGCCAACGCTCACCGGGAGCAACTAAGTTGAGGTTCAGTGTCTTGCTCAAGGACACTTAGAATTGTGACCGGAAGAGTCGGGAACTGAACCAACAACTGCAAGATTGGTGGACAACCACTCTACCTTCCTGCGCCACAGTCGCCCCTTTTTATGTCAACCAACTCTCTAGCCTTCGCTGTCATAGTCCCAACATTCGAAGTCCCTACTGTCAGTCCTAGACTGTTGGCTTCCCTCTTCTCTCTCTGCCTACCAACACGCCTTCATCCTCTCCTTCTTCCATCAACAGTATCCTAATTTCCACAATGGTAATTATTTGCTTTTCCATAAATGAAATTAGGGCTTACTTGTAATTTTAATTTGGAGAGCCTTAATGAAATACTTTCTTTAAAATTATTAGAAACATTTCATATGCCAATAAAAACATTTAATATTCAACCACTGTTACTACTGAAAAGCAATCATGTGCAGAAATCACAATAGTTCCATTATTGTCTCTTCAACAGTACATTTGGAAAAACAAAAATGGTTAAAATATATCAAGTTGTACCATAATGATCCCTCCCATAAACAAATATGTCCGAACTACACAGCTATAAACCTGCCCATGTGATATCAAATGTTTTTAAAAATGCCAAAAGAAATACATAAAAACAAATGTTTTGTCAAATCAAATCTTGAAATCACTTTTGTAAACATAAATGGACTGAGCTCTGAATCAATCAGTAAAGTGTACAGCTTTGACTCAGCTAGAAAAGCTGATGCAGATGGGCAACCAGTCTGATATTAGTTATCTGATAATTTAATCTACATCATCATTTCAAAAAAATCACTGTTTGAAAACCATAATAAATATCAGTCTAATACTCACTCATAAATCACGAAAACTGAACTGGCCCAACAGTAAAACCATAAAGCTTAAAAGCATAGTCCCTGGCAAATATACAATGAAGCGCATCCAAGCATTACACAGTAAATTTGCCAGTGTAAAATATCAAGTGATAAAGTCTGTTGATACTTTCAGAGTTATTCCAACATCAGGAAGAATAAAATCACCCCGAGGGTTGGTGAGATATATTTTATAGAGGATTTCCAAAGTAGCGCCAACTTTTTTTTTTGCAACATTAGTTTGGCAGTAAGTCCCAGATTAAGTAACATTACTGAAAGTGTTGTTTTCTACAGTTTCTGATAAAGGTGGGGCATAATATTTATGTTAAACAGGCAAATAGCTGAAAAGTGGAGGATGGATCTCTATGCATACAAGGAGGAAGTGGTTGAAAGGGCTCTACTGGGAGACAACATAATGATCTGGCTGCCGACAGGAGGTGGAAAGACCTGTGCTGCCATGTGGCCAAAAGACACCTATAGACCACACCACAGGCTAAGGTGGTGGTCCAAGTAAACACGGTATACAATGCCCAGAAGAAACAGTACAGTATGGTTTTAATAATATTAAAAACAAACATTAGTAATTGTTGGTAATGGTTTATAATTGTTTAACTATCACAGCCAATGACTTAATATCACAGTATTAATGTGTTCTTTAAATATTCCTTTTTGTAATTTCACCTAACATTACAACAAAAATTTCAGGCCTCACCTGAGCTGTGATTACACCCTGGAGAGACGGAGGAGAGACGGAGCAAAAGTACTTTTTTGGTAAAATGGTAGAGGACTCAGATGTGGTCATCTGTACAACCCAGATCTTATATAATTCTATGTCTAACGTGGAGGAAATCAAGCATGATGCCTCAGATTGTGGGCCTCACTAAATCACCAGGGACAGGGGTTGGACACATTATAGAAAGGGCTGCGGAGCACGTCCTGCAGGTTAGGGTCCACATATCAGGCCTATTATATTTATAAAAGCTGGTATGTCTGATCGCCCATCGTTATTGCCCTCTTCATATTTATCTCTGTGAGATTTGTGCCAACCTGGACTCAGCAACAGTTTCAACTAAAAAATATGCTCCTGAGTTAAAGAAGAACATACCAAGACCCATCAAAAGCTTTGACATTGTGGAAAACAGGCTTGAAGTAGATTTATTTTCTCCTTCACATTAAAATGTCAAAGCCATGCTTCACAGAATTCATAAAATCTTTTATTTTCTGCATATGGTTCACACAAAGACTACTTTCTTCTTGTAGGACCGATTTGGGCAAAATCTGAAATGGATGATGTGGCTGATCTATGACTACATTAACCTAACTTATGACTTGACCTTGAGAGAGTTTGGCACACACTCTCAAAACTATGAGGCAGATGTGGTGATTCTAGAGAAGCAAGGTAAGAAATTCAAGGTTTTCAATTTTGTGTTTTTTTTTTTTTAAGGTTTGCTTTTAGGGTGTTCAATTATGATGGTAAGGAGAACACGTTTATATTTGTGACTGCATGAGGCCACTGAAATATGAATCAAAAGTTGCTTCTGGGAGATTATGTGCAATGTTTCTGATTACACTCATACGTGGTTTTGTGTATTTCCTGAATCAGGGGTAAAAGATGACAACAGATTGCTGTCACAGTGTGCAAATCTCCTCAGAAAGTATATCAATGGCCAGCTCATTAAATAGACCCTGCAAATGATGGATGCTTACTGCTCCCTAGAGGCTTTCTACAACATAATGACTTACAGAGCAATTGAAGGATCAGACATCCTCCTGCTCTGACTTTTTCTTGGTTGGAATAAAAATATTTTAATTTATTTTATTGATATGTTCATGATTTTAATTTATGTTCTTGGTCACAATGAAATTTCCAGGAAGTACTGGAATTCTCTTTGTTAAACAGAGAATCAGGTGGGACAGAGGAAACTTGCAATGGATTCTCGCTTTGAGAACCAAAAAATGGCCAAACTTAAGAACATTCTGTTAAAACGGTTTTATCCAGGTTTGCAATCAAGGTGCGTCCTCTTCAGTAAAACCGTAAAAGCATTCACTACCTAAATAACCAGGTCCTCCACAACAGAGCATCACAAGAAGCTGGCATCAGGGTGGCTGTCCTTACTACATGACACAGGTGTGAAGACAAATAATCTTCATTTGTTTCTAGTTTTTACATTTTACATTCTTGTATTTCCATAATTTCCTTGTAGCATGAGCACGCAGACACAATTCGCAATTTCTTCTGACTGAAGAATGCAAACTGCTAGTGGGCTATGGATTGCTCACAAATTAAATGGCCGAACAGCAGGGCAGTGGATGTGCCCAAGCAAGGGACAGCCAGTCTTTAGTGGTCGCCCAGGCAGGTGGACAGGAACAGTGCAAAGAGGTCGTAAATGATAATCTGGAAGGACTGACTGGAAAAGCCATTTCAAAGGTCCAAAGCATTAGCCTCCAGGAGTTTTGCATAAAAGTGAGAGGATGATGCTTTGCTAATCCTCTTCCACAGCTTTCAGTATTTTCTTTTATCAATCTAACTCTTCTTCATTTGCCAGATAACAGAGCTACAAATATATAGGCAATTGTTTCCTGGAAAGTTGCAGAAAATCAGCAAGCAGAGAGAGGGAGTCGACACATTGCTTCCAGTGTCCAGCTTTTGTGCCTAAATTGGTTCCAGCCTGTGGCCTCGGGCAGCCACATTAAACTTGTTGACAATGTGCACTATGCCAACTTCAGTCCTGACTTTAAGTGAACTGATCCCCTTGTGGTCTAAGAGTTCATGAAAAGTATATTGAGGTCAAAGTTAACAAAACATCTTGATTAGACTAATTATGGCTTTTCTTATTTTTAGGAGAAACTACAAAGTTGGCAGGCAGGGAATGTTAACAAGAAGTTTTGGGGACTGGGAATTCGGGAAATCTATCATTTGCAATAATGGTAACTGCAACCAGGTAAAGTAAACTTCATTTCATTTCAGAAACAGGGCTGGTCCTGATCAATGCAGTTAATCAATAAACATGAAAAACAAGCTGATGTTGATGCTTACTGTGTGTCGTACCAAATTCAAAGCAATGGGGATTTGAGACGAAGTACAACGACACTGCTCTGGTGCCTAATCTTGCTCCTAAACGTTTTGGCCTGGAGACCCCAGAACAGAACAAGGGAGACAGTGAAGAAGTGGAAGGACACCCGTTTCACTGTTGGGGAAGAATACTGCTAAGACCACTTTCCTGACCTCTTCAACTGAGGAACCAACAAGAGAACTCAGGGTGGGGTTTCTTTTTTTAAACTCCACAAGCTAGAACTTATTTGTGGTCCAGGGAAGTGCTATTGCAGTTAAGTTGCAATTAAGTATTTTTTAGCTATTTTTAAATGCTGTTATTGGACAACTTTTACCAGCTTTAAAGTCAGTGCGCAATGGTATGTACATAAATAATAAAATAGTAAAAATTGACACTGATTATATCTATTGATGTAATGTTAGTTTATTTTATTTTGTTGCTGTAATCTAAACTAACTGAACAGATTGTAATGAAATTTAAATAAAAATTCTAGACATTCCGAAAATATAGTTTTATAATTATGTTGCCACTAGGTGTCAGTGTTGGTTAGCTCATGTCCTAACCCAGAATTTTAAATTGCTCAGGTGGTTCTCAAACTAAAAGCAATGATTCAGAGATACACAGTGTCTGAGTTTACAAATGTTGTAGGTTACCCATTTGCAGGTTTATGTTATTTTATGTAATAGTACTTAATATTTAGCGCTATTACATGATAGTAGTAGTATACTAATTAGTATACTATAATATACTAATACTACTAATTAGTACTATTACATAAACTTAATAGTACTCAATAGTTACTTAATACATGTTAATGTCTCTGAGTTGTATAACCTTAAAAAGAGCAAGAACTTTGAATGTTTAAAATATGTACTCAGCGCTGCTTATTTCAACTTTTATAGCTTACTATGCTGCTTCTGCATCACTGGATCATTACAGGTTATGTATTTCACCTTGGATCGTTTAACACCATCTAAACAGTCTACTTATAGACTTATCTTTAGATTTAGATTTATTAGACTTGCAAATGATCATGTGACACAGGCTATATCTGAGGTAGTACTGTAGGCAGTTAGGAGAAATAAAAATAATTTGATACCTTGGTGACTACTGCAGGATTATTTTTTACCACAATGAGAATTTAAAGTGTTTTTGTTTTGTTTTTTACTTTTTACTGATGTTTTCTACGGCGGCCCACTGTATTGTCAAAGGAAAAAATAGATTAATTTTTTTCTTCTAATTATTTTCCTTTGGTGAATATTCCATTCACCGCCTGCCGTGCAAATTGTTTGTGTTCTTCGTCCTAACACTTTTGGTAAGTGTAACGAATGACCGAAGGGGGCAGCAATGCACCCATTCAGCACCTCGTCTGCCAGAAATACAGAAGACGAAGAAGAAGAATTTACACAAACGGTTAAACAGTTGATAACGGCCAGGAAACGATTTCAGTTGGGTAATTACAGCTAGTTTACATATCATGTACGTGTGTTTTACTGGTAGTAATATTGTATTTACATATTGTAGATGTCTGTCTTTTCTCAGTTGATTGTCATGGAGCGATGCTGTAGGTAGGAAGTGCACAGAAAAAGGAAAGCGTTTAACAAAGCTACTCGCTTCTCCCGTTTACCTGCGCATCGGCGTCAGTTAGCGTGTGTGATGCTTTTCTGAATGGCTAAAGTTTTTCTTCTTGGTCTGACTTATATAAGGGAGTTATTTCTCTATGAGAGTGCTAAATTATATGACACTGTTTGGCTAGTCACGATGCAGAGGACATGACGCTGTACTCCACTCTGAAACAGCAATTTATTGTACAAGCTCCAAAGAGCGGCGGAATTCTAATTACACTGTGCTTCGCTTTTTGTTGTTTATTCTCCTTGACATAGATTTTTGTTTGCCTTGTACCTCACGTGTAAGTCGCTTGGGATAAAGGCGTCTGCTAAATGACTAAATGTAAATTATGCCCATTGGTTTTTAAATTGTGCACTAAGTTACTCTGTAATTGGTCTCATGGATATATGGTATAATGACGGTGACATATATATCGAACTCGAAATGACGGTTTTGGTAAGGCATAATCACGAGTTATTCTTTCCCCTGTAAGCAACATTAAAATGAATTGACATGTATAGTGTAGCATTTGTCCAATTTTAAGGGCAGCCACTAAAAGGCAACTTGTGCTGCTGTGACTGCATGCTCTGCCTCATATCCATGAGCTTGTAAGATCGTAATTCACTTCAACTAGTGATTCTCAAGACCTTTTTAAAATGGAAGGAATTTAGGTTCTTCAAATTACAATATGGTTTTTGTACACAGATTGAGGCCAAATTGATTTATTTTTGCATGTATTTCTGTATGAATCTGTACCTGTCTTTCTTTCTACTGGTAATACAAATGTCTATTGTGATTTTTGGTCAAAATCCTAAAGGAGTCAAATGTCTCTATTAAATATGTTCTAGTTGTAGAGGCTATGTAAAAGAGCATTTTTTTCCTCTGCCACTTACAACCACTTCTCATCTTGTTCTATCTAAAGTGTCAGCAGGGATAGTTCTGCTCCTCACTACTCACCTCCACAAGCATCAATTCCTCTGGTCCCCCGTTCTCGTCGTCACCCCACTTGTGTTCCTCCCTGCTCTCCCCATCAACCCTGACTCCCCCTCCTCGACAAAAAAGACAGAGTTTTGCTGGAGCCATGGTGGATCTCAGTAAGTGGCCCCTTTTCTCTCTGCTTAGCACTGAGGAACTGGCCACGGTTCGACAGGCCTGCGTATTTGGAAGTTCTGCCAATGAAGCCATCTACATCACACATGGAAATGAGGTGATGAGTGCGTGTGAAATACCAGTAAACCCTGCTTTTTCCAAAAGCCCTTTTTTAAGCTCTTAGTATATTATTAGTTTTCATAAGCTATTGGCCACTGCTTAATTGCCTCATCTTGTAATGCATGTGTATTTTAAATTACTCATTTTTAATAAATAAATGGATGAACATAAATGTGTTTCTGTATGTCTGATAATAACACTGAAAAGTAAAATCTGTATGAAAGACTTTGGACATTAGCCAGCACCTTCATTTGCAAAGCAGTCTCACCTTCTTAATTTGAAGAAGTTTCTGATTGAGATATTGAATATTAAAAAATGCAAATCATTTGTGAGGTGTCCCTGGATTTATTATGGTTCTGTATGTTATTTCCCAGGTATTTGTTTTTGGGTTCAACTGCAGTAGTTGCCTTGGTACAGGAGACAGTATGAACACTATTGTGCCAAAGAAACTAGACTTCCTGCATGGGAAGAAGGTAATCAGCCTGAGCTATGGCAGTGGACCCCATGTCCTGTTGGCTACTGAGGGTAGGTTATTATTCAAAACATGAAACTTGTCTATTATTTATTTAGATATCACTTACTCTTTTAATTTACATTTAGTCATGTTGCAGACGCTTTTTAATCCAAAGTGAGTCACAAAGCAAGCAGAAATTCAAGTCAAGGAGAAAACATTAAAGCGTAATTCTTATGTTGATCTACAGATGGACAGCTGTTTGCTTGGGGTCACAATATCTACAGTCAGCTAGGGAATGGGAATACCAACCAGGGCATGTCCCCAGCACTGATCACCTCAAACCTACAGAACAAGAAAGTGAAGAAAGTGGCTTGTGGCTCTCACCACTCCATGGCCCTCACTCAAGATGGCGAGGTAGCTGTTATTTTCACAACTGTATATTGTCATCGTCCTTTCTTAAAAAACAACTGCATATTGACTTTGTTTTTGATATGTAATGTTTAGAAGAAAACTCCCTACAAAGACTTAGATAGGAAAACATTGGTTGAACATAAAATGGTCATTTGAGAACTTTATTCAGTCAGTAAGAATGCAGTGTTAAACACCTGATTTTTTTATATATTACTCTTAGTGTTCTCTTTAACTGAACCTGCTGGTGTTTTGTAGAATATTGATATAATTACTATTCAAGGATAGATTAGTTATTGATTAAATATTATGAATTTTGTTTTTCTCTAAATCCTTAAACTCCATGAGATAAACTGTTGTCATTCTCATGTGCGTTTAGGTGTCAAACTCCTGTCATTCCACACATCATCAAAACAATCCTCTGTAGCTGACATATAGAGAGGTGTAAAGCAGATGGAAAATTAGTTGTTACAACAAGGTGTTATGGCTGGTTCACAGAAAGAGTATTATTCTGAAAGCATAGAAAATACAGTGGGGTTTGAAAAGGTATCCAGTAGTGAAATAAGGTTTGTATAATTTTGTTTAATAAATCAAGATAAACACTAGAATTGGATGTTATATTTACTATCGAATAGGAGTAGCATCTTCTCATTTCAGTATGTTTGTTTTTAGTTTAAGATAGGCCACCTCTAATCCAGCTACAGTCACACTAAGCAGCTTATTTCCAACCCCAGGGCATTAAAGCTAGTCATGTTGTGTGTATTGCAAGCAAGAAAAGCTGTCACTATGTTAAATGACACTGACTGTAGTAGATTTTATCGTGTTACGTGAATGTAAATGTCTGTCTGCATGATGTACATGTAAACCATCATTTCTATTTTAAACAAAAAGCTGTTTGGATAAAAATTACAGCATTTTTATATTTGATTCAGCTTTCTTTAGACTTCAATTTTAGCACGTTTATATATTTTTGTTTCATGTGGGCAAAATATTGCTCTGTCTTAAATTCCTTCTATATTTGGTTTTTAATTGTGCATGAAATGACACTACAAGTGCATAAAACATTTTGATTTGGTGAGCTTCAGAGGAGCTGGTAGGAGCATTTTGCTAGTTTATGTGCTAAGCTAACCAGGTTCTTGCAAACTTGGCAGACATGAACTCTTGTTTTAAGCAGCAACTCAGAACTTGACTGTGAGAGTGGGTTTAAAGATGAAAAAATCTGTGAATCTTCTAATCTAAGAGGTTTAGCAACTACTCACATGGATCTTCTTTTTGCAGCCTAAGAACCACTGGAAACAGGCTTGAGTTCTAAATTCTTTTTTCAAGTCCTTGAAGAAACCATTTGATTTTTCGATGAACTTAAGCTTTACATGACCAAACTAATTATAAACTATTACTATATTCTCCCTACAGGTGTTTGCATGGGGTTATAACAACTGTGGCCAGATTGGTTCTGGTTCTACAGCCAACCAACTATACCCCAGGAAAGTAACCGGCTGCCTGCAGGGCAAGACTGCAGTGGGCATCACATGTGGACATACCTCGTCCATTGCTCTGGGTGACAGTGGAGAGGTGACAATGGCATCACATGAAGTTTTACTGGTCCTTCTGGGAAAAACCTGAATTCTCCATTGTAAATAGCATGGTTTTGTTTATCTAGGTTTATGGATGGGGCTTCAATGGCAACGGACAGCTGGGTATTGGTAGCAATGGAAACCAGCTGACACCTTGCCGCCTCACTACACTCCAAGGCATGTGTATTCAACAGGTAAGGTGGGGCGTACCATAAAAAATGGAAATAATGGCCATTACATACTTTTCCTTGTAGTCACTCATTGTATTTATCTCTGCATTTCTAATAAACCACAGCACTCAATTTTAATGGCTTAACAGAACAGTTCATTTGGAGCTAAAGCAACAGCAGTAGCACTGAGAGTATTTCCTGCTTTTCAGATTGTATCGGGTTACAACCACTGCCTGGCACTAACAGATAGGGGGCTGCTGTATGCCTGGGGAGCAAACACCTATGGTCAGTTGGGAACTGCAAACAAGAGCAACCACCTGAGCCCAGTGCAAATTATGGCTGACAAAGAGAGGTAGGGTGTCAGAGACCGAGCAGGTAGACACAGGACACAAGAATTACATTTCAAAGAAAAGTGGGTTTTTATTTACCCAAAAAGCAATATATGCAAAGAAATTTAAATTACTAAGAAAATTGGGCCCTAAAAGAGGCAAACAAAAGACAGCTTAACTTAAAATATACCTAACCATAAACAAACACAAAACTGACCTAACCTGAGTGACACACAAGGAGCAACATATATGTATACTGGCTGGCCAAACCAATATTACACATAAGGGATAGATTTTACTGTAACTAAAAAAATTCTAAACATACACTAGAAAGACAGTTTACTAACATTCTGAGATTTTTAAATATACAAAAGCAGTAACAAAATACGAAACACTTTCCCTTAAAAGTAAGTGAAACATTACCAAACAAATTGAGGGTGTGGCCGAGGCTGCCACCATCACATAGGGGAAGAAGGAAGGGTGTGTATGTCTTTGTATTTGAAGAATAGACAGGGAAGTTTTCTCCCCTATTCATTTAACACTTCCTTCCTATTTTCATTTCCTCCTTCTGTACCTCAGCCACTCCTGCTCTTACTCTCATTAGGAAAAGGATCTTGTTTGTCTCTTTATCAACAAAGATTATACATTGAAAATGAAAATATCTTAAAGGGCATATTGGACTGTACAGAACATGATGTTTGTGTTTTAATATTTAGCCATCTCTGGTTTAATAGGATTGTAGAAATTGCTGCCTGCCATTCAACACAGACTTCAGCAGCCAAGACCCAAAGTGGGCAGGTATACATGCATTTAATCTGCTTGCTAATTTCAGGCTAGAATGTACAAATAACAAATTGTTTGATATTTTAGCAATATTACATATTTGCTTTCAGATGACATTCAGCTAACTCTTTAATTACTAAATTTGAAAGTGCGGAGGAGGTAACAGTATCCCAAATTTAATTGTCTGCACTGATGTCATTCCTTGTGTGACTTGTCAATATGTCTCCATATGAAAAGTCAGGTTCATTGCTGATCCTAAGTCTATTTGAATTGTGGAATGTATTCATTGTGATGTTTTTGTGTTTGTGCTCCAGGTGTATATGTGGGGTCAGTGTCGGGGCCAGTCTATTTTGTCTCCACATGTTACGCACTTCACCAACACTGACGACGTCTTTGCCTGCTTTGCCATGCCCTCGGTCATGTGGAGGCTTGTGTCTATGGGTGAGAGAATAAGTCATCGATAGAATGAGGACAAAATAAAATGTACATTATCTCTGTAGTTTGGATTTTATTTAAAATAAAAAACAGGGAAGGGCAGATGTAGCCAAAGAACCACATTGGATTCTGTTTTATTCTAGAGCAAGATGACTTCCTGACAGTTGCTGAGGCTCTCAAGAAAGAGTTTGACAATCCAGAAACAGCTGATCTGAAATTCAGCGTTGACGGCAAACACATTCATGTTCACAAAGCTGTGCTGAAGATCAGGTTCATGTGTTCATGTGCATATAAAACACAGCTGTAACTAAGAAGTAATCATGTCCAATCCTTTATAGCATTGCTTCTGTACAGGGTTAGAACTTTATTGACTTAGTTTCCTACAATATCTACTTGTACTTGGAGTAATTTTGTTTTCCACAATTTTTTAAAATTAACTAAAGAAGCTAAACGTCTTGAATGTTGTGATGTCTAAGCAGTCATGCATTAAATTTGTTTTCATAATATAAACTACATTGGCAAAAGTTGATCTACAGTGAATCAGGATAGGATAAAAACAGATGAGGTTCAGTACTGAGCCATGAGTAAAGTATAAACACAGGCTTTTTGTTTTGAGTAGGTGTGAGCATTTCCGACTGATGTTTCGGTCCCAGTGGACAGAGGACCAGCAGGAGGTTATAGAGATTGGCCAGTTCCCGTACCCTGTCTACAGATCCTTCCTGCAGTTCCTCTACACAGACACCGTTGATGTTTCACCTGAGGATGCCATTGGTTTGCACACAGCGTTTTTAAATACAGTGTTCTCTCATGTCTAATTCATGAGCTTCAGTGTAAATAAAAGTTTATCTTTTATTGTTTGTAAAATTGTATGTTTGTGTGACTGCTGCAGGCCTCTTGGACCTGGCCACGTCTTATTGTGAAAACCGGCTGAAGCGTCTGTGTCAGCACATTATCAAAAGAGGAATCACTGTTGAAAATGCATTCACCCTGCTGTCTGCTGCAATACAATATGACGCAGAGGTACAGTATACATAGTACACAATATTATTCTAATGCTAGGTTAAGGTGTAATTGTTTATCTTACCCTACAGATTTCCTTGTTATTCCTTACAGCAGCAGCTGAGTCTGCATTTAAAGCTAATGCAAGGCTGCATGAATTTGATAGTAATTACTTTTCGTGTAAAACTTTTCCTCAGATAGTATTAAAACTAAAAGGTCGGGTCAACAAAAACAGCATAAAATCAAAACTTTTACAGATATGCAACAATAGCATTTTTCCTGGCAAGAAAGCAAACAACCGTTTAGACTCCCTCTTGCAACAGCCTATGAAAAGTCTATATTAACCAAACAATAAAGTGACACCTAGTGTAGATCCAGTGAACTTCAAGAAACAATGACGTTTATATTCTTTTCTAGAAATATCTCCCACACTGTAAAGCTGTGATTGTAGTCTTGCTGCTGCATCATTGTTTTTCTCCAGAGAAATCAGTATAGCCTTTTCTGTTCTTTGTGTTACTTTATATTTTGTCAATTCTAATTTTGTCACATTATCTGTCTTTTTTTTCAGGACCTGGAAGAGTTTTGTTTCAGATTTTGTGTTAACCATCTGACTCAGGTGACTCAGACGGAAGCTTTCTGGCAGATGGATGGAACATCGCTCAAAGATTTTATCATCAGAGCGGGCCGATGCGGAGCCTTCAAAAACTGAGTGGTGGTCTTAACATTTAACAAGACTGAACTCAATTCTAATTCAAGTGGACATGGTTTTGCTCCCAAATGTAGTAGCAGCATATTTATGCTCCAAATGTACCACATTCCTAAGGGAAAGCGATGGCCATCTTTTGAAGTGGTAATTTACATATTCACAGAGGCACATATTGGCACATAAGCAGCATGACTGACAAGATAGTGGACTGGAATAAGCCGCGTTATCAACAGATCTGAAATTAGCACTTTGACCAATTCCTGTGATGTTCCACGACCAATTCATGGCGCCTTTTCTGTCAAATTGTATTCTTTACATGCTGTATGTATACTTGAATTTTTGTTTGTTTTTATAGTGACTTACAAGTACTGAAACTCATTCAGTAAATTCTGGAAGAGTACATGTGGGAGACCAAAGACCTGGAAAGAGTAAGGAAATAGTTAAAAAGATGGAATCTGTGTTTTTGTCAGCAAAGTGAAGGGGTGTTTTCTTGTTAAAAGACAACTGACTTTCACTGACAAGGATGTGAGTACCACTATACTGAAACTTATGTTTGAGTCATGTTTACTTTTCATTTCTGTGATTTTCAATTTGAATTAACCCTTTATACTATTGAGTTTGATAAATAGGAACATCAGTATACACAACTGAGTCGGATCCTACTCTAGGTTATGTTATTTTAGTACTTCTAAGAAATTCTTCGTGTTCAGTAAGGAAATGCTGCGGAAGGGAAGGCTAGAACCATTAAAGAATGTTGAACTTTCCTCTTTACAAAAACAACAGTAAATATTTAAGGAAATTTTGCATTACTTTATTGTCCTTTCATTACAAGTATAAGAGCTGTAAAGTGTATCTAAGATATTCAGTATATTACAGTTTTATATTCCAAAAATAACTTTGTATTTATTTATTTCTCAATAACAAACAGGTCCAGTGTAATGATTTTCATTTGTTTGTGTTTGCTAATGTTACTGGGGCAAATGCAAAGGAACAAAAGGGTAACACAGCAAAATAAAATAATTGCTTAATAATTCTTTGAGTAATTTATAACATTCCCCTGTGGTTTTTCTGTTGACAATACATTGCACTGACACTGATGGCAAAAGCTAAGTCAATAGGAACACAATAAAACACTATGAAGTGGGATTGCCATATATTTAGAATTAAGTTTCCTGGAGCTTGTGATTATACAAACTACCTGTTATAGTTCTTAATTTCTGCTGTTTCAGGGAAATCAAAAACCAAGGAAAATTAAACTAAGTGTAATTGCCAAGGTCAGCTGACGTCAAGATTGGTGTGATCAGTTTCAGTTTCTGTAGGTTTCTATTTCTTGGAATACTCAGTTGTTTGTAATTATCATTTAATTTGAATGTGAGTCAGATCTCTTTTTGTTATTAAAGTACAGTTTAAGTTGGGGTTCTATGGCACTTATTTCCTTTAGTGGAGAGGTTTAGAGTTTTCTTCTGTAATATAAAAAAGACAATCAACTTTAAAATTAAATTGGTTTTGCCTACTGCATTAAGAAAAATATGTTTGTTACACTTGAACAACCAATACCACAGTTTGTTAGTTTGAGGTAAATCACAATACACACTTCGGATTTATATTACCTTAGCAGTTGCATTATTGTGATGTTATTGTACTTTTATATATTCACTGATGGCGATCTTGTGTTTCTGTAAATGAAATAACTCCACAAGATGATTGTAATTGATGGGGATTTTATTTTTGTATTCGCAAATTCTTTGCTTTAGATTAGACTATAGACATTGCTGCGCATATATTACAGTTTAAGAACGGGAATTTAGTTTATTATCTGAATGATTTTTTTTCTGCATTTAATTTCGTATTGCACTACAGTTGGTAGATTCTTATTGCGTAATGGAAACACATAATAAGCGGCTTTTATGCTATTATCTATAGTCAAATGGGCATCCGATAAAAATATTGCAGCTGGCCCGCCCATAGTATTTACGTTGTGTGATTTGCGGAAGTAACCCGGAACCTTGTCAAGTTGCTAATCGGTATCGAGATAGCTACAGAAGTACGTCCAGTTCTACTTTATAATAAGACGCTAACAATGCACTGTTAAGGATATACATGATGATAGCTTGAAAACATTTGCCATCTTTTACTTTCATTACGTGTAATTCGGGGTGTCTGTTTTTTGTTGGATTATCATAATTTAACTAATACTAGCTAACAGACTAACAGCGTTAGTTAACTGTTAACATGATATCTAACTGTAGTTGAAAATTGTCATTTCAAAGTAGTCATACAATTAAACAATGAAAAATGAACAATCAATGTTTGACACAATATTAAATGGTCGCTTTTCTGTTTTCCTTTGCACATATAGCGTTATGTTGTGTTTTATACTTTTATTTTGGAAGCAGTGACCGGAAGCACTTGGTGTCCTTCTGTCTACTTTGTCTTTGAACCAGGTTAACATGAATTCTTGTTGAACTCAGATAATTTTACCAGTCCCAGTTGACTTAGAAGGTATTATTTCGGTTCAAACTAGCGGGTTGAATGGAAGAAAGTAAGTCAAGAAGCCGAGCCGATCAAGGCCAGCTCATGCCAGATCGAGATACAAAAGACATTGGTACCCAGACTGTCTGTAGAATAAAAGGTGAGTCAGATAAACTCTTTAATGTAACGCTAGTGGTTTAGCTAGGTTTCTGGTCTGTCATAAGAAAAACAGCACATTTATGAAAGAGGAGTAACAGCGACAGTTTATCAATACAACCTAATACAAGAGCGACGTTTGACAGTGCCTTTCCAGGTTAATTGTACATGATCCAATTTATATATTCGTTTATGTTAGCATTTTCCAAATAAAAAATAATTATCTCAAAAAAGTATGGCAGAGGAAAACCTTTGTTCTTATCAAAACTGTCTCCAGGTCACGGCCCCAGGTTATCAAAGGTTAATCTCTTTACCTTATTGAGTTTGTGGATGGAGCTTTTCCCTCAGGAGCAAACTGAAGAAGATGACAACAGTCAGGTTGGTGTAAACACACAGTGGATAGCTCTAGTTCATCTACTATGCTTTCACCATACACTGCAGTGAGATATAGTAGGATCTGTACCAACACTTTACCACACTGTGAAGTAATCATTGTATTGTATGTATTCCAGATCCGTGGGATGGGTCTGGTGGTGGTGCGGGACAGTAAGGTGTTGGGACTCCACTGTTCAGGAGCTGAGCTTCATGCCGGACAGGCAGCCATTATCCAGCATGGCACCCGCCTGGCTGACTGTCACCTGTATTTCTCCAGGAGACCCTGTGCTACCTGCCTCAAGATGATCATCAATGGTAAGAGAAATGAGTAGACAAATAGAAGAAAAATGTATGCATGCTTACAAAAACCTGTACAAAAATATACTTTGTGACACTGATGGTACCCCATTGGGCCATACAAATTGTACAGTATCTGTTAATGTATGATTATACATCAGGATTTGGTTGCACCAACACTTTGTAAATAAATTTGTGAGTGAAGGATCCTATGGTCTAAAAACCAAGATGTCCAGTTGATATGATTTCGATAACTAATCTTGGATGAGTGAGAATCTTTACTCACATATTCTAACCACAGGTTAAGACAATTCAAGACATATTGTGTCTCTTGGTCATTATATGGGAAATTACCAGGTATTTAGTTAGAGCTATTTTATATTTCTCCGCAGGTGGCCTTCTTTCTGAATGTTTCTGGGCAGATGTGATCCCCATTCTGCTTTCTATTCCCTTTCAAAACCCACCTAGACACCTGAAACTAAAGAGTGTCTTTGTTATTGCCACAGTGGCTATTAAAGCAATAGTTTAGCATGTAGTGTCACCACACTGTTGTAAATGCTAATTACATAATGCTGACATCAGAACTGAGCTGAACTTTGGAACAGTGTTTCTTAATTCACATACAGTTAACTGCCAGATGGATGAATAAATACTAATGCTGTTTACTTTTCTTCAGCTGGAGTCAGTCAAATCTGCTTCTGGCCTGGAGACCCAGAAGTCAGCATGCTGAGGTCCACCTCTACAAATCACTCCAACTCCCACTTACCTAATGCACCTGACTGCATCACAGAGGAGGCCACACTGGATGCCAGGGCATCAGAGAAGCTAAAGTCCAACAGTCGTCCTCACATCTGTGTACCTCTGCAGCCACTGGCACCTGACCTGGCTCAGTTTGTTGACGAGACTTCCAGAGAGTGTGATTTCATTGAGAGGGTGGTTGATGATGAACCAGGGCTAAACACAGATGAACTCTTCAACAGGTGCTCCAATCTACCGCTCCCTCTGCTGGTGCAGCAGTAAAGAAACATTATTAAGAACATTATTAATAATTTTTGCTTTTCAGAGAGCGAACAAGACACCTGAAGAATTTCTCCAAACGGTTCCTGGTTGCAACACCTCAAGAGCACCAGAAGATTTTGACCCATATGCATCTGGAAAACTTCTGTGTGGAGCCCTACTTCTCCAACCTGAGACACAACATGAGGGAGCTGGTGGAGGTTCTGGCTGCAGTGGCTGCTGGGGTCCCACAGCAGCAACATGGATTCTACAGGTTAGAAACCCCCTCCCCCTTGTCATTTTTAAAAAATTTTTGGTAATGCATGTCTTTATGCACTTGTTATCCACATCTGCTTTAGTCATTGATTGTGTTGGTTCTGTGACCCAGAGAACAACCTTCAGCTGCTGAGCCATCACTGGCCTCACCGTCCAATCATGACACAGGACTATCCCAAAAAGAAGCTCACCATTGCATCATCCAAGCCAGACTGCTGGCCTACAGAACAGGTCTGGTGTTTTATTTTTTTTTTGTCACAAAGTAATTCACTGCACTCAGGGGCGTTTATCATATCAGTCGATATTATGTTTTAAGTCAAACTAAAAATAATACAGTGGAATAATACAGTAAAAAAAAAAAAGTCAGCAAAGTAAAATTAGGAATGTTGAAATAAACTCCACTCTAACTCAAACTAAATTCAGAAGAAATCTTTTTTAATGGAAAGGCCAAGCAGTGAGAAACAATATGTTTGACAAGCTGGAAAATCACATTCTGAGCATTCAAGTTTAATTAGAGGATGTGTCACTCTCATCGCTATTTAGTTTTGGTTATGTAATAATGTCAAATGATTAGTCCCAAACTGCTCCAACAACATTCCAGTTTTGGCAATTTACAATAAGGAAGCCTGGCATACAAGTAAATCGCACATTTCTGGGTTGAGGACACTTAACTGTTTTCCTCTTTCCTGAACGGCAGGCTTAAAGGTCACAGTAGCTTTTCACAGTGTTCATGTCAGAGCTTTCTATGTGTCATCATGTTCTCACATTGAATACTCATTTTTATTCTAGAGGACCCTAAAGTTGGCGTGGGTGCTGTTATCTGGGCCAAAGGACAGTCGGTAAACTCAAATTTCTCCCCTTTGATTTCACTGTCGTGTTTCTGTAGGTTCTGTTAGGATTTGACATTGCGGGAGGGATACAGTGGGACAAAATGGGCAAAAACCTATAATTATCAGATCAATTTAATCCATTAAAGGGTGGTTGCAGTATTGCACGGATGTTTCCAGTGTAGATGGATAGACTGGGAACAGGGGGGGTAGCAATAGAGTCTCCTTTGAACCAGAAATTGTAATTTTTAGTCTTCATTTTGGGACAGATTCATTTATCAAGGTCTAGCATGTTGATTGTGAATTATTTATGTACTTGAATGTGTTTTTATAGCACACTATTAACAAATTTCTCTGTATTCTACCTCATCATTTAAAAATACTTTCTCATGGAGTGTTTTGAACTGCTCTCTTGCCTCAGGCTGGCTGTGATGGAACAGGCAGTCTTTACGTGGTGGGTTGCGGTTACAACGCTTACCCAGCAGGCTCACAATACGCAGAGTACCCACAAATGGACAACAAACAGGAGGACAGACAGAGACGCAAATATAGATATATTGTGCACGCAGAGCAGAACGCACTCATCTTCAGGTCAGCACAGGAACTTTTTTGTTAATGCACATTCATTCACAAAAAGCCATTCTAAACAGAGTTTGACAGAGGTGTTGCTCCTGGTGCTTTTAGAACTCGTGACATTAAACCTGGGGAGCCCACCATGCTGTTTGTTACAAAATGTCCGTGCGACGAGTGCATCCCACTGATCAGAGGAGCAGGCATCTCGCACATCTACACCACAGACCAGGACAGGGACAAAGACAAGGGAGATATTTCCTACCTGAGGTTCGGCGGCTTGAAAGACATAACCAAGTTCATAGTGAGTAAATGGTCAGACAAATGAAGAAACACACCTAAACTGTTATGATTTCTGTTAAAGTATCAGAAGATTTCTACACTCTCTGAACACTGTTATGAAAGTATGTAATATATTCTGTTTTATATTGAAATCCTGCTTGAATACCTTATCTATTTTTAATTTTATTTGCCTTCACAGTGGCAGAGGAGCCCATTAGTTTGCTTAGCACCTTCTCCACACATTGGCAGTAAGTTCCAATATTTTAAGCTTAAATCTCAAAGTGTGTCTTTTGTCTCTCTCTGCAAGATGTTTCATGATTCTGGTTTGATTGAACAGCCACTAGATGACTAATCAAAATCCTAAAGCAAGTTAAACCTGTCAGTGGGTTTACATAGTAGATGAATGAATGAATGAATGAGTTATGAAATGCTTAAAACAGACCAGCTTTACCTTGTATTTTAACAGTAGTGTCTTTTTTTTTAGATGGTTATATTGGAAAGCACAGCAGGCAAACTGAGCAGGAGAGTCACAGCAGCAAGAAGCTGTGCATCAGCAGATCCAACGACTCATCCACTATCAGCTGAACATCAGCTAGCAATGGATGGATGCATGAACGGAGGGTTAGATGGAGGGTTGAATAAAGGACCGATGGATGGATGGATGGATGGATGGATTGATGGATGGATGCATAAATGGATATACAATGACCACAGAATCACATTTTTAGCTCATGTGCCACAGATTTGATATTTTACAGCTGCATAAATCCGGTTATAAAAATTTGATATTAGCTTTTTTCTTCGCTTAAGATCAAATCTGTGCTGCACATAATTTTACAATATTTACTATTTGTGAACCATATTTTGGGGAGACCCATTTCTGTTGTCCCTCTTTAGACTGTTGCACGTTTAGTTTCAATGTGGATGGATGCCAACTCTGGCAGCTTCCAGCTAGAGAGTGGCAATAATACACCTAAAATGCTACACTTGAACTTCCATGAGCTGCTTCAGATAATGGTCTGTGGCTGGAGGACATTCAAGCCCTGCAAGGCTGGATGAAATGGGATCCGAAACATTCGTCCAGCTGCGACTTGTTTGAGTCCAGTATAGATGAATGTAATAATAATGAATGAGGTGGACAGATGAACAATTTTTAAATTAAGGGAAAGGCAAAGGATACCACAAAAATAATATATTTAAAATGTTAATATAAACAGTGAAACTGCATTTGTTCATATGATTGTATTTTTATATAGCTGGTGAATCATTTATTTAAATTGTGTAAGGTATTTGGATGTACAGATATCCATATTGTATGATTATATATTTAGCTCTTGTTGACTTGAGAAAAAAAGTTGCACTTAGTTTGCACCTCAGACTTGAAAGAAATGTGGTTTTCTTATCCTCAGTAGACTAAGAATCAGCCAAAGCCGTGTTATGTACAGAGCTATGACATTTCATAAAATGCTACATGATGAAAGAACTTAGCAGAGCTTTACTCTTTATTTGAGTTCTTTTCACTTAGAGCTTTTAAGTTATTTGTAATTGTTTTGTGTGTTGCATCGTTTTTCTAACAATACAAATAGCATGTTGTTAAATTCCTATACAGAGAAAGTGTTAGCTCTGTAGGAGCTCGTCCTGTGTTTTCGTAATAAGACACTAAACATGTTAAGTCCTAGCATTTATGGAACCATTTCTTCATAACAGTGCATCATCAACATCAGTAATTGTACACCTATCTCTGCAAACAAGTGGCAATGATCACACATAAAATATGTGCATTCCTATCTTTTTATTTGCTGTGAACGTGGTACAATAGCATCAATGTGGGACATAATGTGAAGTTTGGCTTCACCACAGTTGCTCATCGTTTTAGTTGTAACACAGGCGAAAACAAAACAGAGTCAGCTAGAGTGACAAAGTCTCATGTACAATAAAGCAGGCTGGTCTACATCTGGATTTCATTTTACATTCTGATATGGTATAAATACTGTCACAGCTTATGACATCCAAAATAGCTTGTACTGTTTTCAAGACAAAACAATGGCAACTTTTTTTTTCCTTTTTTAGCAAATGCAAAAAAGCAAAGTGGGCAATTTACAGGTTTACGATTGTTAGTAACTGTATTCAATATGAGAAAGCTAAATGAATTGGAAATTTAGTTTGAAAGATTTTAGTAAAATCTTAAAGTGTCAATAAGTATTTTTTTTAATTTATGATGAAGCCATTAAACTTGTTTAAAAACAATTACAGAAGCTCAAGGTGACCCTCAAATATTAATTAAAAAATAAATTCTGAATTTTACTGACTTTAGTGCCAGTGTCTTTTTTTTTGTAAATGGAAACATGATCATTTTTTACTTCTAAATCCAATATAAAACCAACACTGCTTCAAAAGTAGTGTTTTATCCTTACGGAGTTTGTACATTTTATGGTCCTTTAACTACATAAGTTATTCACCACCGCAACCTGTTACAGATCAACTCTGACTTCACTCCACGAGTTTCCCCATGAGTGTGTACCTGGCACAGATTATAAATCAAATGCTGAATCCTGTCTACTTTGGCAACAAAATCAAATTGTGATGCTGGTCGGGTGCACAATGGCAACCACGCTGAAAAAAAGTTCAAAACATTTCTTTTGACAGCATAACTCAAATATAGTGAGTTAAGAGGTTCACTGCTTAATAACAACAAATATGTTCTGTCCAGAGCATATTTTCACCAACATAATAATTAAGCTCCCCCTAGAAAGACACAAATTACAAAAAGAATGAGGAAAGAAGGGAGAATGCTAAACTTAAAAGGCACCTCTGAATATCCTCACCTAGTTTTTTTCTAATACCAACAGCAGATCCAAATCAGAGCAATCACTTGCTACAGTACTGAAAGAAAAGGCCTGAAACACAAACAGCCACACAGCAAAAGTGCCTCCTGTTAACATTCAGTGATCTCATTCACTATGGCACTCACTTTAGATGTACAAACCATAGACTGTACATGAAAAGAAATGAAGCTACATATTAAAAAAAAAAAAACAAACAAACCATCAAGCAGTGTGAAAACAGTGATCAGATAAGATTAACACAATTTTTTTTTAAACATACAGAAAGTGCTTTTAGCCACCAGCAAAGAGAACCAGTGATCAAAATGATTGAAACTTAATGTACCCATTCAATTCAAAAGGCCCTTCATTCAAAGATTCTTACTCCTTCTTATGATATGCTTAGAATTACTATTGTTATTGGCCACTTCTGTTCAGCAGTCACTGAAACTATTTTTTTTTTAAAACCACCTCTATTCTCAGTCTTACTAAAGCCTACAAAGCCAATTACAATGACAAAAGTAGATGCTCTGAAGACTTAAAATTAGATGTGACCAAAAGTACAAGAATACACTTATTGAAGTGGATGAAATTGATGCCATGCCTCCATAAAAAAAAATGAATAACCTACAATTTTGTAATATAATAACTTGAAACCGACAAAAGCAATTCGATAAAAAGAAGTCAAAGAAGTTAAAAAGTGACTTGTTTTTGATTCAAAAGAATATTTTAAATACAGAAAATGCTAAAATAAAAAAGATTAAAGTTTTGACACCAATTACAGGAAACAGTTCGGAGAATCACTACACTCCAAAATTCATTTGATCTTTTATAACAAATGAGTCTGGGGGCTTTTATTTCACTCAAAAATTAAAATCAATACCTTTCTTTGTTTTGTAAATTATTTTTTCCTTTTATTACTTTTGCCAGATTTAAATTATTTCAGAGAAAATTGTCAGTTTGTCCTTTTATTCCGGATGGGTACCTAATTTGTTAAAACGTCACATTTTGAGGAGATGCTCTTGAGTTTTACCTAATTCATTATTGGCTTTGGCAGTAAAATAGCAGAGATATTGGGTTAGCAAAAGTCAACTAAGCACTGGCATTTGGCTCACAAAGCTTTTAGCAATGACCGAGACTGTGTTTCACTCTAAAATTAAAATGTTTCTCCCTGATCCTGACAAGACGAACCAGACGACCAGCTTTAAGGAAAAATAAAACTAAAAGCACAAATTCTTCATCGTTTTTCTGATATTCAGCTACTTCATTTAAACAGCTGTTGCAGCTGCAAATGGTAAAATGATGATAAAACTACAAAAATGGTCACGTCTGTTTGTTAAACAGACCCCATTTTGGTTGAAGTGTTTTGTTTTTTGTTTTTATAACCACTGGTTCCCCCAACAAAGCAAATCAGCTGCCTCCAACTTCATGAGTTGTGGCACTAAGTGCTACAGATGGGGAAAAAAACATTTATGAATAAGATACAAAATAAAAATCAGTGATTAAGAACTACTCTTGTACATGTTTTTTAATGAACCAACAAAAAAAAGACAAATAATGTCTTGAAGATTTTTTTAAATAGAAAACCATTAATGTTAATGTATTTTTTTTCTATTTCTTCCTATTGATAAAAAGTTGGGGTAGAGGAAAGGGAGGGATGCTTCTCTAAGAGGCTGGCTTCTTCAGATCCCTGATCTGTTTGATTAGGTAGGTCTTCTCGTCATTGAACTGCTCGTCATCCGTGCGATCCCTCTGAAAGTTGCTCAAGAAGTCGATTAGTTTAGTCTGGTTCTTGAGCAGGATGTCGACGATAGGCTGCGTCTTATTGGGGTTTGCTACAAACACCTGGGGACGGAAGTAACCGAGGAAACCACGTTTATTTTCAGACAGAAATTTGGTCCTGATTTTCTGAACTTTGCCCTTTTTTGTGAATTTTCTACCATTTCTACAACAAACTAGATGCTTTTATTAACTTTGGCAAGTTTGGGGTTTTAGTCTATCTGCTAATCTGTCTATATGACATTTGATATATAGAAACACATTAAAAACCTGATGCCGTATTACTTGACTTATGTCTATTTAGTGCCAAATGAAAAAAAATGAGAACTGCACAAACTACTCTGCGTTTTAAAAACATTATTTTACATTAAAACTATGATACTCACTCCAGAACAATACATTATTTGCAATTTTCATTTAACTGATCCATACTTGCTCTTTTGCATGTACAACGCTCATGTATTTACCTTGAAGACATGGAAAGCCTCAAACTGGATATTGGGACTCTTGTCTCTTAGCAGATTCATCATCAGCTTGAGATTCTCAGGCTTGCTGATGTAGCGGGTCATCACTGTGAAATTATGTCTGTCCAGTAACAGTTCACCCAGAAGCTGGCGGAGAGATTAATCGGAACAATAAGATCAAGAGAAGTGCACTCAATGAGTCATTACTGGGGGAGTATATTTAGGTAGAAATTAAACTGCCTTTCATGTATTCTTACAGTGACCCAGAACAAACAACAGGATCTGGTACGATAGCAACAAAGAAACAATCCCTCACTGGCTTCCCACCCACAAATACTGCTAATCAAAACACAACCACGGTCATTTTAGTGCTAGTTTCTTCTCTTCCCTAACCAAAATTATTACATATTTTATTAAACACTGTTGTGGTGCAACTTAAGTCAATTTATTTCTCATCTTATCAAGTGTTCATGAAACATTTCTAAGTTTACAACAAACATCAATTTAAACTGAGTATTATCAGGCAAAATGCAACCACCAGAAGTAGTTGTTCAATGAATGAGTCAAGGCCAAACCTTTAGAGACTGCCTCTTGGTGACATAGTTCTCAGAGTGCAGCAGCTTCTCATAATTTGTAAACACCTGGAATGGCACAAGAAACACTCCTTATTACGAATTCTTCAGAATGCTAAATATAACTTGAGACTATGGGCTTGTAGTTTAACCAGTCAAGTAACATTTGTTTTCAATGTCCATGCCATTGCCTCTAAAGGAAAGTTAGGAGCATACCACTGGCTTGGATGTGGGGGTTCAAAGTAAAACAAACAAACAAAAAAAAGAACATACATGCACTATGACAAAGAAGAAGTGGATAAACTGGGAGATGCTGTTCTATTCATGAACTTCCTTCAAATTTGCAAAACCAGGCTCTGCCCTGATGTTTTCATAGCAGTGACCCATTTGGATCTCAGGCCATTACATCACAATCCCACTTTTTATTGTTTGTATTAGGTCTGTTACCGTAAAAGAAGAAAAAACAAATCTACTTTTTCCATATTACTATGCCATAAATCCTTTTAGCCTTGATCCTCTAGGGTATGTTCTAATCTTAAAGTACTGGTACCACAATTACTGTGTTATTAACTTGTTTTTAGTGTATGTATCACTGAGCCTGAAACTAACCTATGCCTGGAGATTTACCTGGACACGCCACTAACGTCTAACTAGTGCTGTACTTCACAGCAACTAAGGAACATGTGTCAACACTCAGCATCCAGTTAAAAAGGCGGTTTTGTGTGGGGTTTCTTCAGGCTGGGACCCCTGGGAGCCCTACCTATGAAAGGGGCCCCACTGCCTTGGGAAGCTGACAAGCATACAGCAGATCTTTATATCTAGAGATGCTGTGACACTGACTCAGCTTTCAATAGGTTCATTTTTTTCTAGAACCTCAAGGGTATTAATCTAAACTTTATTTCTTATGCTCCACACATCTGACCTCTGATTGAATAGCACCTCACAAGACTCTGTGGCTGCCCATATGTGACCACAGTGTGTTCAATGACACTAACCTTTTTTTGGATACATGACTGGGCCATTGAGCACTGCAGGGACAGATACCTGATCTGGTTATGTATCTATGTACAGTATGTTTCGTCTCTTGGGGTCCACTTAGTCAAGCCATGATTTAGAGCTGTGGACAGTGTTTATGCTTCCAAAAAGTGGCCGGGGGGGAGGGGGTTGCATGAATATCATCAGGGATGATGAAACAAGGCTAAAGAGTCAGTCCACTCACAGCATCGTAGTTCTGTTCAAGGTATTCAGCTACAAGAACTTTATGTCTCGTCAGGAGATCCTGCAAAGACAGACAGAAAATATTTAATTATAAATCAAGTTTATCACATATTACAGGCTTCTTATAGGAGGTTTGTGTTAATTTAAAAATGACTAATAGGAACTAATTTATCTGAAGACTGTTGAATTACCTGTCAATGTGTCTCTGAGCTGAGACACATTAACAGGATGTGTCTCAGCTCAGATACATCTCAAATACTTGGTAGAAAATAGGCCTGACGATAAATCTAAGTCAGCTAAATCAGAAACCATAACTCTCGTAATTTGAACCTTTTAAACTTAGGAGAATTTGAGCGCCACTATGCTCAAATAAATACTTTAACTTTCTACTAGTGATTTCTAATGGTAATAAAATTGTCAAAAAGCTGATCCCAAAATTGCGCAATATCCCAATTGTTGACCTACAAAACAGATGCGCAGCAGCTTTAAAAACACATTCTCTATAGCTTCAGATCTGACAGAAAAGGCCCAATAAAACCTGAAGTACCTTGAAGGTGGCGAAGGCGTCTGAGGCGATGTCGAAGGTGGACATCTCCACGTAGTTGAAGAAACTGTGGAAATGATCTGAATGGAGAACAATCTTGGCGAGTGGCTCGTGGCGGATACACTCTCTCAGCATGATCCCACAATTTAGTGCTACCTGAGGTGTCTCGTACCTTCAAACACAGACGTAGCATTTGTGTAACCTCTTTGAGAAACATTAGCCTGTGTACAGTGTGTCCAGTACAGCATGTTTGTCTCACCCTTTCAGCAGAATGAAGAGAACCTCTTGGTGGGAACAGAAATATTCTACAGTGGGGCTCCTCGTCCCAATCTGCCTCCTCAGGATGTTGTTAAAGATCTGACACACATCCTTCTTTCCCTGCAAAATACAAACAATAAACATGAAAGTATTAAATTTAGCAATTACAACATCACACAAACGCTCTGCTGTATAACTCAAATATAAAAGAAACCTCAAATGTTCTCTGCTTACCTCAAAGTCTATGACCTGCAGGTTTTCTACCAGCGCTATCAGCAGACCACTGTTGTACAGCTCCTGGGCCAGTTGGGCAACAGTCTCTGTGTGAGGTTCCTTATCATTGCTCCCGTAGAGAATCTCTTTCATGGACACCAAGCATTTGGATACCTCCTCGGATGCCTTCAGAACAGGACGTAAGAGCAGACAAAGACAGGAATAGGAGAAGAGGATGTTACAGAGGACATGGAGGAGCAAAATGCAAATCCAGATCAGTGTCGAACAGACAAACATTAGAAATTAAAAAAGATCCTGATTCTGGGGGGCGGGGGGGCGCCTGTGGGAGACAGGGTAAACTTTCTTGACAATGAAGTGTCAGTGGTTGACAGAACCAGGCTGTTCCATGCTCTAATTTCACAGAGGGCTGTTACCCTTGGGCCCCTGGACACCCACACACACATACGCACAAACACAGAACATATTTTCCTTCTCTACCTTCTCTGTCTTCTTGTCCTGTTTGACCAGGATGGCCAGGTTTTCTTTTAGGGTCCTGACAATATCTGCTGGACTCTTGTGGGATTTACCAAACAGTGGCATGATGGACAGACACTCGCCTTAGGACCTGGAAAACACACAAGAAAAAAGAAAGAGCAGTCAGTGACAAGCTTCATGCAAAAACTAATATTCAATCGCATTTTTATGTGAATAGGATGTTTCCTTTCCCCTCCACAACAGTGTTGTGTGAAAAAGGGTACTCAGCTCACTAACATATCTATGACACTGTTAGCTTAGCACCTTGTCTGGGATATGCAATAATGCACTGGAGCCCAAACAAATTTAAGCTCCTAGATGAAGTTATGCTAAAGAAAACATAACGTTTAATAAGCATTCAAAAAAGTGATGAGAGCTATTGTACAGTTTGGGAGTCAGAATCACAGTTTATTGCTCAGATCCCTAGAAGATTTTATAAAAAATCTAAACCTTTATAAAATCAGATTAGCAGCCATACTGAGCAATAAATAAAATCCTACATTGATTGCATTTTGGTTTAATTCCCAGCATCTGAGCAGGCTTCAGGTTGTGTTTTGCCATGGCCCTGTCAGAATGTCAGGGACTGTTTGGGCATTAACAGTTGAAAAGGTACCAGCGGGGGGAGGTTACTACAGTATTCTACAGCAGACACAATATGGGCATGCTGACACAATACGTACTCAAATGCCAGGGAGCTTAAAAGTGGAAATGCTAGTGTCATACTTATACCATTCAGTTCAGGCAGAACATAAATAAAGGAAAATGCACTTCCACAGTGCATAACTGTGCAGGTTATTTTTAGCTTCTCAACCTTTCTTCATATTGTCAGTAGCTTAACAAGAAGCCCGCATGTTTATTAAGTCACATTTTCAGGGAAGGCACATTTCAGTGCAGGTTTAACTTTGTCAACAGCAGCTGTCAACAGGCAGAAAGATAACTAAAAGAAAAAGAAGAGTAAAAATATGATGCAAGTACAAATATCAACACAAAAACATGAACTTAGCAGCTGAGTAAGAGAGAGAGTTTGGTTTTAGTCACTTTCTTAGTGTTTGAGGATTTCAAAGATTCAGGAAGCAGCAATGGCCTTCACAATTCAGGCCAGGTCAGGAACAGCCAACTTGTGACTGCTAATCCTCATCTGGGAATGTAAAATGCCATTACCCTCACCCTTAACCCCTAACTCCCACCTTCAGTCCTCTCCATTCAACCATTCCTCCCTTCTTTTGGCCCATCTTTGCCTTTGCTGCGTTGAAACTCACATTTGTACCTCCTCTAAACCCTGCTTCTCCCTCCTTCCCTGCCCTTTACCTCTGACTTCATGAGGAAAGTTATATACAAACATACCCAAAATATCCACCCATGAACACAAAGAAACCTGGAATTTTATGCTAGAAAATGCCCTAGACCCTGAGCAAACGTCCTGCACCTTTTACTCCTTTTTTTGAGTCCTTTTACTCAAACTGCTCAGATTTCCCCAGATGATACTAAAACGAAGTGGTAAACTCTAAGCTGTACAATAGATTTATTTCAACAATTTTAGCTCCATTAAAAAAATCTAATTACATGACATAAAACGTAAAATGTTGTCAGAAAGAGACCATCTAACACAAGGCCTCATAACAAGGTAATAGCTGCTGCAGCTCACAGAGCAACAATGATATACTGAAGTAAATAAAATAATCCTCTACAGAGATATTTGAGGAGAGCGCTGTGAGTTTGTGTTTTCCCCCAGAGTAAAGAAGAAATGAAGGCAACTGTAAAGTACTGTTTAACTTCAACCTCAGAAAATTACTGTAAACCATCTGTAAAAATCCACTCTTCATAATATGGAACATTAATTTGTAAAATGACCCAGTAGGGTTCATTGACACCCGCAGAAACAAGAAAACAGCTCAGATTGGAATCACAAGGTTTTCACCTGACAGACAAAAACCCACATGAATGTACTGAATTTCCTCCACAGTGACTCGCAGTATTTTGGGCACAGAGGACTGATTTAAAGCTTTTAATGAGAACACCGTCTCCTTGTGTTCTTACTAACGAGACAGATTTTTTTTATGCTGTGGTGATGGCTTTTGATGCCTTGCCTTTATTAAGACACAGAGACAATGGTCTAAGGGCAGACTGTTACACACATTTAACAAATTGACCTGCCTCATAAGTTACTAGGTGCACAAATATTTGCTAGACACACTATAAGAAGGTCAGATTGAACTGGAAGAGCCAATTTCTTAAGACAGAAAACTTCTTAAATGCCCTTTAACCCCACTATAACCATTGTATTACTTTACTTTGTAACAATGGATTGTGGCACATATTGTGTAATTAATTTTAAAAATTCCAATATTGTTCTTACTTTTTCCTCATTGGTATTTGTGTGTTACATCTCTCTGAATATATACTGTCAGTTATATTCATATTGAGTAATATTCAGTTTACAATATTAGTCCATTAGAAAAGTAAAAGTATGCCTTGGACATCTTAATGTTCAGAAAGATGTTTGGAATAAGTAAAATAAATATGTTACCGCTCCTCCTGTTTCACTTTATCATCGCATTACATAATGACTACATTTTAGTCAATATTTGTCAAAGGATCAACTAGTAATGAGGAAGTAGTTACCAAAAGAAAGGAACCACAATGCCACATGTTCTCCTTGCCTTTGTATCCAGTCACACTGTAGACTGTTGTGTCAGATAATACGTCTAACATCTTCAATGTTTCATTCAACTTTGCTAATGCAACTGGAATTACATGTCTTACATAATTAAAATGTCCATATTAATCATCTAATAACGTGCCTTTGGGTCCTAGAAAGACTAATATCTAAGTTACTGTGGCACTGTCATTTCACTTGTAGCCAACTTGACTAACTACACATTATGTAATTAAATTAATCTGGTGCCTGCTGGGTTTGAACACATACAGCTAGCTACACTGATTAAGAAAATATAACAGGAAAAGGCCCCACATTGCCTAAAAAAGGTTTTTTTAGCTGTAATCATGGGAGGAAAGTTTCTCAATTCATTGGTGTTAAGAGTGTAAATTTCTCATCACATGTCAAAAGAGATGTCTGCAAAGCGCTTGTTTTTGTGACCAACATTCTAAACCCTTTACTAACTTTGCTGTGATTTATGTAACATTTTTCCCTTTTTTTCCCCTTAAATTATCTGACATTTACTTTTTCCATCAACTGACTGAACAATCAACCAAGTAAAGTGTTTCAGCCATATAAAGTAAAATCCATCATACCCACATAGGTCACATGCTCCAGAGGGTAGCAGGTGTGTGCACTGGGTTTACATGGTGGACACCAAATCCTGTAATCCTTCCCAGTAATATACATTTGTCAGACTTTCAGTTTGGGATGTTGCTCATCTTGTAACAAATCAAAGTATAACTGACACCATCAGCATGTAACAGTCCTTCTTAGGCTGCCTCACTCTATAAACATTCACAATACTGACTACCCCTGACTGGAGTGTAATTTTAGCAAAGAAGCAGATTTCTCTTGGATTATCTGCAAGCATGACCTTTACTGTAACTTATGGGTTTAATGTAGAAGCACACACCTCAAAGAAGGGACCCTTCCCTTTCATGTTCACCAGACCTGTGCCCCACAGCTTTTAGCTGTTCATCCATTCATTTATTAAAAGGTGTTTCATTGCTACTTTTGGTTTTCACTGGCTTGGTTTGCTCCACCCTGTTCAATGTAGCATTTCTATCAGTCCACAGTATTTAAAGTACAAATGTTTAAATTATTAATCCTTTATTTAGAATGTCTAATCTCTTGATTGTATTGCTGATTCAACTGCAAAAAATGTATAGATGAGCAATGACATCATAAATGTAAGGCAGAGCTGCCTTTTGTAGGATCAGATTTCACTAACACAGTGTAGAAAAGTACAAACTAGCGAGTACCCACAGTAGTGGGTGGCTTTGATGAGTTATCAATGTCAATCGAACGTAGCAAGATTTTGATCCTCCACACCTACACTAACTTGTCATGCACTTGATTTTTGCATTTTAAAAAGAACTAACACAATTTAAAACACACACAGCTTCTCTGCATCTGAAAGAATATGCTCTGCACACAATGCATCAGACTATTGATAATGCATATTATAAACCAAGAGTCTTTTTATATTCAAGTCTAAACACCAGAGGAAAATTCAGGTTTTAGTATGCCAACTCCTTTCAAGCTTTCTAAACTATTCAGTAATTTAAGGTAGTGAAGAAAAAGTTTTATTTTTCCTTTTAAAATATAGCAACATCGAATAAAAATACTTTAATAAAGTACAGGTATTTCAAAATTGTATGTACATACTGTACCTGAGTAAATGGTATGAGTTATTTACCACCTCTGGACATCTCTTTGGTGAATGGTAATAGAAATTTCACCATTTTGCTTTTTTGTAGACCAACTTACTTATTCATTTAAAAAAATGGAAGCTGCAGTCCTGTTGTCACTGTGGTATGGTATTACAGAACCATGTAAATCATAATTTAACAGCCTACTGGATTAATTTTATAGTCATTCAAATGTTTAAGAATAAACTGAACATGTTGTATTAGAAGGTTTTGTCCATAGACATAAATAATTGGAAGTCAAGAAGGTTTTTAACACTGTGATGAATGTACAACTTTTCAAAATAAGAAGAACTTGATTGTCTGGAATGCAGATACAGTCATTCATGATGACTGTACACACATACAACTAGAATTTAAATTTTCAAGGAGGGGCAGGGAGGATATTTAACCCATAAACACTCACTTACAGTGTAAGTACTCAATTGAAGCGAACATCACGTGATCGTAAAGGTGCATTCAAGTAATGCCAAAATCAAGATAAAATGTCAAGAAACACAGAATATTAGTTTTTTTTTTTTTAAAAGACGCTGCGACATTGTGCCCTTATTCAAAGTGAAGGCTTACAGGTTCCCCTTTATAGCGAATGTAATGTATATGTGAATGTAAGATGCCATGACATTCAAAAGCTTTGAAGTCCTGAAAAAACACCCTTGTTTCCCTTTGAATTATTCTAAGAAAGCTCTTAGACAGAGGGGGGAGAATTCAAGTGTTTGAACTAATGACACTATAACACAGTCCATCCCAATCTGCAAAGAGACGCAGACATTCACAAAGAGATTACCCACTCTGAGGAAATACGCAAGGAATGCTTCTCATCACATCTCGACTCAAATTTGATAACAATATGAGAAGCCCCTTCTCTTTTTAACTTCTATGTTAGAGCCGCCACCACCTGCTGCACATCCAGCTGCTTTGACCAACAGTGTCATGACTGAGGAAGACACTGTTAAACAGATGTACACAGGCTATGAAAGAAAATGAGGAAAATACACTGCTATAACAATAACTTTTTGCTCTCGGTTTATTCTGACAGGATAGCCTTCCCTACAAATATCTTTTATCAAAAGGTGGCAGACACCAACTCAGAGCAGTAACGGATGGTATACAGCCTGGGAAACTAAGTTCACTTTAGAAAATGTACAATTATGATTTTAAACAGTGCGTTCACACAGACTGACAGAACTGGGTTATAATGTAGAAGTTCACTAGTTGTTCAGGATAGTGTGTAGGATGCTATACTTTCACAGGACAAAAATGGTTTAATATTCTGCAGCAGAAAGGCCTATCCTACCAAGATAGAGCCCACTAATTCTAGTTTTTGTATTTGTCAAGGAAAATGGAGATGCTGTGTGTAACACAGGATGTAAGGTAGGATTGCTTTTAAAAATAAAAGCATAATATGCTAAACACTGACCTGACCAACAATTCAGAACCCAAAAGTTTATCATAAGACTAAGAAAACCTGAACAACATTAACATCTTAGATTTGTTCCCTGGATGGGATTCAGTTTTTAGAACCATTGCCAGTAATTCTTCTGTTATTTGACTGACGGCATTTAGCTCCACATACAAGAATACGCATCACAATTATTTGTCTATTGATAAAACCTTCTAACACAACAACATGTTCAGTTTATTCTTAAACATTTGAATGACTATAAAATTAATCCAGCAGGCTGTTAAATTATGATTTACATGGTTCTGTAATACCATACCACAGTGACAACAGGACTGCAGCTTCCATTTTTTTAATGAATAAGTTAGTTGGTCTACAAAAAAGCAAAATAGTGAAATATGTCTATTACCATTCACCAAAGGCACCTGGTGATGTCCAGAGGTGGTAAATAACTCATACTCAAATACTCA
Organism: Channa argus; assembly: GCF_033026475.1. Lineage (NCBI taxonomy): Eukaryota > Metazoa > Chordata > Actinopteri > Anabantiformes > Channidae > Channa > Channa argus. The sequence continues at coordinate 4,242,019 of NC_090219.1, forward strand.
TTTACTCAGGTACAGTATGTACATACAATTTTGAAATACCTGTACTTTATTAAAGTAGTTTTATTTTATGTTGCTATATTTCAGAAGGAAAAATAAAACTTTTTCCTCACTACCTTAAATTCTAAGCTTCAGTTACTCTACTAGTTACTTTTTGCAGATGTAGAACCCCATTAAAGTATCAACTAATCAATTATTATGCATTAGTATTGATCAACCATCCACTATCAGTACATTACAATTAGCTCCATCTTGAACGCTTTTTGTTCCACACCTAATTTCTATAGTAAAAACAGCTTATGGGTCTTTACAGTGTACTCTTTCTCCCTTTAAAAGTTTATTGAACAAATTCAGTTGATTACATTTTTTATCAACTGCATCAAATTCAATAATGTTGAACATACATTGTTTTCTCAATGAAATCCTTAAACTTCAAATACATTGAAAAAATGTATTTCAAATCAAGAAAACAATTATAAGTGGGAGTATTTTTAGTCAAAGTTAGTATTTTACTTGAGTATTGAGTTTGTATATTAAGTGAACAATAAATATTTATTTAAAATAAATTATCAAGTATCAAAATTGTTGGCAATTAAATCTAGCAGTTAACTCATTAATTGAACGACTAATTCGTTTTTGTTTTAATACACAAAACTAATTTTGGTTTTATTTTGAAAGAGGGGACCGGACGCTGCGTTGTTTTGAAAGTGGCTAGCCTGACGCTGGTCGTCTAAAGTAACATAGCAGAGATTAAAAAACAAAACCAGATACACAAACGTTAAATATACTGTTAAGGAATTAAAGATGCCACGAACGACAGTGTTTAGAGTAATAGGAATCTGTGAGGCAGACGGCAGCAAATAAGAGATGAGGCCGTACAAACAGTCCCAGACAATGTGATTTAACAAGGCTACACCCCTCTCGCCTCTGGGCTAAACTCCCGTTTTGTCTGACAGATTTCCAAAGGTAACACACTTGTCTGCATCGGTTCAGAAACAACTGCATAAAAGGGACATTATTATGTATTAACATAAGAGAGATTTAAAGGGATCAGCCTGAGTGAAGTTACAAAGACTGTCAAGGGCAGTAACATCTGAGCAGTAGGTGAACTGGAAGCTACTGCTCCTCGACAGTATGAGCTACAAATGATACTTACAGTGGGAAGAGGTTTGCTTGGATGTTTTTTTAAATGTCTTGACCGCTTCTGTCCCGGTTAGCAGCGCAGCCGAGCCTCCGAGGTATGCGCTTGTGGTCACGCCAGGGCTGTGTGTTAGCAGAAAGGTCTGCTAATATGCGTCCGATACAATTTATAATGTGTGGAATCTGTTAAGAAGGCAGTGCAGAATCCCATCTGGTCGGTTTCCAGACTTAGGTCAAGGTAACGGGACGAAACCTTATTGTTTCCGGTATAAACTTTCGAAATAATATCTGCATTAACTCACATCCATTTACTATAAACTCAGAACGAGAAAATGGAAAGCCTGTTGTCAAAATAGAACTGCTACTACTAGTAGAAATACTTCATATGTTTACTTACTTTCTCGATTAGTTTCATATTGGGGCGATTTCCCATTGTCAAACGTAATATTCTTCATAGAGCAATTACCGTCACTTCCGATAGTAGGCTGACTCACACCTGCGAACTTGACAGATCTGTATCTTTCCAGCCACGGCTGAGTCTCGTTCATGTCCTCTCACAAAAAGTCTTTCATACCGACTTGCTTCATGTGTAACTGTATTATATGCCATGCATTATATGTCAATAGACACAAGGACAACATGGTTCACCATATTTAAATTTAAAATATTTTGTGAGAAATAATTAACGTTTACCAGCACTTAAGAGGAAAAATGAAAAGGGAAAGGAAACTGAAGGTCGGATAGTAAACATAATTAGGACGCCACCCAGGCCAAATCATGACGGTCAAAACTAGAAAAAGCCCATTGGAGGTTAGAGATCACGTGGATGAAATTGCATTTCCGCATCAAAATAATGTTAAACTATAACGTCGGCGATTGTTAAAGCCCACTAATAGAAGCTTTTAAAATTAATAAATAATAAAAACCCCAAGCATTTAAATAGAAAAAAATATGCTGGTTGAGGTTACAAAAGCCTATGCAGGTGACTCACATTGGGCTCAATGTTAAAATGATTAAAAAAATATAGAATAAAACATTTATTACAGTCCAACAAAAAGCAAAGTTCCATAGAGGAAACCATCTTGGACTTTATTAAAGCTGCTTTTAATTTTACATACAATTCAGAATTACATATTTACAAATATACACAGATATGTCTCATAGTAATATCTTTATATTAACACCATACTTAGTAGATATACAGTAGGAAAATAAAGACATTGGTTGCTGCAATGTGCTGCATAAAATTAAACTGAAAAATATACCCCTTCTCATTTCATCCAGCCTCCAAGTTGAAAGTACAAATTATTACATTAACAAGCTTTATAGTGTGGTCATGATCAGACTGACAAGTTCAGTGCCCGTATCAGCTCTCATTACGAGGGCAGAAAATAAAATAAAGTCTCACAATACACAACAGTGTCTGGTTATTGACTTAATCAGGGCTTTAAACTGGGACTGTGTAGAACATGCCACAGAGAGTGATGATATACTGAGAGACTCACAACAGCCATGTTCCTCTTCACAATGGACATGCTCTCGAGGAAAACAATGTGAGGTAATTGAGGACACATCTGTACAAGTGAAACATACATTGCTTAGTCTTACATAACTTACACAACAGATTTGACACATAATGCCATCCACAGTTTGCTCTCTGCTTTGGCTCACAGAGACCAAAAGCCTGTAAACCAGTTCATTTTTCTGGAGACTTCTTTAAGAAGGATTTATTTTCTCATGCATTTGTGACCTGTGGACAAAAAGCTTTAAAGTGACCCAACAAAAAGAGATTGAGAAAATAAGCATGAGCACTAATCATAGTCAGGGTCCAAATTTACCAAAACCACAGTGGTTGTCAAGCCAGTCGACAAATACAGCTCATTCTTAATAATAAAAGGGTGTGGCTGGTTTTTGTGCAAGTGCGTGCTGCAATTTCCCTTGTCAGACATTCAGCATTAGGGATGGTAAAAATGGGAGATTGATTTACAGTGCACCTTGTGGATACAGTAGAAATACTATATATTAAAAAAAACCTGTTAGAAAAGATAAGAGAAAAAGGTGTCATTCAGTGTTCAGAACAGCACAGGTTCATCGTGTGTGTGTTTCACAGCAGCTGGTTTTCAGGTGTGAGGTGTGCCGTCAACATGTATCCTCATTTCTAATAATTTATGGAGGCTATACAAGGCCAGACAGGGTTTAACCGTGCAACTTTCACTCAAAGTTAGACGTTTGTCATTATAATTTCCAATCTTTTACTCCACCGTGACAATTTCTCAGCTACATTATGTTGTTGAATAAACAAATATTGCTCTCAGAAAGGTGGTGCAAGCATGTTAAACAGGTCTGGGCCCTGGTTAGCACTGCTTGTAAAGAAGTGGCTACTGTCACATGCCTGAGTGGGGCTGGGAGTGGAGGGAGAGGATGGAGCCTGCATTTGTTGTTGCCATGCAGACCATAAATAGGTGAGCTGAGCGGCCACATGACACAAAAACCTGGATGAGTGTGCACAATGTGGAGGTTTGTGTGTACCGGTTTGTGTTTGTGTGAGCAGGGATATCGCAAACTGGGTTCCTGGGATGCATTGACCACAGACTGGCTCCCTGGAAAAATGCAGATAATTTCAACCTTACTCCATAATTATGTCCCCTCAGATTGTAAACAATTCTGTAATTTAAATAATATAACCCTAGATAGGACCCTGGGTGTGAATCTGTTCCAGAAGATCCAGTATTTGTAGTTTAATAACCCCTGTGTGTATGTTTGTTCTGCAGCACACACATGTAAGAATGCACACACACAGTCATTTAGTTGACACAAGCAGATATGCAGTCACACCTGCCTACCCGCACGTCTTCTTGGGCTTCCTGAGAGGTAAATCCAGAGCAGTTCAGAGGCGACTTATACAATCCCGCTGACAAAATGTTTAAAAGTAGCTTGAAGCTGCCGTTGACATGTACTTGGATAGCTGGAGAAATGCAATACATGTTACTGCCAGGTAGTACTGTTGGCGACATTCACCTAGCGATACATTTGATTGTGTTCCTTAATTTATAGTCATCACCATAAATCCAGGCTTAAGGGAAGCTCGTGTTAACATATGGGATGAATACAGCGTTTTACTTTGATGCCACTGGTCATGGATTTAACACCCTACATGTGTTACAGTAACATTCAGCCTGCTCAGTGATGCTCCAAGATGCACTGAAGGCTTTTTTTTATTTTTTATTTATTTTTTTTACTTTTTTTGTTGCAGCCAGCTGCCAGTTTTCACAGTGTACGATTAATGTGAATCATGTGAAATACCAGTCTGACAGTGTCTGTGGAAGCTTCACATTAGAATCTGTCAGTCTGCTGTGATGTTGTTGACTTGAAAGGGTTCAACAAGGTTTATGGAGGTGCTGACAGCTTACATTTAGTGCAGATATTCTTTATATTTGCCCACTTTGATGCTACATTATCAAAAAGGTTACATTAAATTAAACCATAATATAATACTGCAGAGTGGAGATGAGCTTTTTCCATTTACAATTAGACTGACAGGTGAGTGTTGGGTGTAGTCAACACTTTTTTGGTTGGTGCAAAATACTCTGAGGTGGAAGTCCGTGTGATAAAAAAAAATAAAGAAACATTGGGATTGTAACCTCCTGCCAGAGTCAGATTTAGGCTTTGCTATTAGCAACCTGAAAATGGTTTTAAGTTAAGGAATGAAGCCAGGACACTGATCTCAGTTCAGGGTTTGATGTCAGAAAAGCTGGTGTAGGTCTCACTGCAGCTGGAGGAAGTGCTGAGGTTCCCAGAGACACTGCCATCTACAGGAGAAACACACAAGCAACAACAACATGGGCTCTATTAATCCCCGACAGAAGCATCTTAGTAAAAAAAAAAATAATAAGAAGACAAATCTGAAAAAATGACTGTGATTGTTTTTTTAACTATTGTAAACGCATCAATCTTATCGCAACAATATTTGTACATATACATGAATGAAATAGCAAAACATACCTGAGCTGCTGAGCGACTGTGTGGACTTTGACTCTGAGATGAGGCTTAGGAGGTTAGCTGCAGCCACCCAGCCCTCTTTACTGCTGCGAAGGTTCTTCACAAACCTGCAAACAAAGACAAATTCTAAATGTCTACAATATGCTACAGGTTTTTTTTCCTGCCATACAGAATATTACGCAACACTTCAAAAGGTCTTTGGGATTACATTTTCACTCAACAGTTTTTGAAAGACCTAATCAGCCCATCTGAAAGCAGGAATCATTTTATGGCCCTAACAGAGATTTATAGCACCTTCCAGGGAATTATTTGTATGTTTAGTCCTGTTTTTGTAATATACAAGAATGTTTTTTTATATATTTGATTTTTATTATTATATATTTGATATCTGATTTTTTTGTTTGGGGTTTTTTGACTGAAGAGTGGAAATGGTTACCACTGTCCGTCCTCTCCTTCTCTGATCAGCTGGACCATGTCTCCGCTCTTGACAGACAGCTCCTGAGGGCCCGCCTTCTCGCAGTCTGCCACTACAGTATACTTTCCTGGTGCCTAAAGGGGTCAAAGTTCAATAAAGTTAGTACTCAGCAAGATTTCAGGAAGGCCAATCATGCAATGCTATTCAGCCTTGAAAAAAATGTAAGGAATCATCACTCAGAATTTAGCAATTTCAACAGTGAAAATTGAGAATCCATTATGGACTTCACTATGTATATAATTCTCCAGGTTCAAGCTCACCAGCTTCTTTTCTATTTCTTCCTCAGGGTCAGAGTTCATGGGCTCCTCCCCACTGGAGTAACCGTCATTCTCTTCTAAGGCATCCACCGAGAGAGACGCCTTGTTCCAGGCTAAAAGGTGATGGAAGAGGGGAAGCGAGTGAAGAGAGAAAAATGAGAATTGGTACAAGTAAGTGATCCTAACTCTTCCACTCCATGTGGCATTAAAATGCTCCCTGGGTTGCTAATTAATTAAGCTAAAACAAACATGGTGTCTCAAAGTGGACATTTGAGATGTTCATGGTTGAAAAATAACTGAATAAATGTTTGCCGCCAGTATTAAAGGAAATTGTACATTAACGAGTAACATTATTCTGAAGATAAATTTATTCAGGAGCAATTAAAATGACACTTGGAAAGAGTCACAGTAGTCCAAACATGACAAACTGACCCATTTGTGCACAAACACATACACACCCAGCCGAAATCCCAGAGACTGAAGACAGATTCCAGGTAGAAAAAAAATGATGATCAGGGAAACCAGGGATTCAAATCATCTGGATTCATTTCAAGGTTTGTCTGACTACCAAGTGCTGAAAAGGTGAAGTGTGTAGGATTTTCTAATTCACTCTCCACACAAGTGACAACTGAAGCCAAACCACCCAGTAGAAGAAGAGAATGACTGATTTGAGGTAGAGTAGACAACTTACAAAAAGACATTGTCATTTAATCCAGAAGTGAGACGTAAAATCTTGTCTCTCAAGTTACAGTTTAAAGCTAAATACAATACCTAACTCCAATGACAGACAAGTAAATAAGCCTCAATTTAAAAGACTGAATGAATAAAATGTGGATATTTTGCTACGTATGTTCTACCTCTACTAAAATCAATCATTACACGACAAACCAGTGCAAACACCCAAAGTTGACTAATCCTCAGAGCGGCTCTGTACCTCGCCGCTTGCTCTGTAAGAGACTAGAAGTACTCATCCACTTGACTCTGCTCAGAGTGACATGGGAAGTCGGCTCTAGAGACAAAGAAACACTCAGCACGTCAGTGAGACAAGCCAGACAGTCACAGAGGCAACTGCTTAGCCTATAAGTCAGAAAAGGGACTTTTTTTTTTTTTAAAGGAACATTTTGTCCTAAAGTAGACCAGGTTGCAACAAAAACGTCATCATGCAACAGATGAAAATATTCCCTGGAAGAAAAACGCATTATGGATTCTGACAAGGACAAAAAGTTAGTGAAATAACCACATAGCTGGTCAGTTAGTGCTCAACAATGAAAATGGACATCAAACATCTCCACAAATTACAAAAATGCAATGATAAAGAATATTAATTAATTAAAATAACTCCTTTATGTCACTGATTTGAAGACTTCCAGAACCTGCAGAGTCTGTATGACCATTTCTCCACACATTTACAAGACTGTAATGAAGATTCTCTAATGAGGCTACTATCAAATACAGTTTTGCATTCTACATGAGACACAGGTGACGAAGAGTTGAGCACATTCTATGATGATTCTATGATGATTCCATGATACGGGACAGGAAGATGAATAATGGCCCATCTAAGTTTAGATGACCCCTATAATGCAATAAAAATATACCTTTGAACCCAAACGGTGTGGGGTCACTCTTGACCAAGTGCCGTTTGAAGCTGTGTTCAGGGCTCAGGGCTGAGCCTGGCCACACAGACAAGAAGAAGTGAAGAGAAGGAAGAAGAAAGAGGAAGAAAAAAGTGAGGAAGAGAAGCAGGAGATTGACAGTGTGATCAAATCTTTAGACTAGTGTACATAAATAACTCCAGTCAGTGGCCATGATTTGGTTGGAAAAACCCAGATTTCTTGTCTAAAAATACAGTTTCAGTGAACTTTCTAAAGTGTTAAGGCTATATTACAAAGTGAATTTGAGCAAATCAATATCTTCAAACAGGACTTTTAAAGAGTTCTATGGCACATCATAGTAACTTGGCTTAATTTACTGTCATTCAGCTTTAAAGAAAACTGAAACAGGACGGTGTGTGGTTGTGTGTGGTGTATCCAGCAGGAAATAGAGGTGGCAATCTTTGACCACCCGGAGGCAGACTGTGTCCAACATAAACTAGTCACTAGATCACTAGTTCATCTACAAGTGAGCTGCATCAGGGCCGTTTTAATTCAAAACCACAGCACTTTTTTTTCAATTCATACACATGTATATCTAAATATATAAATATTTAAATATTTAAATACACCATTCTACCCAAAGATGTTTAAAGTGATATGGTTTACACTAGGATTTTTCCTCTTAAAAGTTAAACAATCTTTACAATAATTTTAAGTAAACTAACTAAATGAATGTATTCATTGGGTCTGTTTTAAAAACCTCCTGGGGTTAGGCAATGTTACCTTTAGGACTCTTGAGATTGCTGAAGCCCTGCAAAGTAAAACGCTTTTTAGCCACTGTGGATCTGTCAGTGGTCGGACTGGTCACTGGTTCATCTGGAAGTTATGGTTTAAAAAGGGGAGCGGAGAGCAGGGGGTTGGAAAGACACACATGAGGGCCAAAATAAGAAAAATAATGTTGTAGAAAGACAGAAAGAGGAACCATGAAGATGAAGGTGAAGAGAAGAAGAGTCCAGGTTAGAGAGAGTTTTCAGTGAGGTTTAAACCTGAAGCACAAATAAAACCCTCTGAGCACATCAGTAATATCTGAGTGTCACAATTTTTGCCTTTATGTGTATGAGGATGTAGCCTTTATTAAATGCTCACCTTTGTGTTTCGGCGAGGACGAGGAGTTTGTGTCGGAGGTCGGGTTTGGCTCTGCCTTTTTTTCATCTTGCTTCTTCTGGTTCTTTTGAGTGTTGCTGCGGAAAGGACTGTGATAGAAAACAAGAAGAAAGCATCACAATAAAAACAAGCACTTGTTTTGCCTCAAGTCTGTTTGTGTGCTGCGGGTAAACGCTGTATGCTCCCACCAACCTGAGGGAGATGGTGCTGTTGCTGCTGGTGGGACTGACGAAAACAGAGTCTGGGCTCTTCTGCTGACTGGCATCTGAAACATACAACAGCACAGTGAAGTTATAAACAGGAAGTCTGTGCAAGAAACAAACAATCAGGAAAGCAAAGAAGCGTTTCCTTGCACCTCTGCAGGCTTTGAGCTGCTGAGTCAGAACTTTGCGGATCTCGCTCACCCATGCTGTTTTAATCTCTGCTGTTGGAGCCTAGATGAGACGAATAATGACAGTTATGTCATCACTTACAGTGAAAGGATTTTATTTTTAAAAAAAAAGAGTGGACTACTGGGAAATTCAAGCTACTCCTTTGTGACCTTACCTGAACTATAAAAACTTCTTCTCTGGAGTTGCACCAAATCTCAAACTTCTTGTTGTCACCTTTAGCATTCTCTGTTATCCCCACTGCACTCATCTGAGAGATAAGAATCATATGAGAAAGCTCAAATAAGCTGCACAGTCACCATGATTTGTCACTACGGCAATGTGATCTTACACTGAGGGAGTGTTTGAAACTGTATGATGGCGCTTTCTCGTAGCCCTCCCCATTCTCCTCTCTCCTCTTGCAGAAGAGCAGAGCCTTCTCGTGCAGGAACAGGTGCCTCTGCATGGGCTTAAACCTGGCCAGATCCTTAACCTTAGCATGACCTTTCTTATGCTCCGTCCACACGCTGAAGGAGCCCTGCATCAGCAGACGACCCAGATCTGACAGGTTCCCCTAAAAAGAGGGAAAAGAGAGCCAGCCAGGTGTTACAGGACAAGTACAGGTCCACTGGTGCACAAGCCAACCAGCTAAATGCCACTGTAGTGTCTCAGACCTCGTATCCTGTGATGGCAATGAGGTGCATGGAGTCGTTAACAGCTTTGAGGATTCCCAGGATGGAGGAGAGAGCTTCCTGTAGGTCGTCAGAGCCTTCACAGCCTTTACTGTACTTCAACAACTCCTGCAATAATAAAGTGGAGAATACAACTGTCCTCCTCCTCTTACATAAGCATGTAATAGTGTTTACATAGATAGTAATGCAAGCACAAACCTTAAGCAGTAGCTGGTACTTTGTGATTCTCTGTACAGGTTTAAGGAGGTAGGAGTCCAAACCAAGTTTATGTTCCAGCTTCTTCTGGCACTCCTGCTTTGCAAAGCATAAATCAACAACAACAAAACTGGAACTTGGTTAATGTTGTTAGAGCTTCAAGATGTTCAAACCTGGAAGAAGGCACAGTCGGAGCACTGTCTCCACAAGCTCTCAGAGCGAGGTTTGTTCTGGCAGTAGGCCTCATAGATCTGCAGGTCCTTCATCTACACAGAGGACAAAACTAGTGGTTACCAAGCTAAAACTGTTAGAGACAAATGTATTGATGCCTGTTTACTGTTGCCAGGGTCTAATTAATTTTTTTTTTTATTTGAGTATAATGAGTTCAAAGCAAACAAGTTATTGTTTGGAAGAAGTTATTACCCTTTCTAAAAAGCAGCGGCCCACCAGTTCTGGGCAGTCAGTGTATGCTTCCAGTTCCTTTAGAAATGTCCTGAAGACAAACACAACATGTAAGAAATAACCACAAAAGAAATGTTTGATTTCACAGCTAAACTAGTGGTCTGAAAGAAGAGAACCTCTTATGGAACTGGTAGATTTCAGACATGTTGCCAAACAGTACATCTTTCTTGTTGAGCAGAGTGCTGGGGATGAGGTGAGCCATAGCGGGGTTGTCCATCTCAGTTGCATACCCCTGGAGGTCAATAATAGTCACAGTGCACCAACAAATCAGCAAAGTGATTCATTTCCTGCACCAATTAATGCTGGGATGACTGAATTATCGATCCTCTTGAACTCACAAATGGGAAACAACACACCCACCTCCAGCACACACAGCAGCTCCTCCACATATGCTCTTTCTGTCTCCAGCAGTTCATTCATCACATGACTGGAATACACACAAAGAAAGCTTTCAGCTGATCCAAATCAGAACAACAATGTTATATTGTGAATCCAACTTACTTAATAATAAAGTAACTCAGACATTAAAAATACAAGACTGTCCATCAACTGTTTTCTTATCTGTGGCTCCGGGAAGACCTTGGACCTCTTACCGTCGAAGTACTGCCAGGTTTTCCTCTTCTTCTGATAGAGAAGCATGTCTTGTGCTGCCATTTTGAATGGGCGACTCAACCTTGAAAAAACACATTCATTCGTTTCTACAGTCTGATTAAACAAAAATTTACAACCATATCAATTGGTATGAAATTTTCAATCATATCTAGCGTTTACCTTTTTGCAAATGGCATTATCTGCTGAGTATCTTCTCTCTTTTCTCTGTTGATCTAAATGACAGAGACGAAACAACGATTTGAAGAGTTGTGATTTCTATGCATAAAACTAATGCATGCTGCTCCCTTTTTTTAACTCAATTTGTCTATTGATCCTGGCTTACTGGGAGAGGAGAGTGGAGACTTCACTTCAGGTCTAGGTGCTACTGGCTGTACTGGTCTTGTCTGTTTGGCGGCCAGTTTTTTCAGGCTGACGCGTCTCTTCTCAAACATCTCCTGGACAGAGCTTTGCTTTTGGAAAACTCGCTCTACCTGCTCCTGATAGCGACCAAATGCAAATCCAATCAAAAGTGAACTTTGAAATAAGAAGGACGTATCACATTCCAAAAAGTTATTAAAATTGTTAGAAAAGCATGCATTTATTATGCTTCCTACTGACCCTGAGCTGAGTAGTGAGTACTGCCTCGTACTGGCAGCAGATGGCACTGCAGTCAGTCAGGGTGTGCAGTGGCGCTGTGTCCAGGTATCGCTCCAGTTCCTGCAGAGCAGCTTCAGCTCCATCCTGTGACTGACATCGGTCTACTGACTGGCTCGCCAACAAAAAGATGCCCTCCTCACACCACTGTGATGCCTGAAGGGGCAAAGTGTTTAGAAGGGATACACTTAAATCTCCCAAACTTAGGCCTAATGCTTCTAATTAAATGAATGTGATGCGTGGCACTGAATCTTTCTCTCTCTCTCACGCAAACCCAACATAACCCACACATCCTACCTTCTCCAAACAGCGATGAAGCTCCATCGCCCTCAGTAGAAGGCTCTTCTTGCTCCTCAGAGTACAATTAATGTCCTCGCACACTCCTCTCAACTCACTGCACTTCGGCCTGATGGAGTCCTCAGCATAATGACCATTTTCTATCAGGCGGTCCCCGTCACAGGCCAGGGACAGAGCATGGTCAAGTACCTCCTATTCAAAAACAGCAACAATGCCTGTTTCTAATATCAGAGCATTCAGAGCATTGGCTTGTGATAAGACAGCAATGAATACATCATCAATCAATGGCTGACAATAAAACATCTGCCTCCGTTTCTCCTTCTCAGTCCTCCCCATCGCTTTTGTGCAGAGTGCAGTCTTTATTACTCAGTGGATGGAGTGGGTTTTATATAAATATAAATTCAGTATTTCTACATGTGTAGCTGAAACTATAGACTGATGTCCCCTCTACTTCTTTATCTCTCACAACCAAATCAATTTATGTCAGTGAACAAGGGATAGAACAGGCCATGACACTGCTTATAACATTAGCCATGTTGCTTCAAGGACGCATCAAAGGTGACAGCATTGAATGTGTGCTTTCTTAACCACGTGAGCTTCATGATGGATCAGGATTTTGTTTGTGTGTGTTTTTGTCTTACACAGGCCTTGTCCTCATGGCTGCTGAGCTCTAGGAGGAGGTGTTCAGCATGGGCAGGCGTTAAGCTGACCTCAGAAAAACCAGACAAGCGCTCTGATGTTGCATCAAGCTGGCAACGCACCTACCAAACAAATGTGGGTTAACGTTTATCTAAAGTAGCTCAACTGCAGATGTAGGAGAGTTAAATGCTCAAATCAACTGTATTTCCCATCACTTGATTCGACTCACTTCACGGAAGTGCAGTTCAAAATGGCGCAGCTGCAGACAGTGCTCCAGCTTAGTGCGGTGGCGCTCCCAGAAATCATCAAACGCCATCGCTGTTTCGTCTAGCTGACCCAGGAGCCTGAGAGTGAGGGCAAAAAATGGAAGAAAGAAAAGATACGTAGACAGGAAATAAAAGGGAAGAAGAGGCAGTGGTGGCATGAGAGGGGATTTATGCAAGGGTTTAGCAACTTCTTTATCTATTCATGTCTCCATTCATCCCTTCCTTTACCTCTGTACAGTGGCTAAATTCTCCAGTTCATCATGCGTCATGGTGTATTCAGGGTCTGTCTTTAAAGGCTCATTGATATACTCCATCAGGCGTCCACCCTGAGACAGTGCCACCTGCAGATCCTCCTGAAAATGAAAGCAGGCATTTACTTAAACAATAATAGCATTTAAAAATAAATTCTATAAAAATTTCACATCAGAGAAAACTCACTACATCACATAAAGTCAAATCTGTGAGAGGAAAAGAAAACTGTAAAGACATTATAGCTGTGTGCCATGTTTGTAAATTTGCAACTCTGACCTTCATTTTATCCTTCTTTAGAGTGTGTGCGTGCAGCAGGTTGGTGGTGGCCTCAGCAGTGTTGGGCAATTCTGTCTCTGCAAGCTCAGTGCCAAATGCCTGCAGGGTCTGAGCCGTGGTCTTCACCATCAGGGCAAAGGCTTCGATTGCCTGTGGGGGTTAATTTATAAATTCAGGAGTAGAGAAGGGGTCACACATGTATAAAGATACAAAAATATACATACTGCACAGGAGGGGCGTGTGTGTGTAAGTAAATGTGTGCATATGTTCATACAGTGCGATGTGAGATCCAGCTATCATGTTGGTACTCCTGTGTGCCTCCCAGCTCTGTTGTCAATTGTCCTGGGTCGATATAGGCATGTAGCTCAGTTACCGAACTCAGCATCACCACCTGATAAAAATGGCTACAATCAATTACAGTATATTAATAGACTATGTGAAGTATTACAGGACCCTGGGCTATTCGGGATCTCACAGCTCTCCAGGGATGCTTCAGTATGTCACAAAAACACGTGCATTATGTAGGAACAAGATTCAGCATAAACGCATGCATACAAAGGTCATACAGGCACCTTCATTTTGAACTCATCCTTGTTGAACTTGAACAGGAAGTCCGACAGAGTCCGCTGGAACAAGGTAGTGGGACGCAACACAAGAACCAAGTTCAAGTTCCCTGGAAATGAGCCCTGAAAGAGAAAAAACTAAAGTTAAGAATGTGTTACTACATGTGTAAATTTTGGAATGAGTGTGAATTAAGTGTACCAGCAGTCAGGGATAATTTACATCTATTTATAGTGTATTTTGAAATTCAGTGTCAGCTTTTTTGTTAAATTTTTATCCCCTCAATGAAAAATATCCTTTGTTAACAAAAAGAGTCAGGAATGCAGGAGAATGCAGGACACATGAGCTCAGTATTTCTAAGTCTTACAGTCCTGTTCAAGAGAGGTTGAATTTTGGGTCAAAAGATAAATAAAAAGAAAAAAAAACTAATAAGGCTAAAATCTAAAACTTTAACTTTAATGGTTCATGTTCATCCAAATTAATCAAAACCAAAAAAGTGTGGTGAGAAAAGTGTGACAGAGGAAAGTAAACAAAATTTTACTGTAACAAACTGGGTTGTAGAAAATAATATGGTAATCATAACTTGCTTAAAGCCAGTCACACAATTTGCTGCATTAAAGGGACCATGTTTGACAAAACAGGCAGAAGATAAAAAAAAAAGACATGTCATGAAATGATAAACTATTCATGATGGATCCCCATATTTAAGTTGTCATCAAAAAGGGACATGACAGCAAAAATAAAACTGTCAGAGATTATTCTAATTAAATATACTTTAGATTTGTGATAGATGTTTACAAAGCAAAAACGGAATCATCTATTAGCAGTTTGAGCTAATAAAGGGAGATTCTTTGCCATCTGTATAACCACTGCCCCACTGCTGCAATCCTGAACCAACCATAAAGGGGTTGTCACAGGACTTTATATCCACAAAGTCTCCTACATTTTATCACAGTTGTTGTGTAATTTTATTACCCCTGTGTCTTTGGGAGTAGCCATAGTTTCTGTGTGTCCACCGCCACACTAACAGGTATAAAGCGTAGAATTGCCTTTACACAGAAAACAGCCCCAGAGGCCTGTAAGCTGAAAGCCTAGATTGGTTATGGCTTCCTCTAAAAGCCTGGGTGAATCACTCCACCCTGTTAGGCATCATAAATCGATGTAGGGTGACATGTACTGTACACAGAAACACACACACACAGGGCCAGAGGAAGCTCAGATATGTGACAAGCTCAGAAATTCCTTAGTAGTGCTATAACTAAAGTCAGGCACATGTTGTATTTAAGCTGCCTAATCAAACATTTTTTATTTATTTTTTGTCCTTTCAGTTTATCCTGCGAGTTCAGGGTCGCTACAGTGGATTATTTGTCCGCATGTTGATTTGGCACAGTTTTTACGTCGGATGCCCTTCCTGACGCAACCCTCCCCAATTTCTGCAGGGTTTGGAAACGGAACTGGACAGATGGGGATAGGCTGTTGGGGGTTGCGTGTCTTGCCCAGGGACACTTTGGTATGTGCTTAGAAGAAGCAGGGTGCGAGCCTCCGAGCCTATGGTTGGTTGTCGGCCACTCTGCCTTTTCTACAGGTGAAATTCAATTAGTCAATATTGAAAATTTGTATCCAAATGTTATTAAATTTAGCCATTTAATTTTTCATAAATTAAAAAAACTGCTCATAATGCACATGTGGAGTAACAGCAAAGAAACGGTCTACAATGTCTCAAAAAAAATTGTGCTAATGTAAATCATCATCACAAAAAATCCAAACTTCCCATGAATTACAAAGAACATCACTTTTTTTTTTTTTAACCAGGTGTTACAATGCTAGGACTAAGTAATATACATGGCTTTAGTTTAATCCCTCTCTCTCAAACACACAGCTGAAATGCCCATACAGCGTTGCCATAGAAACCATTCTCCCTGGTAAATGCATGAGAAGAGATGGCGACAGAGAAAATGCATGACAGAATACTAGGGAGGAGTAATGAGAGGCTTGTGTGTGTGTGTGTGTGTGTGTGTGTGTGTGTGTGTGTGTGTGTGTGTGTGTGTGTGTGTGTGTGTGTAGGAGTTGTCAAAGGTTTGATAGGGCTGCAGCTTCTCTTTGTTCTTCCAATCATTTATTGTTAGCACACACACGCATACAGCTGTGACATTAATTAAAGTCAGCCAGTTTTGAACATTCAGCTCTTATTGTACTTGGTTCATTCCCAGTCTCCACACTACATGCTCCCTTTTGGTACATGCTGTGCTAATTATAGCAAATTACTCTTGCGCAGAAATATGACAATTATAAATGTTTGTTTATAATTTATATGTATATGTGTATTTAAATTTTTTTATTGAGCTGATTCCTGAGCAGAAAAAACCCTTCCCACATGAAACAAAGTAAGCAGTATATCTCTAATTGAAATCCATTTCCTTTTGGAGTTTTGTTTTTTTAAATTTGTATCTCTGTATTAACATGACAATACACACTCACTGCATCCACCCGACAGGTTAGAGACATTCTAATTTCAATACACATCCCAAAATACACGCTCATACACATTGCACACACATGAACACATATCATAGATAAAAAGCACACATTAATAAATGATAAGGATTGGGAATATCAGTTTCTTTTGACCAGGGTGATTTGTATTCTTTCAGTCGGGAAGAGGGGAGGAAAACCACTCCAGTCATGTCTGTTAATGACATCCACACCATCTCCAGGGAATTGGATAACCACCATATTAAATCAACTGCCCAAACCCCAAATCTCTCTGTACCAGAGCTTTTGAACATGAAATGTGTCCCAGTTACAAAAAAAAAAGACATTTTGCACCTTTTCTCAAGGTAGACTATTGCTACTATTGCTATAGTATAACTGCTTTTTTGCTGGATCTTGACTGTCAATGATGTGCTAAACAAATCCAAGCCTCTTGTTTACACCAGTTGATAGAGCCAACTATCCTGCAGCAGTCTTACTCTACAGCATGCCTGAATGGCTGCATATTTACTACCCCTAAGTCACACAAATGGGATGCAACAGAGATTGTCATTTGACATCATGTGGATCCAGACAGTTAAGAAAAGCTACATTGTGTCTTTGTGTTTACACTGCGGACCTGCAGTAGAATTGTGATGTAAATATAGATGATCACGATGATATTTAAGTCTGTATATGAAGCATTGTGAAATGTGGTGACTATAGAGGTCAAAGTTCACCCTCATTTTATCCACAGGATAACACTGTACATGGGCCCAAAACTACAAGTTTGCATCATAAGATGACAAACGTGTGGTTTATATGCCCACTCCCTCCCTCCCCCTTTCTTTCTTTTATCAGCATGGAAGCAGACAACCTTGAACGGCCTTGATGGGCAGAGCACCTCATGGGAAGACAAACAACCTTCATTCTCAAGTGGGCTTGCATGTCTCTGGCTGCTGGACAAAGCAGACGTGGTACAATGACAGCTACACCAGAGGGGACCGGAGAGAATGCGTGGCACTGCTCTCACCACCTGCTCTTTATGCCTTCAGGTTAGGCTATAATGCAACCATGGACTCACTTTCTGTATTCTGCATCAAATATAAATAGGCTTTAAAGCTGAAACACCTGTGCATTTTTATGAATTCCTTGTAATTTTAATAATCCTAGAGCAAGAATTATTTTAGAAACACAATTCTAAGTTTCCAGTTGTCACACTATGATGTCATTTGTCAACCACCTGGATTTAAAGAAGTTATGAGTAAAGATTTTAAAACAAAAACAGCTGAAAATAAAAATACACACTGTAGTGTTCCCAGTGCGTTTTAAATATGTTTTTTAGTATTTACAGTACAGTGAGGAAAGGAAAGCAGAGGATGACTGCAGAGGGCACAGACAGGATCACAAAAGCAGAATAGAAGAGTGGAGAGAGAACGAAAAAGAGAAAACGAAAGAGAGACAGAGAAACGAGAGAGAACGAGAGAATGAGAGAGAGAACGAGAGAACAGAAGCTTCAACAGCCAGGCTGCAAAACTACCTCTTCTACATCATAGGGTTTCCACAGATTCACGTTATCATTATTTAATTTATTTCTTAGTTTCATTGTTATCACTGAAAGAACAGAATGCAGTGCTAGAAGAATTGCACGTTGTCAAGTTGTGGGTAGGAAAATAATACTAGAAAACATACTACACTTTAAGTACTCCTGGTGGGTTAAGGGGTTTCTTCACTTTAGAGCTACATTAAATTAATATTCGATAAAAGGGCTTTAGTTTAGAGATGGTGATGTGTTACTAATACACGTTCGCTTCTATTCAGAGCACCATACTTATATATATTATACTCATTTAATACCAATTAAAGCAGAGAGACAGCTACAAATTAGTTCCCTGCTATTAGTAAAACCCACCTCTTTTGTACACGGCCTGCCTCCATGTCTTGGAGTGTGCAGATCTTTGTGTATGTAGCTATTAAACTGACTTGGTGGAGTTACTAAAGCAAGGTGCTTCATAAGGATCTACTGTCACAGTGGGGCTATTTTTTAGAGATGCCATGGAAACACCATTAGGCCTGATGATAATCAGCTTTCAATTAGCATATATTAGCATATATCTGCATACATCGAACATGTTAAATGGTGGGATACAGGATGAGCACCTTTGCAACAGATGTGGTGAAGGTTCCTCCTCATGTTGGCAGAGCCAAATAATTAGGATTTACAAATGGAAGAGATGTTTTTGAATATAAAGTGGTTGTTGTTTTTCTACAAATAAAGACCGTGCTCATTTCTTAAAGCCTCATCCTGACCCCACATCTTTTAGATTTAGCAGTTTCTTGTTCTACTTTTTTTAATTTTTCAAAGGGCTTCAGAGGGCAGCGATCAGTAACTTTGATGAGAAAATCTGTGATGTAAATCCTCCACTGCTCTGCAGCTCTGTGGTCTTATTTTTTCCATTTATGATCCCTGTGGATCCTCCATCTTCCATCCTCCCTTTTCAATTTGTCATTCTTAGCAAGGCTTGAAAGTTGTACACTGTCCAAGAAGTAGGCTAGCAGGCTAATGAAACACACATACAAGGATGATGGCTCAAAATGAATTACACAATCAACCAACAGCATCTCATTTGACACACACCATGTTGACACAGTGTGAGACTCCTATTGCCCACTCCAGGTTAGCACAGCATTTTTCACTCCCTGCCTCATTCCCCATAAAAGGAAAATACAGTTACCCAATTGCTAGTACAGCTACAGAATACGTACCAACTAAATTTAAAATGCACACAGTACAGCTTGTACTGTAGCAAATGCACCAAATCTGACAAAAACCATCTGTCGCTCTGTATAAATCATGAAAAAACAAATTATACACAATCACAGCTGACACTGGAAACTACGACGACAGATGCATATTTAAAAACAGACATTACTACATCTACTGGACTCGCACCAAAACAGCCATTTGTTCGCTCATCAGGGTCAATTCATCAGTAAATGCACACAAACAAACTGATCCAGTACACAATTAGAATAGTTTCCCTTTCACAAACACAAAGACACAACCACACTGTCTTACTGCGATGCGGAGCAGGGTAGCCCTGACGGCAGCCCATCGGTCCAGTCGTCTGTCGATGACCAGGATGAAACCCACTCCTGATGCTGCAACACTGCAGGAGAAAGGAGTACATGGTAATCACCACGGAAACCACTTTACTATGGGTTTGTTATAATACAGGTCTAGAAAATAGGTACAATTACATATGGCATTAATGGACATTATTTCAACACGGATGTTTATGGACCATATTGATGTGTAGGGGGGCTTCCATTTTCTTCTTGACATGAGGAATGGAAGAATTTCAATGCTTCCATTTACTAAATCTTCATCCTGGTTCATGATGAACTGACATAACAGCATATATAAAAATATTATATACAGTTACAGATTATCAATTTTGGCCTACACAGTAAGAAAAACAGAAAGGTCTGATGTTGATTTTTTGTCAGTGTTGATTGTAAGAGAAGCCTAATTACCATGGCAACATTGGCTCGTGTGTACACTGTACATCCGCATGAGAAAATCTTGCCATTCATTCCACAGACTGTGCCATATGTAGCAGCCTCATTAAGCTAATGTGTGTGTGTGTGTGTGTGTGTGTGTGTGTGTGTGTGTGTGTGTGTGTGTGTGTGTGTGTGTGTGTGTGTGTGCGTGCGCACAGCCTTTCTACCAAAGGTCCCGTTGGACAAATCAACATGCATTCCAAGCCCTAAACACCAGCAAAAAAGCAAAAATACACACAGAGGCCGACACAGAAATACTGCAGAGATGGTCCATCTGGAGTGTCACTAGCCAATTCTCTTCGCTCTCTCTCTCTCTCTCTCTCTCTCTCTCTCTCTCTCACACACACACACACCCACCCCCCACACGACCCCATGAAATCAAAACACTACCCAGTGAATGCTGCAACAGCAAATCCTCAATCCATGTCTACAAGAACAAATGTTCAAAGCCGATGAAGCCGGTTGAAATGTGAAAATTGCTGCTATTCCAGAACAAAACCCTAGAAATCCTTAATAGTCCAATGTTATCCAAAAATAATCCAATCTTCGTTCATTTTTCCTTATTCTGTTCGTTTCCATCTTCAGCTTCTACATCCACCGTCATCTGATGCATTTCACAGATAGAGAGATGTGTCTGTTCACATCCTTAAAGAGCATCTCCCTTCTTCTTTTTCCCTGTTCCCTCAGCTCCTCCACCACCCGCTTCTTACCCTCAGCCAATTAAAACTAAGCCCTGCATCTTGCTGTCCCTACACGGCCAATCACAGCTCAGGGTGCAGCCGACTGGCAGCTGGGTGCAAATCGCTGGTGGGGAGAAAGGGAGGGGAATCAGAGAGAGGGGGGTATGAAAGGTGATGAGCCTCAAAAAAAAAAAAAAAAAAAAAAAAAAACTGGCCGCCATGATACACACATAAATACAAGTACCTATAGCTATACAGATAAATATTCTCCTTTTCTTAATTATATGTATGTGAGAGTGTGTGTTTGGTAGGTTGCAGCACTCAGCAGTAGAGGAAAGGTGAAAGGGAGGTGAAAGCAGTGGGGCAAAGAAAAGAAGGTTTTGTCCTTTTTTTTTTTAAATTGTGGTTCTAAGAATTCTGTTTTCTGCCATCTTTCATTTTCTGTAAAAGCAATTTCTTTATGTTTTTGAGCCTCTTGTCTTTGTGCCTCTCCTTTGGTGACATGCTGCCATCTTTTGCCTCCATGTGGCATTACACTTCCCATTTGCATACACAGCTTGTTGGTCGTCAAGCCAAATAAAGCTCTGTGTGTGTGTGTGTGTGTGTGTGTGTGTGTGTGTGTGTGTGTGTGTGTGTGTGTGTGTGTGTGTGTGTGTGTGTGTGTGTGTGTGTGTGTGTGTGTGTGTGTGTGTGTCAACCTGGGAATGCTGGTGAGGTAGGTGAGGACATTGTGGACCTCTTCCTCCTCCAGCTCGCTGAAGGCTGGGAATTCTGGGAAGATAATGATCGGGCTGCCGTTAATCCCACGCCCCCCTGGAGAGAAAGTGAGAGAGAATAATATCAGAAGGGAAATTACAAAAAGTTCAAGGTTTTGGCAAGTTACATAACTAGTAAATTCAAATTTTAAAATGTTAAAGTTTCACCTCAATAAACATGGAAAGGTGTCTTTCCCAGAAGAGTGAGCAAGTAAGTAAGCAAATTTCAATGCATCTATTCCTGTTCCCTTTCTTTAGCCAGCTATAGTAAAGCTTTTGGCCATTTGGTTATAGATTGCGATTTATTTATTTTTTTCCTAACACCTTGAAATCATGCAAATGATTTTCTGTTCCACACTATTATAGGAAAAAAAACACAAAGATGACCTTTAAATGATGATTTACATTTTCGATAAATACAGACTCCACACACACACACACACACACACACACACAAACCTCAACTTCTTTCGTTGGTGGGTCATGTTGCATACGAGATCATCATGGTTGATGAATTATGCACATGCCGTTACTGGGCTGGCATTATCGTCATGGTAACCCAACACAGGGCCAAGTGAGTGCATTTCTGTGTGCATAAATTTGTTTCATGTTGCTCTGTGTGCTTTGCTTTGTGAATGCGTGTATACACATTTCTATAGTAGTGTTGAAAATTTTTAACTTCTATCCTGATTTTAAAGAGATTTGGACAATGGTAGTTTGATGAGGAGGACTAGGTTTTAAGGGTTGGTTAGAAGCAGGTTTAGGTTGTTTTTTGACATTTAGTTATTAGGTTAGTATTAAGGTTTGGCAATGAATTAAGTCACTAAGTGTGCATGTGTCCTACCAGTCATATTTGAAACTTTTCCGGCAGAGTGCTTTGTCACAAACTTAACAGAAGAGGTGGCTCTTCCTGTGACACTTCTTCATGTACAAACAATCTTTTGACAAAGGGTCAAAAGGGGGTCAACATTTGACAAGAACCTCATCGTTGAATACAACTACATTGAATTTGGGAGATCCCAGTAACCAAATGATTTATTTTGCCACTAAAGTTGCGCGCACACACACACACACAGAAAAACTGTAGTAAAAGCAGATTATTCTGTCAGTGAAGCTATTTCTGGAATCTGGGTGACAAATCTGTTCTGTGGATCTTTTTATTTTTCTTGCT
The DNA here is from genome assembly GCF_033026475.1 of Channa argus. Taxonomy (NCBI): domain Eukaryota; kingdom Metazoa; phylum Chordata; class Actinopteri; order Anabantiformes; family Channidae; genus Channa; species Channa argus. Next base: position 4,264,538 of record NC_090219.1, read on the forward strand.
GTCAGAGACTGTCTGTTGGCTCCAACTTTGTTATCAGTTTGATTACAAGAGAAACAACGTCAAAAGTGCACAGTTCGAGATTTTAATACATGAACTATATAAATAAAAAAAAACATAAAAGCTAAACAAAAATTCTATGCTGAATTTCCAGCTGCTAAAAATATCCACAATGTTACATTAAAAGCAGATTTAAATAAAGGCCGAATTCAGAGACAACCAAATGCCTGTTGCATTGTATTCATCTCTCATTAGTTTACTTGATGTGCTCTTCACGTAACAATCCATGCTGAAAAAAAAAAAAATTTAATAATTCAAAATGATCAGTCTTGGGTCACTAGCTCATGCTGAACAGTTGACTATGATAAAATGTTTCCTCCCATTTGTAGATACTGGTTCTCATTGCACTTTCACAAAAGTAAAATGCAAAAATGTGATGCTACAGTTTGCATGTTTGCACATAATTTGTTAAGTTTGCCTAAACCGAGTATGTCTGGAAATCAATTTATCACCAAGCCCTGTTGTACAATTCCATGAGAAAACACAGTTTAATTTCAAGTGTGTGACTGTAAATGTAAGTAGACAAAGAAATCCAACCAACCTGGTAGGATGGCAAACTGTTTCTGGAGTTCAGAGCCAATTTCTGCTGCACACAGAGTATGAGGATCCCTCTGCAGGATGTCATCTGGAGAGAAAGAGGTGGAGATGTGTTAATCAGATTTATAGACACTTCTGTTGGAGATGGCTTGCAAGAGAAAAGGAGGACAGGGGAGAAAGTGAGCTAGAGACATTAACAGGGCAGAAAGTAAACAGCATTTGGATTTCTGCTTCTCTCTGGTCAAGCTGGATTAAAGTAATCTCGTTTAGGCCTCTGAGACAAGCAGACACAGGAAGATGTAAATAGAGAAAAAGCATTCTCCCCCACCAATTGTATTGCCATGTGTGACCTACGTATGACAAACAACAATTAGGACGGTTGTGTACAGTCGCATTGGGCATTTGTGAATGAAAACTGAGAATTTTTAATGGCTCGGTTGTATTAATATGTGCGCTGGAGTGTTGCTGTGAAGTGTTTGCGCATTTATTCAGAGGCTGGCACTGTGACTGGCGTGAGTGAAGTGTGGCATGGTTTCAAAGCAATATGGTGGGACTAGCAGCAAGAAGCATTAATTAGCCATCCAAGTCCAAACCAAACCAACTGTTCATATTTTAGGAATAAGAAGCCGGCCCACGAGAGCAGGTCTGTTCACTGATGGCTCCAACTTCTGTCGCGGATCGACTGATAGCATACTTGTTTTAATGTCAACATAGATAATGGTTCAGTGAAAGTGTGTGATGCCCAGGATTAGATATACTCCACAATGCTGAGGAAAGACAACATCTAGAACTCCTTATTTTGAAGTTTCTTTTCAAAGTATAAAAGATGGCACCAACTATAGGTAAAAAAATCTGGACTTCAAAATACAAACAAGTAAGGAATGTCATACATATAGCATTCATACAAGTATCTATCGAATATTTGCACATTTCAGCCTGGGCCAAAGTGGCAGACCAACACTGTCATTGCAGAGCTATGCTGCTAGTAGTGCTAAAGAGGTCTTCCATAGACACACACAACTTGAAAATGTACTTATTACATATATGCATTTGGTCTTAGTTATTCCAAAATCACTATAAAAATATGTAAACAACAGCTAATTTCTGTAGGCTTGTGAAGTTGAACTGTCCTGTAACATTTGCTTAACATGGACTAAACATGGACTAAACATGGACTAGTGACTAGCCTTTAACTTTACCACAAAGCCAAAAACAGCTTGTGAGAGTCATGCAAACTTTTGCAAGATTGTTAAATAAAACGTTAAAACGTGTTAAATAAAAAAAACAGTACAGACAGCCAACTGAAATCATACACTTTGCACTTCTTTAACCTCAAAAATCATCTTTTTAAGAGGTATTCTGCATGAAAACCACACAACCTAATGCCTACTGGCCATTCCTTTCATTGTATCATTAATCTGTGGCACTGAGGATGCTCTTGTTTTGTGCAGCAGCTCCATATGATGAAGAAACCCAACAGATTAAGAGCTTAGATCCTCACTAATGCTATACACAGTGTGTCAGCATCCCACTGGCCAGACAGTGACTCATACTACACACTGTAGGTGTCATGTGTAGTCCATACTTGGCAAAGTTAAATAGGTGATACAAAAGGCATGTAGCTATGGTTAGGAAAGAAAGGTGTAAAACACACACACAGGGTAATAATGCCAGTAAGTCATTGGGCATGGCTCCAGACATCAGGGAATCACATTAAAATGTCATAACACTAACTTAAGAACCATTCAGTATTTGTGTACACATACAGACAAGGGGAGGGGATGACAGAATGATAACAGGATTAAACAAATTGAATAAAAAGACCACTTCTAATTCTTTTAACCAAAAAAAACAACAACTGCTATAATTATCTTCCACTATAGCACACAGTGTGTGAGCAAGTGTGTTGTCACAGGTGAGGGTGTGTGTTTCAGTATGTTGTAGGCTCACTCATTACAATACAGACAGTAATCTCTATATAGAAACCTAAACTCTGGGAAACAGCCAGACATGTGCAGCCTCCTCTGGCTTGGTCATATCTGTGTGTGTGTGTGTGTGTGTGTGTGTGTGTGTGTGTGTGTGTGTGTGTGTGTGTGTGTGTGTGTCCCCTCCTAATCTAAACCCAACAGCCATTAACAGAGCAGCTATAAAGCTATAACCTCAGCCGACCAAACTCTGTATGTGCTGGTTATTACCACTTCTAACCTATTTGAATTGACACCTAAAACTGAACACATCAATCTGAAATAACTACAAGCTAAATACATCTTTTCGATCTTCTCCGTTTGGCTGAAACATTAAAATTGAGATTCATCTAAGTTTATGGAAGCTGGAACATTTTCTTTTCCAATTTTGTGGTATTTTTGTTCATCTTTTTTAGTCAGTCGCATTTCTACTGGCACTAAACTTTCCCAAGGGAAGTCATATTTAGCTGTGGGTTTTAAATACCGGTCAATAAAAGAAGCTGTGATAGCAGCAGCAGCAAGGGACAGTACAAGCAAAGTCGCTCCTGTGTGATTTTCTTTCCCAGAGTTGGAATAACTGCTTTATTGATATCAATCCGTTGGAAAGAGAAGGCTGGCAGTGCATACACTTTGAGGTTGTCTTTATTGTTCAGTTTGCTGATGAATTAATTAAAATCTTAAAGTTGGCTCAAACTAACTGCACAGGCCACATAGCGTTGTGCACTACAGCTGAGAATGCTGCAGACATATTAGACATTCAGGCGTCAGGGTGCTTTTCACTGCTGCTTAAACTCAAAAACTCCCTGCTTTGTCCTCTTTCGAATGAATGAAATTAAACTAGCGGCTAGGTTGCAAGTGCACCCCATTACCCACCCAACAACACACACACACACACTAAAAAGTGGGGCAATTCAGCTAAACACAAATAGTGATTATGTGGGGCCTAGAAAGAATGTCCCCCAACCTCTTTGCACCCTTCCCCCAGCTCTGACACCCCTTCCTGAATTAATTCATCCTTTTTTAAAGCCTTAGCCGATATCCAAAACAATTTTCCTATTAAAACTACATATTAGACCATTTACCCTGTTCACTTCTGAATTCCTATTAAAGGAGTTAAATTATACAATTTATTGTATGTGGATTCACAGAGGTTAAAAGATAGTGGTGAAAAGAGGGGGAGGAGAAGGTGAAGGAGGGGGGGAATGAGGCAGTTCAGGGGGAAAAAAGAAGCATAGAGGTGCTCTAGTTTAAATAGGATAAAATGGAGGACAGGGTTTCTTTATATACATGCCTACATATTTAATGTGTTGGCCTGGTGCTAGCTGATACTACTGGTGTGTTTTCACTGTGGTAGGGGGTCAGCAGCAGTACTTGACTGTAAAATACACAGCATCAGATACCTACGGTAAACTGTATACTAATAAGTGGCTTCTCATTTCCTTATCACATCATTTCTAATTTTCCCATGTAGAAATAACCTCACATAGATCAAATTTTGGAAAATGCATTTTTAGTCTATCCTTACCAAAATTTCTTGCTTCTAATGTTTTCTCTCTCCTCTCCTACTTCTTTCGTCATACACGCGTGTGTGTGTTGGATTTGATTCCTGCTGACACTCAAAATTCAACTTGTGAGTTTGGTTACGTAACTGCAAATGGAGGTGAATCAGTCAACAGCTTGAATACATTTTTTAAAGACACACTCCTTTATACACACTCAAAGCATGAACAACTGAGTTGGACACCAAGCAAACATCCCGTTACTGTCACACACACACACTGTTTTGCAGTCATGTTTCAACAGGTTCACACTGCCAGTTCAAAACAAACAGCCAGCTTTTCTCTGCTGGGTAATGGCTACCAACGCTGTTGGCCGGCCAAAGTTCAAAGCCACAGGAAGCTGCAGAATTCCTTGATCTTCACTCAGATACACACGAAACACACACATGCCACCAGTTGACAGTTATACACACAAAAACCAGAACATGAAACAGAGTAATGCTGAGGATCTATAGCAGGCGTCGAAAACTATGGCTCGCGAGCCAGATGTGGCTCTTTTGATGAATGCATCAGGCTTGCAGATAAATCTTAGCTGACATTTTTTAACACAGTAAGTAATTAATAATTCTGCTGACATTAAGTAAAACAGAACAGAAATCATAGTGTTAAAAATAACATTCAAAATAAAAAAACATTTTCATGTTTTTTTAATCCATACATCAATTTCTACCGCACCTGTTCAGGGTTGCGGCTGGCTGGAGCCAATCCCAGCTGTCCTTTGGGATACGGGAGGGTCCTACACCAAAGCTGTATTTTTTTATTGGATAATGCTGTAGCCTCCATGGGTCGTTGTGAGGTCAAGAAGTAAACTTCCCTCCTTTTAAATCAAATAGTCAGCTAGCTATTTTATGCAGAGCAAACCCTTTTGACGAAGAAGATGGGACAAAGAAATAAAGATGAGGAGTACCGTACGTTTTAGCATGAATGGACATAGAAAGTCGCCTTTGTGGAGAGAGCGTGTACTGCGAGTGTGTCTAATATCCACTGATAAAATTTCATCGATGAAACGGTCAATTGCCGTATGTTTGGTTCTACGTATGCCTGTGAGCAAAGCAGAGCACCAAAAAATAACCCAAATAAACAAAAAAAACTTCAAGAGCAATCTACGATCACGTTTAACGGAACTCCTGCATGAAACTTAACCTCACTACGTATCAACCAGACTACAAAGCCATCAGCAAAACCATGCAGCACCATAAGACGCATTAATGGTAAGAAGTATTTTATTTATTATTGATTAGCTTCAGTATAACAACGCTATTAAAAAGAATAAATTCAGAATTATTATACTTGATAAAAAATACTGTATGACTCTCATGAAAATGCATTTTAAAATATGTGGCTTTCATGGCTCTCTCAGCCAAAAAGTTTCTGGACCCCTGATCTATAGGAAATGAAATCTAAAAGCTTTAGGCCTATTCTTTCTTTAGTCTATTGCAAAGGTAGCAGGGACAAAGTATTACTAAAAACATTTTAACTCAAGATACAATATCACTTGGTTTTTGTCTGGATTTACTAGCATACAAGCGAAGACAAGCAATACAGTATATCACATAGCGTGATTCTGTGATACTGTATTGCTTATTTAAGATGTACCCTAATATTCCTAGCGAAGTTTCCTGGAATCCCCTCCCCCCAAAAAATCAACGTGTGAACGAGGCTGTGATGTGAATTACCTACATTTTAATAAGCTCCACTCAAACGTGAAGTAATAGTTATGACAATATGTCAAGGTTGGTTTCAGGTGACATCCACTGGGCCCTTAGAGGACAGAGAAATTTCTATAACAGATCTGTCTTACAGCATGACAAACATGTAGCATGTATAATAATTTATTGGTTATATGTCCCAAGACATTAAAAGCATTAGGTCAATGAGACATATGTCCAGCACATAGGACACTGTTGCTCTGGTATGCCCCATATGGTAAAGACATTGGAATGTAGACTTGAAGGCACTATGGTGAAAACGTGTGTGTCTGGTGAGGGCGTGGTGGAGGGTTCAAAGTTGCCCGTGTTGTTGTCAAATGCCAGCAGAGAGATGGACAGTTGTATCCGTGTGTGTGTGACAGATACTGTATGCCCCAGTGCAGTGACAGATGGGACTTTGGTAAACCCCGACTCTAATGCCAGATAATAGAGCTTGTGTGAGATTCCCTCACACAAGTGCACACACACAGGCACAGCTGTAGAGCAGCTGACAAATCTTTGCTTCACACACACAAATGCAGACATTCTAGGCTACTGTTGGCCCTGTGACCCAGTTGTTGTTTGGCATGATGTGTGTGCGTGTGCGGGCGCGCACGTGTGCATGTGCATGTGTTCGTTCCCCAGCCCCACCCAAAACTAATAATTTGGTGTTAAACGGGACAAAACTATTATATTATGGTCATGTGAGTTCAAAACAGACTATTTGGGTTGTAAAGTTGCAGCTGTGTTCAGTCAGTTGACAGCCCGGGTTTATTGGAGAAACTGCAAAACACGGTGGTACTTTTATTTACAGTACACTTTTCATTTTGAGGTGGGACAAGGTACCCATCATAATCATAGATTTTCTTTGTGCACTTCTATCTGCTCATTTCAGTTGTAGACACGACAGTGATTAAGAAATTAGACATTCAGAAAAACTGAATTCACATTAAATTGCATCACATTTGCATTATGATAAACTGATTTACTTTATATTATTATAGTCTTTATACACATTTATTATCTTTAAAAGCATCAGCTGATTGTTCTATTATTTTACAATTGTTTTCTACACTAACAGAAATTAAGAACAATGGCTTCAGGCTTTGCTCTGGCACTGTCACTGAGCCCTGGTCTACTGAATAGATGGTGGCATCATCATCTCTAGCCATACAACAGAGGCAACTACTGTCTCTTTCTGCAGTCTGCACTGCCGTCACAACACAAACATGAGCTACATTCAAGTAAACTTTACAAAAAAAAAACTGGCAAAACCTATCCATTTTCTGCATTTTACTATTTGGGGTGATAAAGCATTTTGCTTCCTAGACATATATATTAAGAAATTGCATATAATGATTATATCTCTGTTAATGCCTAAAATTTACATTTCCTCAAAATAACCCATAGTTAAAAGCAATAGGTTAGATGAGACAAATACTGGACTCTCATAATTGTCTTAATTTTGTTGCTATAGTGGGCATTGCAGTAATGAGTCTTACAGTGAGATCCATTAAAGGCTGTGGTTATGAGGAGGTGTGTGATTATGAGTAAAATACCCCAATTGCGCATTTTTTACCATGTAGTTAATTTATAGCCTGAACATAGCTTTTGTTGTTATAAATAGCAGTTTTGAGCATTATCTCCTGAATAAAAATGTCAAATCAGAAATTTCTGTAAGTCTTGGAGCTAAGCAGCCTCGCGGTGTGCGACATTAGCACACCTAGGAGGTCACCAAATCTGATACCAGCCAAAATGCCTTTGTGCCACTGAGCCTTCCTGCAGCTGAGGCAAATGCATGCAACAGACCTGCTCTCTACTTAGGAATGCATCAATAAAATACCCCCTAAACTCTCTGGGAGTTGTTTGGAAATCTGTGGTACAACTCACAGAACTACAAAGCATGTCTTGTGGGTTTAAATCCAGGTTCTGCTCCCTTTCTCTCAATCATTAAATGATAAAAACAGACTGTAAAAGCTCAACTGAGAGTAAAACCAGTGGGTATAACTGCTGCCTTCCTTTTGCTGACCATAGTTACCAGTCATTACACTCTACAGAACGGAGAACAACTTGAAAAGAACATGAAAATGAGGGCAGAGACCACAGCTGATGACATATACAGAGAGAACGAGAAGGAAGCAGCCATCAAGTAAAGAATCCAGCAGGACTGTGTTTTTACTTGCCCTAAAAGAAACTTGCAGCTGTAGGAAAAACCTGACAGGACTAATTTACACAATGACCTCATGTAATGGAAGCGAGACATCACTTTAAAACTTTTAAAAGGTCACAGACATTGTACTGGAGCCACATTAGGATGTTCCAGGGGTTTGTATTTGGAAGACTGTACTTGTATCATCTCACTAATAACAAAATTTCCATCTCTTTAGACTCTCCGTAGAGTAAATATGCATTGAATGTTAATAGAACATACATGTGGTTACTGACTAAACACTAAAATTCTAACATTCAGAGGGAAGGTAACACTGGACTCTATAGTACTACACAGAAGATTTCAATACTGTGAACACAGATATATGATCCTAAGCTTTTCATAAAAGCTGTGGCCGTGGTGAAGTTGAGTAGGCCTTAATCAAAAGGTCAGCAATGCTCAACTGAAAGTGATCCCGCTTTTCAAAACTTGCACGAAGGGCACGATGAGAAGCAGCGTCAGATCTGGTGCACACCACAGCGTAGCTTTTGAGAGGTCTATTTTAGCTTGCTAAGCTGCAAACTAGTGTTGCTTCTTTTTTACAAAACACTTTGCTTTGAACAATGGTAAAAGGAACAGATCAGTAATTTAATTGGTTATTTTACTGGAGGTATAACGTATAAAAGACATGGGCATTTCCCAGACAGGAATAGGTTGATTGAAAAAGCTGCTTAGCTGCATTATGGGAAGTGTAGGCTCCAGTCTCAGTCTCTGCTAAATGTGTTTTTCTATGGCTTTTAATAAGGTCTCTCTTAAGAACTGGCATTAAAGCACCTCACCAAATCACTAACTCTATAATGACAATCAGCTATCTGCTTAGATGGATGCAAAAAAGTCAGATGTTGAGCAATTGTTCTAGGAACAATGGATGTCATCTAAAAATCATACAACACAGGGATAAATCTAAATAATGTTGCTGCATATTACTGTAATAAATATGTTATGTTAAAAATCAATGTTTGACTTGCTACATTTTGTTATTGCCATGATCCTATCTACACTCAGGGATCATTAAATATTAATCCCATCTACTTAATCTAAATTAACTGTGTACTGGGTTATTGATTATGTTCTCTTGTTACACCAATACACATCAGATCTTCTTTAAACCACCAGCCACTTCCTGTAATTGGGCCTCTTCAGAATAAATGAAATTGACAAGTACAGTGAAAAGCCAAATGCAATGTAAACAGGTGTATACACACACTGACACATACACATCTCCCAGATTATCTTGATTTTGCAAAAAACAGGGTTCAGAAAGACTCATATCTTACTGTCACAGGGTGTGTTTGTGAGTGTGCGAGCAGGTTATATGGGCTTATATCAAATGCAGTTCATTTGCCAGTAGAGCAAACATGTTCACTCTTTGCACAGCAACAAAAAATAAAAAAAAATAAAATAAAAAAAATAAACACACAAAACTGTGCACTGAACACACACAAGAAAAGCATCACAAAATCTCTATGGATTATTACTAAAACTGTGGTTCACAGGTTCCCCATTACTACACACCAGAGCCAACAAAGAATCAGGATAAGAGATGGTATTAGCTGATAAACACACACACAAACACTGAATTTAGAATGGAAATAAGGGGGAGGAGATTATGACATTCAAACTCAAAAAAAGGTTTTGTCCCAAATGCTGCTTCCAACTGACAAGAGGAAACACGCCAACTCTTTAAAAGGGACCGATGTGATTTACATGCTGTCAGAGTGCACTGCTGTGCACTGTATGGAGGAATTTACACACATCTGACTTCAACACATACAGCCTCAGGATGAAACACTGTCCACTTTAGGTTGGATTATGTAACCATCTGATGGATAGTTATGCCTCTGGCAGGAAAAGCATCTTTGTGCAATGAGCCAAAATCAATATAGGCAATAAAGTCAGGTCATGTTCATTCATTTAGGACATGAATAAAATGCTTTACAGTCATTTACAGAGTGTAGTTTTAACAGATTTGTCGCATTGTGACTTCTGTGTGTGTGTGTGTGTGTGTGTGTGTGTGTTTCACCCTGATCCTGCAACACTGAATTTATTTTGTATGGCTATTTATGGTCAGCAGAGGATGATTTATGTTAACATCGCACTGCAAGTTGGAGCACGCTGTTCTGCATTTTAGGTAGAGTTCTGTACTTTACAAACCAGTGATCATCATTTGGAGGTGTATGCACAAAAGTTTGCAATATCGTGCAAGAATATTGTATTCCTAATATAATCTTCTTAGAGTTACAATAGCGGTGTTAGCAAATAAACAACATTCCAATACCAGCTGTATAATATAATGCAAGGTGTAATTGATGTATGTATATAATCTATACATCTTGAGAGAGCAGGAAAGATATATTTAATGCAACACCATATTAATATGAAGATTATAGAATCTACAGGCAGTGAGCAGAACAAAAAGTAGACTACCACTACACACAACACACCTGGTCTACCTGTATTGCAAATAACAGTTTCCCTGTCTCATATACTGTAACACCTGGACTACTGTGTTTTCACACACATTCAAAGGGTACAATAACTGCTGTATTTTTAAGTCAGTCAGTCATCTCTATAGAGTGCACACACACACACAGTACCTGTCATTATCTTCAGTTGCAGCCACAGCCTGGTGATCTCGTGGCAGAGTTGAGACACTCGGTTTAGAGCCATTGAGCTGCAAATACATGAATGCCCCCTTTACCCCCTGACACATGCACACACAAACACAGTTACATGTTCACAAAAAGCCACATATTCTGTCAGAGAACATCACGGTGGAATTTGAGACAGTCCATTCTGCCACAGCCAAGACCTTTTGCTGCTTACTGAGCTGTCACAGCACAGCGCAGCCTAAGCGCACACACACACACACACACACACACACTTCACGGCTCCCCATTTGTGCCAGCCAGTAAGGCGGAGTTTCAGAGGTTCCACCCCTTTTTTCACATTTCCAACTGTGTTCACACACAAAGAAAAATGACACTTGAATATGGGAGCCTATAAAAAAACCAAATACAAACACACGAATCAGAAAGAAAGAAAAAATAAAACACTTAGCATTGATTAACGTTCCCTTTTCACAGACTAATTTGTTCTTTCATACAGGACTGCTCAAGGCTGAGTTATTATTAATTGCGACAACTTAAAATGTAATATTCGTCTAATGCATTTCTCCTACATTTTATTAATCTCAATACATTTCATAATAGTGGACATATTGACAAACTGACTTGCAGACAAAGGAAACAGTTGTTTACTTCTATTTTTCCCACACTCTCACAGTACACACCATATAACAGTAGGCACATACACACAAACAGGATACCAATAAAGACAGCAGGGGGATCCAGTGTGCTACACACAGAGGTAGGGAAAAGTTGGACTGGTGAAAATGTGAAAAGACCCTCAGGAGATCAATTCATGAAATGCTGCCCCACTGAGGAAACCAGACATTTTCAAACTGCTTCGGCCGTTTTTCACAGCAAGAAAAAAATACAGTAGCTCTTTATATCCCTTGTTTTGACAGGGGTGCACACACCATTTTATCTTTTGCATAATTTTACTCCTTGCTTTACATATTAGGACATTTTATCTCATATTCACTATAAGCTTGAACAGATGCATGTAAGTAGATCTAATAATGCTAGAATGTGGTTTGAAAAACTAGAACATGCTTGAAGAAAGAATAACTGTAAAATTGTTCATTCTTATATTTACTATAAAAAACAAATGAGAATGGAAAAACAAAAACAAATAAAAAGCAGCCACTTTCCTTAAAAGTAAATCTGCATTTTGTTCATGCCATCTGCCCAAATTTTATTTTTGTATGAAGACGGGCTGATATTAAATCAAAGACAATCAGATTTATCTGCAGACCTCTTCAGCAAAACTGCTGCCCAAGACAAAAGGGATAATCCCTTCTCATATGTATGGGCACAACCACCCACCCACCAACAGAATCACGAATCCTCCTCACTCAATCTTTGTCAATGTGCTCTCTTAAATTCTCATTCAGCCATCTTTATAGTGTCCACATAAACTACACAACAGTGTCATCTGATTAATGGTTCTACTGTGCTGACCCAGATTTTTTTCATTGCTCCAACTCCTACCTACAATCTCTCACAAAGAAGATCAATCCATTGCTCAGCTTACCACCCAATGAGGTTTAATCTTAGCAGATTCTGAGTGAAAACAGAGCTAAATGTTTTTTTCAAATACGTTTTGGATGAAAGATTGAGATTAGGCACAAGTAGAACAACTACAGAGAGCTTAACAATTAGATGAAGTCTGAATTTAAGAGGAATCTGTCAGTCTAGCCTGAGATTTAAAAAAATAAAATAAAACTAAAAATATATATTTCTATCGATCTATATCTACACATACATACATACATCTATATCTATAGATAGATTTAGATGATAGAGCACGTTGGCTCTGGGACAGGAAAAGGCAGAGCATTTATAAGGGTTCATTTCCCACTGCTAGTGATTTAGCCATCAAATGCACTGCAGACCACCCCCGAGGGCAGATTTACAGTTCCACCCTGAACATTTACATCAAAACATTTAAGGAAATATTTCAGCTATTGGAACAAGTCAAAAACACAAGCTAAAATGACACATGCAATGTCTTTAAAATCAACTTGGAGGTAAAAGCCTTTAATGGACTGTGAATGTGCGTCTTTGTGTTTACAGGGGATGCAGAGCAGACTGTGTGTATATATTCTGGATATACAGGAGACCTCTTTATGACTGTATGTGGGATGTGGTTCAGACTACAGCTATATCCGCTCCAGGATCAAACACAATCAGCCGCCTGTAGCATAAACAGGAAAACAACAATTGAGAAGTGACTGCCAGCAGCAAGAAGACACAGAAGACACTTATTTATTCTTTACTACTATAAAATAAATACAGTAAAGTTTACTACTCAGACCATTATGTTAGCCAAAGCTTTGAGTAAACTTTTACAGTACTATACTTTATATTCCTTGTGTGTGTTCACCCACAAATAAACTATTATTTCAAAATGATTATACTGACTACATTTAAATATATAAATGTACCAATCAAACATGGCATGTTTTACACATAACAAAACCGCCACAAGCTTCCTTGTGTAGCTAGGTACAACCCTTATCTGGGTTTCCTATGACAAGTGCCACAACTCTGTAGTCTAGAGTAACCCATTAAAACAAATTCAATACTGCCGGGATGCTCCAATGACATGACAGAACTGCTGGAAAAAGAAGCTGGAAAAGGTTGTACAGATTACAATGCAGGCTCAAATCTGGCTCACAACCCTATATCAGAGATCTCAACTAAGAGGTTCTGTGGGTTCAAATGAAATGCATTAGTGTAAAAAACAATTCTGCATTATAAAATGATCAACCTCCTAGAATGTGCTAATATAGCCCAAGAGGCCAAAGACCATAAAATCTTGGCTAAATGTGGAGAAATGTAAAAAGTAGATTATTTAAAGTGTTGCTGAAGGACTGACTCGGGATGTGGCTGCTGTTTCAACAATCCATACAGAAGGTTGAAACTAGCCGTTAACATTTAACATTCGCTGTGACTATTTGCTCTACATGGAGAATGTGTGTTTGTGATTAATGTCATTGTTGCTCATTTGTGTTCTGTTGCATTATCCTGTTCTGCAAGGCTGCATGGACAGAACAGTGGGTGTTGGATTTTTGCATTTCTATTTTGCTACTTTCTGTCATTCCACATCAATATAGGCTCTCCTGTGCATGTTGATTTCGGTGCTTTGGCTGTTCATTTTTGCATCTTATCTTTTGTTTGTATTTCATAACCTATTGTTTAACTGGGCCTATAACATCTTGCATAAGGACTTGAAATGGAAATTAGCTGCGTGGCTAATCTGGTGCATTTACACATACACCTAATAATGAGGGTTTGCTTTAAAAATAAAAAAAAATTGAACTTTTTGTGTATTTTATTAGCTACTGTTTAAGTCAGTCTGCTACCATTTTAAATCGTTTTGCTTTCATTTGACTAAAACATCTATGAAAGCATTGAGTCAAATTGAATGATCTTGGAGGACCAAATTGGTCAAATTGGAGGACCAATCTTGCTATTTTCAAACTGAACTCCCAAGCAATTAGAATTCCTCAATAGAGTCAAATAACTTGTTACTTGTAACTTGTTACTCCTGTGCACCGGGGGAAACCCGGTGCACAGGAGTAACAATCTACTAGAAATTTCTGAAATGTTCCACTTAAAATTTCTTAAAAAGGAAAAGTTTTGAATGCACAGGGTCACTTGCAACAGATCCAGAGACTTTTCCTCAATAGGTCACCAAGTGCCAAACAAGTCAAATAAACTAAGTGTGGCAGAAGGAGAGCAACAGATATCATGGGAAATGAAGTTTAATAATAGGAAATCATGAGGTTACCCATGAAAGAGGATGTTTTGCCAAAGAGAGGGAAGAATATCATCAGTCACGATGGATCATCAGTCAGGAAAACATCTGGGGAAGTTACAAAAAAAGTCTGCTGACCATCATAAGGAAAGTTTACAATTCCTGCAAGCATAAGGACTTTCAATTTTACTCAATTACTATACTTTACAGCTAACTTATTTTGCATTGTTCAATTTTACACATTAAAACAAATAAGACAATGGAAATATGAGTTTATACAGCAACAACAAAGAGCAAAAACACAGCCCCCATCTCTGTGACAGCATTTGTGGAATAGCTTCCTAAAAATACACATACTGTGTCTAAATACAGACCAAAGCCCACAGGAAATGGACTGGAATGAACTGAATTTACTTCACCGACAGGCGTGAAGATCTAAAATAAATCATCAAGTATACTCTGCACATTTGTCACATACACAGACACCCAAGACCCTGTGTGATCAACATTCTACAAACACCCAGCAGTTTTGTGCTAACACAGACACATGCACACCTCTCCTCCTTTCACTGTCACACAAGCACACAGTGTCAGATAATTATGCCACCTTCTACTGAACCACCTTGAGTAAATAAGGATGTATTAATAAACTGCATTACTCTGTTCTTAAATGCACTTTGCTCTCCTGTGAGAAATGTCACTCAGTGCAGTTTTGTTAAAAATATTCTTCAGGTGAACAAATAAAAATCCTCCACAGTATAAAGATGGATACAGATTTACACTTGACAAGCACAACTGAGGACAAAGTTAATTACAATATTTGTGACAAGCAGCACCTTAGTTTAAAAAAGGTACAGAAATAATTCAAACAGTTGGGAAAAACAGCTTTTACTTGGATTACTTCGATGAAATTTGTATTTGACTGCTCAAATGCAATGAAGACCCTCCCTTCATGGGATACTGACATTCAGCTGGAAAAAACCTAATAACCACTAACACTTGATGAGAATTTCAGGACTGGAAAAACCTCTTCGAAAATATTTGATGCAACAGAAGCTAGGAGCATGTGATTATCATGCAAGCATCCAAAATGCATGTGATAAGCATGTGTCAACTAAGAGTAAACCAAGCATAATGTAAAGTCCAAACAAACCTCACCTAAACTTATTGTCATGAATTTCACAACACTGACTCAACATGACACACCTTACACATCACATTTAAAACAGACACACACGCAAACACCATTGAAAACTCACACAGTAGCTGTTGACAGCACTCGCTGTATCTGTAGTAGCTCTTCATCTCCTTCAGTGAGATGCAAACAAACCTCTCTTCCCAATATTCCTCTTTTCCTGTGCTTTTCATCATCCTGTCCACCTGTCCGCTCACCTCTTCGTCCCTTACCATCTTCATCTCCACAGACAAAGACAAGTGTATCACCTGCCTCATCCTGCTTTCCACATTTGTATTTCCCAACCCTCCCCGCCTGTCTCTCTTTTGCACACACACCTGTTAAAATTTCTTGAGAGATTACATCACCTCTTTCCTCTGCTCCTCCCTCTTACTGTGCAAATCTGTGTACTAACACCTGACTTACTGATAGAGTGACAAACGATATGCTGGTATACCAAAGGCAGTGGGCTGTCAGTTTGTTTTTTTTGTTTTTTAAGTCTTCAAATTCAGGTTATAAATATGTTTAACCCTACTAAAATCTTATTTCATACTAATATGCACAAAATAATCTTGCAAGGAAAAAAACATAAGCACATAAAAGTTGCATACTGTAAGTTGAACTGGTTATAGTCCAGCCAGCAACTATGAAATCTAAGGCAGGTTAGCTCACTTTCTGTCAAAAGAATTAGCTGTATTTCAATGTCAGATGTCTTTCAACCTCCAATCCACCAACCAAGAAGAGTCCAATGAACTGTCAGGGTTTCTGTCTTGTGAGCAACTACACAAATATGTTGGATAAGTAAGCATGAATTCAAAATAAACAATGCTTCTTGAACAATCTACTGTAACCTAACATGTTTCAGTTTCTTGTAACAGATGTTCATGCATTAAGAGGACACTCACATTGTGTATTAGTTTTAGTGTATTTTTGGGTTTTCTTCCTTTTGGCTGGTTTACAAACACCGTGGAGGTTGGAAGACATGTTAAGCACTAACAAGTGTTAACAGCATTCTTGGTTTTCTAATTAAATTCTTTAACTCAAGAGTTTGAATGCCCATTAATTTGTGTTATATGTCTACTGAACATATTCCTACTGCTGCTGAAGACATAAGGTAAGTTATCAATTAGCCACTCACAAGGGTTATTTTATGTAACCAGTAACAAGGCTCAAACACCAACAGTGCCATGTTCAGGGTATTTCAGGGCTGAGTCTACCTAAAGGTGAGAGCTAGTGCCCCTACTGGCCTGCAAACAACTTCAAAAATACTGCATACCATACACAAATATTTTATAAATTAGAAAAATATTACTAAGCAAAATACGGACAATGTGAGAGGCCAGTTGCACGCTGGACAAGCTGCCAGCCTATCACAATGCTGATATACTAATCTATAATAAAGCTATATTATTTATAAACATTACCCTCTACTAGTTTACAACAATATTTGTGGTGGCCCTCGGAGAAAAATGATGGACCTCGGAGAAAAATTTATAGTAGCTTATATGTTACATTAAGTTCTTTTGGTTTTTCTTAAAAGATGTACTTTTAAATTAAAGATGTACTTTTAAATGAAAATGTTTTAAATGATCATTTTCAGTCAGACGTTCAGACATGTTGAGCCAGGGATTGAGTCAGCTGTCAACTGTCTGCAGACCAACTGAGCCAAAACTGGGCCATTTCTACCTTAAACAGCAGAAAAATGTTTGGAAAAATGAGGGAGAAAATAAGTGGGAAACACAGCAGGGGGAATCTCCCAGTGATGAAAGGAAATCCTGTTCTGTCATCCTGTTGCACTGACTTAATAAAGTGAAACAATCCATTAATGCAACACTATCACAAAATATCAAACTGGGCCTTTACATTCAGCGCACACACTCAAACTGACACTAACCTGTTCTCCAGATCAACCGCTTGCTCCTGCTGAGGTGTGTGTGTCGGGTCAACACACTAACAGATATAAACAGATTGTGAAGCAGTTGCCTCAACACCTCGTGGCCCTCTTGAATTAGCTCCAAAACAGACATGGTCACATTAGAACAAGGTTGTTCACAGGACCTTTTCAAGCGGCCTGCCTCTCCCTCCTCCTAAATTGAATGCATTTCTTCTTGTGAAGTGTTTATCTCGATTCATGTCTGCTCTGTCCTTATCACAGGAAGAAAGGGTGGAGGGTGGGGTATGACATAAACCCCAAGAATATAACTGGACTAACTAGGCAAATGTATATGTCTGGGTCAGTCCTGTGTGTCAAATGGGGACTGATTGTGGTCCTGCTAATTGGGAATAAGCTAAAGTGAAAGCATTATCCCCTTTATATGTTCTTTGACGTGCAGGGGTTTGAGTGCACAGCATTTGAACAGGGGTCTTCAAGAAGAATCACGATGAGACAAACTCATTACCACAGCTGTCACGGTAACAAAAACTTTTAAAAGTCAGATCATGTTAGTGCAAGCCAGTGATAGAAAGTGAATATTAATAACCACATACTAACATTATCTAATAAACAATCAACCCATATTTTATAAACGTAAGCACAAATTGTGTTTGAGCATTTTTACAAAGTGAGAGTGGCTTCTAAGAAGTATAAAGCTCAGCTAAGAGAAGCCTCTAAGCAGTCAAAGACAAATTCAAAACCACTGGTGCCACTGAGGGTTTGGACTGGCATTACTTGTGATAGGGTGGAGGAAAATTACAATAGTCCTATACATAACACAATTTGCTCAAACATTCCCACATTAAACTTTAAAGGCAGCAAGCAAAGGCGGTCATGCTCTTTAAATTATCTGTAATCTGCATTATTAAATTTATTCCACCAAATCAAAATGTTTTCCCTCTCCTTCTCTGAAATGGCAAAACTAATCACTCTATTATTAAACGGAATTATTATTGCATTTTCCTGGTACTATAAATCCCATTCTCAAGCTCTTTGCTTTCATGGAAACTTATACAAATTAAAATTTATTGAGTGGCATTGCATTTCCCTTCAGGCATAGAGACACACAACAAACTGAACTGTTGCCCTCAAGACCAGCACCACCTGTTGCTCTAGTCCCTGCTGCAAATGAATCACATTAACAACAATAATTCCCAAATTAATTTAATGAACTGACTGAGTAACCCAAAATATGTTTATGCTTAACACAAGTCAATTACCTCAGATTATGATGGCAAACCAATTCAAAAACCTACAATTTCTTTCTTTTGCATTAGGCTCCTGACTACCTTAAATATCTGTTGCTAAGGATTAATAAAGGCTAAAAATGTAGCATACAGTAAAAAAACAAAATTACAACCGTGAAAAGAAAATCTATTCACCATCAAATTATCTGCCCACCACATTTATGCCAAATCTTGGCATATATTTTGCTCATTCCTAAATTTGGTGTCAAAGTGAAATTATTCAGAATATCTGCATTTCTTAGATATGATATGAGACTATAACTCACACATAAAACTAGAAGGACAATGATAAAGTGTAGGACAACTTTCTTGAAAAATGGATAACAAAATGCTCCAGTATCCCTACCACTGACTGTCGACAGCACCTCCAACGTTTCCTCCAGGTCTTGTGGCACTGACTGCTGTTCTCCCATCCTTGTCCTGGGCACCCGAAACTCAGAAGACTGTCTTCTTCACATGTACTTCAGAGCTCCTAGAAAAAGGATGAGATGCTGAAAATGTACTGAATCAACAACAATTGAATTATATTAGTGATTGTGTGTCCAAAGAGAACCGTATACCACAAGCAGGCTGAGCAGTAGACTTGGGTGAAAAAAAACAGCAGGAATAATGAGAACAGAAACAGACTGATGCACTGTATTTAAATTGGTCAGCAGTTTACAGAAAGAGAGGGAGGAAGGAAGACACACACACACACACACACTCTGAAGGCACTGCTACAATTGCATAACACATGCCTCTGTAATAGACACACGATTGTGTCCTCCGTGGTGTCAATAACATGACTGACACTAATTGAATCTTTTTTATTAAATGAATTAGTTTAATAAAGCATTTAGCATTCAATAGACAAAGGATGTTGGTAATACACTACTTTGAAATCAATAACACAATCCATTAAAACAAAATAACTCACATCTCCACTGTAGATTAATGCCTTCAGTGATCTGTGCCAACACATTTAACCAGCTTTGAAAACATGAATTTACCTGTAACAAAGTGTTTGATAATCCTATTTCTATTGCTAGTGGCTACTTTGAGTACTGTACACCTACTACAAGTCAAAATCTAATCCACATGTCAATCAGTGTTCAGTATTTTAGTCTTAGCATGCACAGGATGAGTATGTGTATCACACACACACCCTTCTGGAAGAAAAAAAAATTTTAACAAAATTTTTCCAATTTCCTATTTAATTGCCAGTCTCCTGACAGTGGCTTCTTTCATTGCTTTGACAATAGAGCAGCTGCCTTTAGTCATATAGACCAAGATCTTATGATGTGGTCTAAATAAAAACTAAATAAAAACCAAGGCCAGTTCCACACGCAATACAATGTGACACCAAGCCAAATTTACAGAACTGACGTATGCAGGGGATGTCCAGAGCACATAGAAATAAAGGACTCAACAGTGTCTTCCGAGGAAAGTGCACAAAACTTACTTTCAGTTTAACTTTCCCACTGCTGCAACTATTTGTCTCCAAATGAAACAGAAAAACCAAATATATCTATGCAGTGACAAAGTGCCAGCTCGACGACCTGGGTTTCACCATAAGTGAGGAGTTCAGGTTTCATCATGGTTATGAACAGCAGCTACAAGCCTCATCCCAAAGAATGATTTGTATTTACCTCAGATAACAAATAACGTATGCAAACCAATTAATGAGGGCAATTCTTTGTAACAGTAAAATGGCGACTTTGAGTTGGCCCACAAGGCCTACCAAGGAGTTGGGTATTCAAATGTGTTTGCCTCATTAAAAACACTGAACGATGTTCACCGAATGTCAGTTTAACTGCAATACTTTAACATTTCTTGGTCAATAATACCCATTGATCTGTGTTTTATCTTCAATGATACGTAAATATGTAACTGCAAAGTTATTGACCAGAGTTTGGCGTGATTGGAAACACTAATTAGATACCGACAGGGCTACGCTGCCGTATCTGAAGATTACACTAATGGAATCCGTTTAACTATTATTGCGCCACATTTCTGCTGCAAGGAGTTTGCGTTCTACTATGCAAACATTTAAGTTTTCACGTTGTATGTAGCGGTTCTTACCTGTGCGTTTTCCAAGCCACACGGCACCTCCTCCACCCACCCAATTAGCAGGTCTTACTTCACTTCTCCTCCTCCTTCTTTCCTTTGCTACCTAACAGCGGTTAACCTGTTTGTCTAGGCCAATTTTAAAAACTATTTTAACTCTCAGGGACCCAAAGTGCATTGTAAGTGCAGCTTTAGACACTAACTGGCAAATATGGAAAATTGAACTTTAATTATTAATTATTTTAGAAGCCTTTTAACAGATGTCAAGATGACTGGCATTGAAGTAATTTGAGGAAGTGTGGTGTATTACAGTAAGACTTTTTTCTCTTTGAACAGCTGTATTGTAAGAATACACTTCAGAATGTGTCACATTCCTAACAAATGAAATACATGTGTCTAATACCTTTAAGACAGTGGTTCTTAATCCTGGTCCTCAAAGGCCCCAAATACCCACTGCTGATTACCTGCATCAGGTGTTTTCACTCAATTAAAAGCTGGATGGTACTATCTTAGACACACCTGATACAAGTAATCTGCAGATGATTGAGCACCACAGGTATTGCCAATGCTAGTCCTCAGGGGTCCCTGCTTGTTTTCCAACTATCACTGCACTACCCACTGCATATTATCTGGATAAGATGTGTTCAGTCAATCAGAAGCTGGAAGATTCTATCTTAGATGATAATGGGTTGGGCGAAGATAAAGCACATTGGTATCGTCTAACTTCTAAATAATGCAACACACCTGATTCTGGTGACCACCAGTGGATCGGTTCTTACTTGTGTAGAGATTGTTGGAAAATAAGCAGGACAGGGGAACTTGAGGAATAGGATTGCCGCTACAACACCAACAGAAGGGATGGTGTGACATCTGGTGGTAGAAAACACAAGTGCAGACGAGTACTTTAGGAATCCACAGGACATCTGAATGGCTGAGGGATCGATGAGGATTGCAAATAAATCTGCAAATAGCAATTGCATAATAAGTTGGTTATCAGAATTTGCACACATATTGTACACTCCTTTGCCATCTTTGCTTTATTTGTAGTGGAGGAAAATTAGCGAAAAGATATTATTTGACATTGTCCACAGTTGGACCATTCATTATAAGGCCCTAGTTGATACTAAACCTAACACTATTACACTATCCTATAACACTATCCTCTTTTCTGCATAAAAGTACATGAACTGCCTTTTAAGTACAGAATATAAAGTTGCCTATTTTCTTTTTGATAGGATGAAATATGTGTCAACAAATCTGTATCATAAATCAAACAGTTTGAATTTCACAACTTTATGCAGTAGTTGGCCAAAATAACAGCATGAAGAAGCTGCACATTTCACTTGTTTAACATTATAGATGTTGCTATCTACTTCATTAGAAAGTTTCACAGTAGAGAATGGAAATGGTACAAAGAGACAAAGTTTATTGAACCAGGTGTATTGCAGTCGTACAGTGCAATCCTAGATCACTATAAATCCTCATTCACATCCATCTGTGGGCTACTGACGATTGGAGATTTCGCCAGTTTAGGTCAGAAATAGAGTAGGCCTGTATACTCTATGTGTTGAGTTTACTGAATGCATGCTTATAGCAATCCACGCAAATCTGCACAAAACTGTTGATATCTATTCATAACACAGTTTGAAATAGGTGTGTGATTCTGTGCAAAATGAACCAAACTTTTACATCAAGCCAATATGCAGTCATCCTAGAGGACCAGAGTGGGGAGCTCTGCCATTAATCAAACCTATGTTATAAAAATAAAATAACAGAAACCTCTGCCTGATAATGTTCTGCAAATGTCTTTGTGTCAGTGACCTTGGTTCTGGTCAACCCTCATGATCAGTGTCCCAATAGTATAAATCACCCGCATACATGCATGCACCCATACATAACTTGCGTCCACTCTTCTGTCACTGACAGCCATATTGCACATCTTCTCAATTACACGTGTCAAGTTTGTGATAAAAATTTAAGAACAGGCCGGAAACCAAGCATTTTCCCTTCAAAATGGAAACATGGCAAACAAAAATCGAAGTGAGAACTGTTTGTTATAGTATTGGAAACATACTATATCAAATTAAAGCTCTAAATTTGTCTATTAATTATGTTAATCATGTGTGACAGCTTTTGGTAGCAGTGGTACTACGTTTGCACGAGCATAGGTAATGTAACTAATGGTAAAGAGATTTTGGTTTATTATTTCCATTTTACATTTTTATTATTTCTGACGTTTCTTTCTTTAATATAATTGTAGTTTATGTTGTGACAGTTGAAACTTTACACTATAGATGAATGAGCAAACGGGAGTTTTCTCTGTTCTGTTTTGTGTGTTTTTTTTTCCTGTGGTCGCTGTGTCTTCAAAGGTTTAAAATGTGTAAGTGTACCGTTGATGTCATCATTGATGTCGTATAACATTTATCGTGTTTGGCTTTGAAGTTTCCCATGTCATTTGCCAGGGAAACGAAGTTTTGTTTACAGCTCTTAGAGCGACCACGTACAGCCATTGGAGCAACAAGGTGCAGCTATTTATGCTACAAGTGGTGGGAATCGCAACAAGGTAGTAGGGGAAATTTGAGAGGTTCCACGGTTTCTTACACTGTTCTGTGTATTTATTTCGAGAAACGTTTTCGGTGGAATTATTCAGCTCATTTTTTGTTGTGAACGTGAATTACAATAAATGTTCGATGTTTGTCGTTTCCATTAGGCTTTTAATTTTAAAGTTGAGAGCGGAAGCTGTAGTATTATATTCCGGCAGGCTGAACAGCGGCGCCCCAAATCGCCTTATGGTTTCGAGGACTTGAACGGTTTTTCTGCGTTCTTAGGAAATTGTTTGGCTAAAGTCACGGAGACATAAGTGAGGGGAAGTACAGCGAGGTCTTCATCTCGGATATTTTGTCACACTCGAAGATACCAAGCTCTGGTTTGTGTCATTTTAAAGACACACTTCGTCCCCCCGGGTGAGTTGCCTCTCCCTAAATAAAGATGAGCTCTTGAAGTTGGATGTTATAGCGGATGTCCTCGTGTTCGACCGATTCATATTTTATGCGACACGATATACATGCTGCCCTGATTGAAATTGTTTTTTTTTCCTTAGCGGCCATTAAACGCACCCTAGCCTCTTACGAAGTCTTAAGTTACATTTCTGGTTACTACTTGTTGGTGGCAAATGTAGACATTTTTCGCTAATTACTAATGGTTTCAAGGTTGTAAAACTTGACATGTGTGAGCGAGGCAGGGCTCGTCTTGTCCCGTTATGTAGTTAGACTACACCCACTAGCTTAGAAATGTCAGCCTTTCAACGGCTCACCTTATGACTCTGAAGAGTAACGTTATACTGGGAAGAAGAGAAACATAAGTAAATGCAGGATTGTCGTGCCACAAGTTTATGATTTCCATTTTCCGTCACAAAACGTTATTTGTAAGCAATATTCCGTCAGGAGTACAGTAATTATTTACTTCCGTTTGATTAAAAAGCAAGCGCGTTAAATTTCCGTATAACGGAAACCAACTCTCGGCGGGTAAATAGACGAAACTTAGAGAATTGCTTACAAGCTACAAGTGGGTGAGTTATCGTCTTCAGTCGCGGTAAAGTGCAGACGCCCACAGAGGAGCACGATTGTTCTTTTATCTCTTTGATTTGTATCATACTTTATTCTGTCATACTTGCTTATTTTTGTGCGATGATAATCCCTGTCCTGACTTCACGGCTACAAACAAGTGATGTTGTTTTTGATCAACGATTTTAGTGCTAACTAACCAAATAATAGCAAATGATTGGCAGGGCATTTGCTTTAACACGAAGTAGTGAGGTGAGGATTAATATTGCGGCCCTCTTGTAACTTTGCGGTTATACATAACAAGAATTGTATGCCACTTCGGTACCCTACCTCATTTGCAATAATTCAAAACAAGTCGAGACTGGATGTTTTAGTCAGTTTTATTTTGTAAGTGAACATGACTGAATTTCAACGGGTTTTAATAATTAGACTATAAAAACTGATTGCAAACCCACTAAGTGATCAACACACTCATTTAGTGGCAATTGTCCAGCATATATGGTGCTCATTGAGCACTTTGTGAACTTTGAGACTACTATATTTTATGAATGACAGCACCATATCATGAAATCATAGCAGAGGATACGGATCCAGCTGATTGAGGGGAAATATCTCTAGTGCAAATGTCTAGCATTTTGTGTCAGATTTTGTATTAGGATGAGTCAGCACATCAGGTATATGACTGTCTTTCAGCCTTCTCTTTCATATTTTTTTAGAAGTAGTTTTTCTTATGAATCCTTGCCATATACACTTAAGGAAAGTGATAGTGGATGTTGGGGTATTTTTTATTTTTTGCGGGTCTAGTGATTTATCTACTTCCTGTTTTCTATGTCTCTTTTGAAACCATATCATTGTCTCTCTGCTTAATACACTCTATTGTCCAAAGCTTTATTAACATTTATATAAAAACTGTCCATATGAAGATACCAGATTTAAGATTAATCAATTAAATTTAAAGCTATCATTTCTTATCAAATCTTTTACTGACATCGAAAATACTAAAACACAAGTAGATTATATAAAATGGCACCTGCTTGCATTGTTCCACTCACGTACGCTGGATGGTAAAGTTTTCTGTTTCACTTTCCAGTTGTGTGATATAGGTGTTGTTGCCATCTTGAGACGGATTTACTCTCTCAGCTGTCTGCTGCAAGGAGGAGAGGAAAGCAAAGATGCCAAAACCGGTAAGAGACTGAAAGGAGTTAGATTAGAATTTGCATGAAAATGTTCTTTGTTTAAAAAAAATATAAGATAAAGATATACAGCGTTTCAGTACTAAAGGAGGTAAAGCCGCGTATTAAAAACTCACTTCTAATTGATTTTGATTGTTTAATGGAAAAAGTGAGTTGTAGTGTTACAACTTATGAAGTGGGAGCACATCTAGCTCAGGATATATGATATGAATCAGTTGTTGTTCCTGCCTAATCTGCTAACATAAACAGACTCTTTAAAACTGATTTCTAGTTGTCATAATGGGTTGGTTGCCATTGCTGCATTTTAGCAATCTGGGAAGTGGCGTTTTCACCCTCATGGCTGCTCCTACTCCTCATACTCCTCTTTGAATTAAACAGACATAGTGTAAAGTGAACTGCCAGGGCTGTGGGCCTTGCAACTACAACACTGCTGCCTTTGTTGCTAGAAGAGTGTAGTGAATTCCAGGGTCCTAGGATGTGAATAGTTCCAACACAAAACCAATTTGATGCTGTCCCTTGATGGCTGTCTCATTCACACTGTAGTTGTGCTCATTTTTCAGCACAAACAGATTTGGGAAGAGGTCACACATGGGTCTTGACACATTCCATTGTATTGCTTTTGTTTTTTACTTTACAGTTGAAAGTTTCAGAAGGATTATGTTGTGTAGCCCGCTTGTCACTCTACACAGATAAAATATCACAGATATTTGAAAGGAAGCAGTGTTTGAAATTGTTAGTTTATAAGTTTATTTTGGTTTTTCTGAATACATTTTAAAAACCTACAGTCTAGTTTAGTTTATCTGATGGAAAATTTGCAGGGACAAGTGAAGACTGAAGAAAAAACTTTTCTTCTAGCTGTTTGGGTGGTGGGGGGTGTTGAGAATAAGCAGAAGAATGGCAGCCAAGGACTGATGTCATCCTCTACTTCTCCCTCTTGTCCCAAGTCACCATGGCATCAACCCAAAAACAGCTACTAGGTCAGCAGAGTCTGGCTGCTCTGTCAAGAGCAACATATCTGCTCACTGTACATTCACTTTCAATAAATGACAGTGAATGTACAGCTTGTCACAGAGAAGCACTGACTTAAAAAACAAAGGAAACGGAGCAGTGACAAAACCACATGACCTTCTCAGGGATTTGTGCCAGACATCAAAACTTTTAAATTGGCTTCTTGTACCTCAGCACTCATTTGGCATAAAAACAATCTCTAGGTTGTGTAACTGTAAGAGTTTGTAGAGCTAGCAGGGAAGTTACTGAGTTTCTTTTCCCAGTAGTGCTTTTGCAATAACAATTAGAAATTTATAGAATTTCTGTTTCTTTTCTTTTTTCTTTGCACACTGAAATGCATGGACATGAAATGCATAACAGTTAACACTGGAGTGTATCCTCTAAAGTTCCGTTTGAAGGTTGAAGTTTTCTCAGTTTTGACATTACACAATGTGGTTGTGCAAGGTTGGTAATGTATCAGATCAAGCGCTTTGCCAAAACACCAATTGACTGGGTTGATAACAAATCTGTTTTTTACATTTTGCCAAAGTTATTCAGAATTTTGACAATTTATAATTTTCACGCGTCATCACACCTGAATAGGCTTACCTACCCAGAGAGCAAACAGTGACTTTTGTTTACTACCCATAATTTTTTTCTCAAAATAAACACATTTAGACATTGAGAATGTTGTGTTGAGACAGGGATTTAGCAGTTATAATGATTGAATAACTTTAGTGGGTGCTGTATAGATGGCAAGTGCCCAAAAACTAAAACTAACAGTGAATTGCCTTTACTCATGTTTTGTGTCTTAACAGTCTGCAGCCTAGAATAAATCTGACTTCAGTTGTTGACCAAAACAGTTGTGAACTTTGTCAGTTCACAACAGTTGTCAACAAAAACATTGTCCCAAACTCTGCTGGGTGACATTCTTTATTACAAAAGTTAGGGTTGAAATGTTACCCCCCTAAAAAATAAAATAAAATAAAGAATTACTATAATGCTACTAGAGATTACACACTCACACAGTTGGCAGACTTACTGCAGACTGAAATGTTTTAACCCCATGTTTTAGGGTAAAAGTAAAAATCAAAATAATTTTATGAAATCTATGTACATTTTGTAAAGTAACATACATTGATGCTGTTTTGATTTTATAAATTCATAACCCAGAGTCACTGGCACAAAAGTGCCATGCTAGAGGCAGTGTAATTATAAGGTGACAGCATACCACCGAGCCTTCACTGGCTTCTATTTGTATGGCTGTTTTTCTGTTTACTGTAGAGAGTGGGACTACTGTGTATTTTAGTTTTTGTATATGTTAATATGTGGAAGTACAGCGGGAAGGTGAAAAGAGGATTATTACCAGAAGACTTAAGGATTGTCAAAGAATGATTCAAAAGATCAGCATGAAGTGAATAATGGAAAATTGAGAGAGAAGATGAGTAGGTATGAATTTATCAAAGTGCTCAAGAGAAACTCTTTAGACTTTTAAGAGGTAGGAAAACAGGTTTTGTGAAGGGAGAGGTTGCAATGTTTGGTTGGTTGTGTGGTTGCAATCTATGCTTGACCATTAACCTCATGAACAACACAAAAGCTGGATTTCTGATCAAATAGCTTAAATAAGGCTTTCTTTCCCTCTCTGATGTAGCTTGTAAAATCACTGGAAGCATTTCAGATTAAAACTTGGCATACATAGCTATATTTTTAGTTAATATTTTTGTTCTTATTGTTCTCTTGGTAAGGCGATGCTACCCACACTGCATTTACCAATAGGTGAAGGTTGTGTTTGTAAAGAGTGGCAATTCGTCATTTCCTCTGATTCCCCCTTCCATTCCTCCCTCCATCCCACTGGGGGCTAAATCGGAGGGACAGACTGTTGCTCAGAGCCAAGCAGGCATTATTAGCAGCTCTACTGATTGAAGTGTGTGTGTGTGTGTGTGTGTGTCTGTCAAGGCCTCTCTCAGAAAAGCTCCTCTAAACAGCTTACAGTAACTAAACAACTGCACATTTAACAAATGGTCTGTCTGACTAAGAACTCATCTTCACAGTTGAAATATGGAGAGGGATTTAGAAACACCATAAAATGGCACGCAAAATGGAAATCCTACAAGCAATGGATTTAACACAACTCTATTACTCTGAGATACTTGTTGGCTATTCACTTTACTTGATCCTACTATACCATTAAAAAGATGGTAAAGTACAATTGCATTTTTTTCATTGGCTGCCATTGGGTACTGCTAGTCAAGCCAGTGGGCTTTTAACATCCATGGCAAGTGTCATGCAGTTTGTGTGTCTGGTTATGTGCAATTATTTGGTGTATATAAAACATATTTAGTAATTATGCATTTAATGTATAACTTATTTTGACATAAAACACACCAATTAATAGTGAAATTAAACAGAATAAAGCCAAAAGGGTTCTGTTACCACATCTACATTAGCTGCAAATGTGTAAAAATAAAAAACTTGACATTATTGCTGATGAGGTTATTGAAGGAAATTAACGAAGATGCAGCCAGTGATTATGGTAATCACAATGGACAGTGTCAGACTAACCGCAACCAGAACGTGCCACAACAGCTTTTGGTAAACCTCCAGTGCTACAATAGTTTTAGGGTTTACTTATTCATGTCTGTCTAGTTGTAGTGTCACCAGATGCCCAGTGTCATATAAGGACAGATTTGCAAAAGTTGCTCTTTTGAGACGTGTCGGTTGTTGGAGTGTATGTGATTAACTGTGTCAGTGCCTTGGCATGTTGTCTGGCCCCCCCCCCCCCCCCTCGCGAGAGACAGAGAAGATTAACTACCCGTCTGGTCCATACAAGACAAGACTACCTCCCTCTGCTATGTGGATTGGCTATGTTTTCATAGACACTCAGCAAAAAGCTGGCTATTTTACAGCTGATTGCTGAAGGTAGCCAGACCCCGAACAAAAATGCAATGGAGATTTTATAGAACAGTCACTTTAAAATGCCAACTCAGCACTACATTCTGCATAACTATAAGGGTCTTAGAAAGTTTGTGAAACAGCTTCTCTTAATACCAACACAGTCTGTCAGTAAACCACGAACACGGGATTTTGCTGATGTGGCTTTATACCACGGAGATGTTGCCCTGATATTTAAAAATGTAACATTAGCTGGTTTCATTTATTATGAATCAATTTGTGTGCGTGTGTATTTGTTTGGTAGATGAAATGTAATTGGATAATAGTCCTTACTTTGTTTTTTGTTTTAACAAATTTCTATCTGTGCAGATATAACAAGAATGTTTTTCTTGTCAGCATTAACTAACAAAAACCATAGCCTCTATATTGAAATGATGTTGAAAGTGCTAGGGTTGGTTTTATAAGCAGCTAATGTTATTTCAGTCATTCCTTTCGAGTTCCAGTAGAGTTGTGCATGCAGGTTCATGTTCATAAAGTGTATCAGATTTACTCTTATGAATCTCAGACTAAGAACTGATTTATGAAGCTTTGTATGCACACTTCCTGTTACAGTCGTTTTGTTTTTGTTTTTAAACCAGGAGTAGCATGACCAAGAATAAAAAAATATTGTCATACTGTGTCCTCTGAATTGTTACAATGTGCAGTGAAATTAAAAATATAAAATTAGCTGCAAAACTATCTAAATATTTTTGTGATATGAAAAGTTGCCAGTTTCCAACAAAATAAAGTTTCACCTTTTAAATAGGATATAATTTAATCCATATTTTAAAAAATTACTTGTTTAATTAATTTATATTGCAATGATAATGTAGGCTTTGCTAGAGTGTACATGTGAGATATTGTGGAGAAAAGTACAGCGACTTTCCATAAGTTATTAATAAAAGGGAGACAGAGGCAGATGCATTGTGGTCTGAACTCCATGTGGCATGGGGGAGCCCAGCTCTTTGCTGTATAGACACAAGTTTCATAGATTATTCATTTCAAGGATATTGAGAGAAAGGGGGACGAAAACATGAGACGGTGTAGAAATTAGAGGGGAGAGAAATGCAAAGTAAGCATTCCTGAGGTTTTGTGTATAATTGCTGAGGGGGAAAAGGAAAGATCATTTATTGCTTCAGCTGTTTTCTGTGTCCCTTTTCGTCCTTTTCATTTTTATATGGTTGTCTCATTTACGGTAGCCTCACTGTAACTTAATCTCAACGAGAGGACAGCCCAGATCAGTTCTCTTGCTTCCTGTTGCATTCTATGTCCCCTGTACATTTCTTCTTTCCCTTCCCGCTCTTGCTAATCTTTGTACGTTTGCATTCTCTTATTGTGCTTCTCACCTTCTTTAGCATCGTTTGCTTTTCTCTGTGTCTCTTTTCATGGTTTTAACCTCACTGAAGCTCAGTGTCTTAAGTAGGTGTGACAGAAAAAATGTCAGCTGGCTCAGATGTCAGCTCCATTTCGTTCTGTGCCATCAACTGCTTGTCTGCTTATTGCAAGAATTCTCTGTTCCACTTCTGTGATCTCTGGGTTGTAGGCTACCTTGAAAAGTGAGGCTTTTTACTTGCCCTACAAGGGGAGACATGGAGAGACAAGTTTACATAGGTGCTTTGGTCAATTTCGGGGAGATTAAGCACACATTAAGCAAGCCTCAATTCACCTCTGTAGAAACTTAAATTTTTACATTTACAGGGTTACATTTTTTTCCAATTTGTGATAATAGAGAGACTAACGGGAAATATGGGGGTATGACACGACATACAGTAGGTCCCTGGACTGAGTTGAGAAGCATACTGTGCCTTTTTTTTTTTATCTGAATAGTTAGTGTTGTTGGCTGAAGCGGCTTCAAAACCCCCAAAATTCATCCAAGCTGGGCAGAAAAACATTACTCTGGCAGTTTTACACCAGTTTCTGATTTTTGATGGATTTTTGTCACTGGGATATTTGAACAAAAATTGGTAATGTGACCTTTGGGATAAGGACAGGCTTTAGCACTGCATCTGATGTCTCCAAAGTAAAGGTTTCGTATGTTTGATATGATGAACAATGTGAACCTTGTTGTTTACTAGATCAATGTTCGTGTGACCACCATGGATGCAGAGCTTGAGTTTGCCATCCAACCTAACACCACAGGAAAACAACTCTTTGACCAGGTGAGCATGAATGTCAAAGATCAAGGGGTTCCAGCTTGTCCCTTCAGGGGTTGCAGTGGAATGTGTTCCACGCGTTGATTTGGCATGAGTTTTTTTACGCCAGATGCCCTTCCTGCCGCAACCCTCCTATTTAATCCGGGCTTGAGACCAGCACCAAGGTGGCCCTTAATGGCTGGGCTGGGCCACACCTGGTGGAGTGGGATTCGATCCTGCAGCCCTCTGCATCCCAACCTGATTGTCTACCCACTGAGCCACAAGGCCCCAATTAAGCATGAATTTCAACTCTTATAAAAGCTACTTCCGCTTAAGCCATTGATGTTAGAAGTTTGTTGGTGACCTACTACACACCTTTTCTATATTAAGCAAACAGAGTTTTAGCTGCTTTTTCTTTTCTTGTACATATTTACATACTAAACATTGTTAAAGTAAAGAATCAGAAGCACTTTCTTTTTTTCATCTCAAAGTTACCACAGTTCAATCTTTTCCTTATTTTGCATTCTTTAATTGATGTTTTTTATGATTCAATAATAAACAGTTATCTTTACTGTTTACCTGATCTCCCAGGGGCCAAATAGTTAATAACCTGTTTACAAAATTGTCCGGCATGTTCAAATTTAACAGCCTATGTTATATTTGATTATTCCAATCCTATAAAAAAATATTATAGCCTATATTCAAATCTGCCAAAATGCTAATTCTGTTATCATGTTCTCAGGTTGTGAAAACAGTGGGTTTGCGGGAGGTCTGGTTCTTTGGCCTACAGTATGTAGACGGTAAAGGCTATCCCACCTGGCTCAAACTCAATAAGAAGGTCAGTCTCAATTTGCTTTATCTCCTTTGCCATAACCTTCAGAATGCTTAGCTTTCATTTAAAGACTTCCTTTTTTTTTGGTAATTTTTGGTAAGTTATTCTTTGATTTTATTTACAATCAGTTTGTCTTTCATTAACTGTCTGTGTGCAGTTTGTCTGTTGAAACGTATCAGTAGAATGTAAAGATGTACATGCTAAAAGTTCTTGGCCACTCACTAGCTGTAATCTGCTAAGGAATAGATGGATAGGTGATTATGCTGTTGGTTTTTTTTTGTCTTTTATTTTCTAGGTGACCCAGCAGGATGTGAAAAAGGAGAATCCTCTGCAATTTAAGTTTAGAGCTAAATTCTTTCCTGAGGATGTCTCTGAAGAGCTAATCCAGGAGATCACCCAAAAACTCTTCTTCCTGCAGGTGAAAAGTTATTCTCAAGCCACTAAGTTTCATCCAAAAGATGTGTACTGGAAGTTTAACACAAGTGTCTGTGTTTAATGTAACGTATGTTTCCACTTCATTTGGCACATCAAGGAAAAACAACAAACAAAAAATTTAAAGAAATCTCTGAAAGTCCTTATTTAAATTTTATTATTTTTGTAATTATTACAGAAATGGTTTAGGAATGGCATAGAGTTGCTGTTGGTGTTAGCGAATGAAGGCTTTAATTATATACAAACAATTCCACTTGAGCCAAGTGTAAAAAAATAAAAAAATAAATTCCTTTCAGATATTTTAGGGTTATGTTTTCCCCTGGTGTTTCCACTGTGCATAAAAACAGTTGATGGAAATGTACCTTTTGAACTGTACAAAGTGGCAACAAACACTTAACTATCAAAACTGTCTAGATGAGGTTAGCTCACAGCTTGACAGCAAATGACCAACAGTAAACAGACTTTAAAGAACTTAAATACTCTTAGTCATTTCAAAAATGTAGATTGTCGTGTAATTCATTACCGTCATTTGCTCTTGCTGCTTGCTTTACATAATTTGGCCCCACCTTGTAAATTGAACGGAACTGAAAATTATTTGAGTCGAACCTATTTAACAACTCTCTCGCTATATTTTAATCTGCCAGGTGAAGGAGGCCATCCTGAACGATGAGAACTACTGTCCCCCAGAGACCGCTGTGTTACTGGCTTCGTATGCTGTCCAAGCCAAGTATGGCGACTTCAACAAAGAGGTCAACAAGCCAGGCTACCTTTCCCATGATAGGCTGCTGCCTCAGAGGTACAAACATGTCACAACCTACAGGATAAGACTTCTATGAACTAAAGTGACCAACCAAAAGAACCCTGGGGGGGGGGTGGTCCTTATGCCTGATCTGTTCAATTCTGAATTGTGTCATTCCCTGTTTTTTATTTTGTATTATTTCCTCCAGTGGAAACAATTCTGTGCCTGTTTTGAAAGAAAAGTCATTGTTTTTGTGCAGAGTTCTGGAACAGCACAAGCTGACCAAAGAGCAATGGGAGGACAGGATACAGGCTTGGCATGAAGAACACAGAGGAATGCTTAGGTGTGTGTCAAACTTTCTTTTCCCCATTCTCCACTGTAAAGCTCGTGTGATAGTCAAACACAGTTTTTATCTACGAGTGTACATGTTTGGACTTACGGCATGGAAGTACGTGCCCCTGTTTGTTCACTTACGTATTGTAAAGGACTGAATAATGCCAAACGTTTTGTTTAGCTGATCTGAAAGTGCTGAACTAAGTTTTCTCAGAAAGTAATTTTAATTGTATGTTTTGTGGCCATTTGTTTTACAATTAAAAATTGACACAGATGAATTATTCTATTAACCATTGTATTTATATTTAAAAAATATAAAATCTTCTAATTCTGTTTCTCCTTTTTAGAGAAGACTCAATGATGGAGTATCTCAAAATTGCCCAGGACTTGGAGATGTATGGAGTCAACTACTTTCAGATCAAAAACAAAAAGGGAACACAGCTATGGCTTGGTGTGGATGCCCTTGGCCTCAACATCTATGAATTTGAAGACAAGTAAGGCACACACCAAAAAAAATAAGTTTGTAGCTATTTACAAAGTAAGTGATACATAATTCTGGGGACACATTTCATAATATTGATATAAAAAAATTGTTTTTGCAATTAAAACCTTCCCCTATATTTTTTAAGTTTACCTAGCAATTCTTTTAAATGGTTTAAATTTAAATTGTTGTTCAATCGTAAAGTATCTACCAGGCAAAGCATGTCACAATCACGACTGCTCATAGTGCAATCAAATTCTGTCATCATATTGGCGCTTGTTCTACAGTACCTGCTTTGTCACACAGCTGTACTGTAATACAAGGTCTGAGGCAAAGCTAAGGATTTTTGACTTTGCCCTACTTTTATGATATAAAATCACTGTAGTATAATGTATGAGACTATATAATGAAAATAGTCTCATACATTTTGTAGTAATTCACAAAGGACATCTTGACAGTGGTGTTGTCAGAAAAAAATACTGCTTTATTTCCAGCAAATGGTTCCTATAAAAAGTATTTATCACCCCTGTAAAAAACTTTATCCTTCAAGTATTTTGAATATTAATTCATGGTCATTGTAATTTGGCTTCTTTGAAAATTAGAAAAATGAGGATTCTTTCATGACAAAGGAAGAACATATGACTGACTTGATCATACCATTATAAACAATTATCTGTTGAGCTTTGACACTTTAAACTTAGGTTATTGAGGGTAGTCAAATTGTTACAAGTCTGAAATCTTTAACAGAATATGGTTCCACTTGCCCAGAAATGGTAAATGGAATAGAGTCCGCAGAGTTGATGTAACAGTAACTGTAAAAATTGTTGTCTTGTTATGTATTAAAACGACCCTTAATAGTTGTGTTCACTTGTAGGTAAACAGTTTAATGATGCTCGCTAATCTTTCTATTTCTTGTAATGCATTTTGTTTTTGTGTGACAATCTTATTGTTGGCTCTAACTTAACTCTTCAGTTTTCCCACTTTGTTGGAGACTGTGCAGAGATGCATGTCAAACTATTTTAGATGGAGAAAATATTTTTAGAAGTGGAAACTTCAGGAGGGGTGGAGAAAGGAAAGACTGTCTATCCATTGTGGGAGAGTCTTTCCTGATCAGATTTTTTTTTCCTTTGTAAAAGATAGATTTAATCAAAACATCTGTTGCCTTTCTGCTGGCTCCCTGGTTTTCTTCCCAAGTAAAGTCAAAGAAGAAAATTACTAAACACAGTGATGTGCAATTACTAAGCAAATCAACTACACTTTACTTAAAATACAACCGTAAAAGTAATCACAGAAAATGTAAACAGTACTGGTTGTAAAAATTATGGGAAAATGTACGTTGGTGATCATGGTTGTATGAGCCTAGCCAGGGTTTCCTCTGTTGTTGTTTTGTATTTTGTAATGTTAGATTAAGAAATGTATGTATAAGTGTACTGATGATGACATTATATAACTGCCTTTGAAGTTTACCTTTGAAGTTTAACTTTTAAGTTTAACTTTTAAGTTTGTTTACCTAGTGGTTGTAAAAACAATGTTTTTTTTTTGTTGTTTTTTGTTTTTTTGGAATGCTTGTTAGAAGAGAGGTAGTTCAGTGTGTAGCTGTGGAGGCACACTGTTTCTTACCTTATGCGGTGGAATTGATTTGTGAATGTGTTTGTGAAATTACTATTCGGAAATGTGTAATGTGGAATTACTCCTTATCGACGCAGTTGAGAAACGTGGAATTCAATAAAGGTTCAGTGTTCGTCTTACAACAATCCTTTGTAGTGGATAATTGTTCGACCACTGGATGAGAGTAAGATCGCCTCTACAATGGTTGAAGGTGGAGCTGATTTTGGCCACTTTGTGCTGACAAGTGGTTAACCCATAATTATGTCATAATTTATTAATTTATAGTATTTTTATAAGAACCATATAATATTTTTACATCCAAACCACCAGGTGGTATTAATTTTGTTGCTGATCAGTGGATCCTGCACTGTATATCAGCTATATGTATCCTGTATGTGACTACGATACATGTCAACGGTGAACTAAAATTTGAAAAAAATGAATTTATTTTCTCTTCCAGGTTGACACCAAAGATTGGTTTCCCCTGGAGTGAGATTCGAAACATTGCTTTCAATGACAAGAGGTTTGTCATCAAGCCTATTGACAAGAAAGCACCTGTGAGTTTCAAGTTCATCAAACTTTAAAGTTTGTGCTTCATTTATACAGAGAACATGTCATGTTTCACATAATTGAAAACCTTTCCTGTCTTTTTTACCCATGCAGGACTTTGTATTTTATGCCCCACGATTGCGCATAAACAAACGTGTCTTGGCATTGTGTATGGGTAACCATGAGTTGTATATGAGGAGGAGAAAGCCTGACACTATTGAGGTGCAGCAGATGAAGGCTCAGGCCCGGGAGGAGAAGCACCACAAACAGATGGAGAGGTACTGTGAATGCTCACATGTACAGTATATTCTTTCCAATGTTTGTGATTTGTCCATATAAAAGTCATTATTTAATTGTGAAACAAGCTTTTTAAGCTACATATGGAAAATTAGGTGCTACAATAGTACCTGATACAAATCTTGTCATTTTCAAATTTGAAAAAGGATTCTCAATTTCCCTGACTCCTGAAAATATATATAAATGTATCCACAAACACACTAGTCAATATGAATGTCCTATGAATGTCATGGCCTATTAGATGATAGTTTGCAAAGTTGTATTTTTTCACTGCAAGCAGTTGCTATTAAAATGAAAAGGACAGAAGCTTGTAGAGCTTCTCCACTGGAGGGCAGTCCTGTCTGGCTATTTTATTTAAAGGTCCCACAGCTTTGGCACAGCTTTATTTAGGGCAAGAAAAGTGCTTGGATTGCAAAATTTTGTTTCACTGTATGTTACTATTATATATGACATTTCTTACTCCAATGTTCTAGTAATCTAAAACATGTAAATGCAAAACTTATCAGGGCCCAACTGGAAAATGAGAAAAAGAAGCGAGAGATTGCAGAGAAAGAAAAGGAGAGGATAGAGTATGAGAAAGAGGAACTCATGGAGAGACTGAGAAAGATTGAAGAACAGACCATGAGGGCTCAGAAAGGTATGCATTTTCCTTGTCACTCATTCATTCTTCAGTTCACTTCTTTCTGCTTTTGCCTCCTGCCTCCCTCCTTCTGTCTGTTACATTAGGGATTTTTTTTCTATGACTGTAAATTAAGGCCAGTTTTGACTTCATCACATATGACAAGAATTATATAAAAAGTTAAGCTTTTGTTATTCATCTGGGTGATGGGGCCACTGTGGCACAGGAAGGTAGTGTGGTCATCCACCAATCTTGCGGTTGTTGGTTCGATCCCTGGCTCATCCAGTCTCATGTCTAAGTGTCCTTGAGCAAGACCCTGAACCCCAAGTGAGTGTAGTCCAGCTCCCCCATCTGTGTGTGTGTATGTATGTGTGGGGGATTACTTGTATTATTTGTATTTGTATATGGACTATGACTTCACACTTTTGTCTTACTATAATCACATTTCACTTGTCACTACCAGAAGATATACTTTGGTTTGAATTAAAAAGTATGAGAAATTGAAATTAATATAGTAGTTGTGTGTACTAGATTTGTGTTTGTGTTCTTCCACAGAACTTGAGGAACAGACACGCCGTGCCATGGAGCTGGAGCAAGAGAGAAAAAGGGCAAGGGAGGAGGCTGAGAGGCTGGAGAGAGAAAGACAAGCAGCTGAGGAGGCCAAAGCAGAGCTGGCTAAACAGGCTGCAGACCAGCAGAAGACCCAGGAGCAACTGGTGTGTGTTTTTGACTAGTAGTGTGAGCAGATCCAGGGTGACATGTGTACATTAATTTGTTAAATGTTTTTGATACTAAAATAAAGTAACTTTCATTTTTTTCCTGAAAGGTCTTCAAATGTATAATGTGTAATAACAGGATCTCTGTTTTATTCATAGGCTGCTGAACTGGCTGAATTCACAGCTAAAATTTCCCTCCTGGAGGAAGCCAAGAGGAAGAAAGATGATGAGGCCACAGAATGGCAGCACAAGGTATGACATTCCTTATCATTATTCAGTGCATTGTGTAATCTTAGGTTGTGTGACATCAAAATGCAACTGCATCTTCATCTTACCGTTAAATTTATTTGTCATCTTTAGTCTATTTATCAATACATTTTAAAACTGAAAAGAATAGGAATAACTTATTATGTATGGCTGCACCTAATGATTTTTTTGTCCATTTATCAGTTATTTTTTTGATTAAGAAATAGGCCAGTCTTAACTGATAATCTGTATTTTATAGACTAATGTGAAGTCATTCCACAATATAATTAAAGCAAGAGCTTGTTCCATTTAAGTTAAAGGAATGTGGTGCAATCTACATTTCCTCATTAACAGTTCAGTTTACTTTAGTTTAAATACTGTAACAGAAGTTGAAGAAAGAACATGAGAAGAAGCGCATTAGGTTGAACAGCTCATCCAGCTTTAGGCGGATGTAAGGCAACGCTTTCGTAGCAGGTAGCGATTACGAAACAAGCTTGTTGTGGTGAACGCATGGCAGTTGATGGGGAACTATGGGCGCAGCTGAAATGATCACTCTTCTGCAGGTTTATGATTGTTTACGAGTGTTATTAGAATTTACTCTTATAGATCGTTTATTTACGGAGCGTTTTTACACCGGTACCTGAAAGAGCACTGCTGTTGTCTGGTTGAGTCCAAAAGTAACTTTGACCTTACCTGAGCTGTGTGCTCCGTCCCTCTCTACTGCAGACTTGGACACTTGGCTGAGCTCTGCCCTCTCTCAGGCTCAGAGAGAAGCTGCTCCACAAGTTTATTTTCTTATTCACTAATCTCAGTGGTGTCTTGAAGAATTCATATCTGGTGATTTCAGAAAAGAAATATTAATATTTTCGTGCTCTAGTTAACCTTTAACCTTTAAATCTGCCCACTGTGATCTTTTTACATAATCTTTGTGTACTGTTCATTTTAAGTTAAAATTTAGTTAATTTCCCAACTTGCGACGCATGGATGCGCGTTTAACGATTTTGGCTGAGTCAAACTTTATACCTACCTCTCTTCTAATTTATACTTTGTTAGTTTAATTTGGAAACATAATAATTATAGTACAATAGCTGGCACATTTGTTTCCAAAAACAAAACCTTTCCCAAATCTATAGTAAGGAAATCTTTTCTAATGTAAGAGGCAATTTGCATCGATATCCCAGGTCATTATGGACACAGAAAATGTTCCTTATTGCATGGAAAACCCTATAGGCAGTGTATTTAATAGATGATATCTTTACACTCAGTGCAACACATAGCAGATGTTGCAATGCCCCAGAAATTCAGCTGTGTCGTTAACACTGAGGGTCTACGAGTGTATGTTGCTCTGACCGTGTGTCTTTTGTGAATTTGGCGTGAGGAACAGCATTCTTCCTCTTTGTTCCTTGCATGCAGGCTCTGTCAGCATTAGATGACTTGGAGAAGACCAAAGAGGAGCTAAAGACGGCAACGACTGTGGTACCAGTGCCTCTGAGTGGCCATGCTGAGAGCGAGCACGATGAACAGGATGAGAACCATGCAGAGGCCAGCCAAGAACTGTCCAACGAGGGCGTCAGCCAGATAGACCTCCGCAGTGAAGAGGCACGCATCACAGAAGCTCAGAAGAATGAGAGGGTCAAGAAACAGCTGCAGGTAAGGTTAAAGGGGTTGAACATGATGGGCTGTTAGGCCAAATAAGATTCCCAGCAAAGTCTGACATTTTCATTTGAAGGGCTATATCCTAAACATTTGACAATAACCCACAACGATCTTTGCCAAAAGAACAATGACGATAACAAAAAGCCTTTCCCCCGATCACATCACACACTTAAATAAAATTATCATAAAAAGCTACAAAAAAGCTGCTTCCTTATGGAGGGCAACCTGGTGCTGACTTCAAAATAAAATCAGTTTTTATTATCTCATTCATCTAAATAGATTTAGTTTATTCGTTTGAACCAAAAGACATTTGCGTCTCTCAAACAAAAATAACGAGATTATATTATTTTCTAACAGCCGGTTTGTTGCAAAGAAGAAAGACCGGCCAGGCAATGGCATATAAGGGTAAGATAAGGCATACCTCTCTGTCCGTTCTTCTTTGAACTCCTGCTTTTACCAGGAGTAAATACGCTGGCTTAGACTGTAGCCTGGCTTTAAAGCAGACCTAACTGGTAATGAAATGATCAGACTTGATATCAAATTACTTCACATTCATAATGTAAATTATATTAAAAAGGCTGTAGATCTAAGCTGGGCTACTGTACAGGCCAGGACTTGTACTGAAGCTATGGCAAAAAGGAATCTATCATCAGTCAAGCAGAAGTAGGAATCATGAAAATACCAAGAATTCACATACAGACCTGCGTCTCCATTGTCAGCCAGTGTTGGCCTCTCTCAAAAAAGGTGCTCAAAATATACTTGACTGCCAACTCCTGTGGAATGTCATTGCAAACAATTGATTTGTTCAATAAATACTGAACAAGTTTAAACCCACAAATTGGCAGACATTAAGTAAGTGGCTGAGCATCAACAGATTTTTAAAATGATTGAGGTGCATTTTCTCCCCAATTTGTTTAGTTTTTTTTTTTTTCACCTGCACAAATTTTTTTTGTTTTTCCCCACTTCTCCTGTATCCCAACATCAACTCGCTGTTACATTGTCCCTCTTTCTATTCTTTACTGTGCTTCTTTTCTCATCTCCTTTTTACCTTCCTCCTTCTCATCGACATCTTATGCTTTCTTTCCTTTGATCCCTCAGACATTAAGTTCAGAGTTGGCTGAGGCCAGAGACGAATCCAAGAAGACACAGAATGATATGCTGCACGCCGAGAATGTGAAAGCAGGTCGAGACAAATACAAAACACTGCGCCAGATTCGACAGGGCAACACAAAGCAGCGCATTGATGAGTTTGAGTCCATGTGAGAATAGCAACTCTCCTCCCCCTGGTCCGCTCTCACTCAGTGTTCGGTCCAGAACTTTCCCTTCAGTGGCTGTTTTGTTTTTTGAGCACAAGAAATGCTAATGTCCTTGTTACCCAATCCTCCTCAAACAGGCAATTTTGAGAAATCATCTGGTCATAATTTGCCAAAGTCCTGCCCCACAACTCCACTCTGAAAGTTTGGATATGAACTACTTTGATCAGGCAAGTCACATTAAACTGCAGAGGTAATTTTATCTCTTGTGGGAAAAAAGGAAAACTGTAATACCAAAATGGTAGCAATTAGATATTTTTATTTTGAACAAACATGGCCATAAAACATCTCTTTTGTATTTGTTTTGCTTTATGACTTGTATGCAAAGCTTTAGAATGGTTATATGTTTACAGTTAAAGAATACCTGTCTTAAGTTCTTTTCCTCTGCTTTTGTTTGACTTGTTTTATTAAGAATATCTTTTTTCTTCTTTTTCTTTTATATGTCAAACTCATTGAGGCTGGGTTTAGTCCCAGACAACAAATAGGGACTGGAGAATGTGGTCACTATTTTCATTCAGTGTTAAAGCGCTGCTATGTAACATGTCAAAACATATCATGAGCTAAATATACTAATTTTCCTAGTACTAAATTAGCTGAACTGAGGTCACTTCACTCTAGTCAATTCAAACTATTGTTATGTTA
Source organism: Channa argus (assembly GCF_033026475.1). Taxonomy (NCBI): domain Eukaryota; kingdom Metazoa; phylum Chordata; class Actinopteri; order Anabantiformes; family Channidae; genus Channa; species Channa argus. Next base: position 4,306,608 of record NC_090219.1, read on the forward strand.
CATTACATTATTAGGTTTATATTTGAGGGTGAATTTAAAGAATACTATTTTTAGATTTTGATAAAAGTATTATTTGTAAATAAATCTTAGGTGAATTGACTCTTGCAGGGAATTGAGCCACCCAAACATGTCACACAGCAGGTTTTGCTGATTGAATGTAGCAATGGTAACAAAGGGAAAGTGTTTTTACATGCAGAGGTGATGGTATGTAATGAGCTTGTGCCACTGAGCTTTTGACCTCGAGTTTAAAAGTGTTACAAAGATAAGCTAATTGGTAGTGGTTTGTGTGTGTGTCTGTGTGCTGGATGGGGGGGAGAGATATGTGTGTGTGTGTGTGTGTGTGTGTGTAATTCACTGTTCACCGTAGTGTTTCATTCCCAGTCACCACAGATGGTTTTCTCTGCCTGCCAGCTCACAAAGGAACCCAGGGTAAATGGAACAAGACAGAAAAGTAATGTGTTCCCACTCTTTGTCGGTTCAAGGTGTTAAGTATGTTTATGAGAAAGTGGATATATGAATGCGTTCAGGTTTGAAAGCCGAAGCCTGGAACCTCTCTGGTCGGGGAGCTACCTCAGAGAAGTTTTTAGTGGTGACTGACAGTCCTCTGACTGCCGTCCCTTTCTAGGAAATCCAAAAATGAGGTCATGATTTTATTGCTGTCACATCTTTCGGCAGCTCTTCTGGGCAGAAACTGTTTTGTCAGAGCTTAGTGGCTCATTGCTGGTCATTGCTAAAGTGAGATCCGTGTTATTTCTTACATTTGATGGTAGTTTTATTCAGTGGGTTCTCCCTGCTCCTGATTTTGCTATCATGATTTGTCATTCTTGTTCTGTCTGAAAAATGTCACATGTCATGTTTTTGGTGATGTCTGCAGCACTGTCTAGATTTTAGGCCTGTTTTAAAAGGAGGCTTTCCTGTAAATTCATTAAAATGGCGTCCTCATCTGCTCAGATCTGTTAGGGAGACAGACTGTAATCTTGCAGTAAATTCTAGGGACTAAGACGTTTAAGAATTCCTGAGTTATTAGTAGCTCTTATTGTGAAAGGACCTCACCATTGTGATTTGTTCAAATCTCTCTCCAGAGTAAAATGGAGAATTGGCCAATTTCTTATAGTCATCTAACATTTTGTGCTCAGACATCAAATTGACTCCGCAAACATTTTGTGGAATTGGAAATGTGTAAGGGTGCATTACTGAAATGAGTGATCTTAGGTTTTCCTTGTTCATTTTTTTTTTTTTTTTTTTTAACTATTAACAATCCAATGAAAAGTGTTGGTATTTGTTATGCTATAGTTGACAGCTGGTGTAGGTTGATATTTTTTAATAACTTTTAAAGTTGAGGCAATTGCAAGAAGCAGGACACTGAAGTCTGCCTTTTGCATTCAACTTTTGAGTCCACTGTTAGTGTTCCGTTTGCCATAAGGGGGTGGGTGGGTATGGGGGGCAATCCTGCGCTTCCAGCTCATATTTTTGTATTGTTAAGACCAGCAGCATTCGTCGCTACACTGTGGACAGCTTCATTGGAGGGGAAAACACCAGTTGACATACACCCCCTTACCCTTGTAACTTTAAAGCTTTAGATGGATTCATTTTGGCCTGTCTGTCCCCTCCAATGAGGTCAGTGTGTGTGATGATGATTGCTTGGCACCAGCTGTCATATTTTGCTGTGCGCTTTTTTTTTTATATATCCCCCCCCATACGTTAAAGTTAGTTTTTCCTCAAGATAGGAAGAGCACATTGATTACAGTCACTTTCATTGGTTCACAAATAAACATTTTTTTAATTTTTATTGCTTTGACCTATTTGTATTCTTTAATGTCAGTGACTTGATGTGTAAATTTTGTTTTTGTGCTGTATTACAGACTCAAATAAATTAACATTTATATCTACAAAAGATCAAACAAATGTTTTTATATTATAATGAAAAAAGTATCAATTTTATTCACAGCTTATAAGTCACCAGCTAAATCTGCAAGTCTTGGTCTCACCTCCTACTAGGTTTGTATCCCTAGTGCAGCTAGTGATTTTAAATACTGACATATTATTATTTTTCCTTAATCATTTGTTTTATACATTAGCCCAGGGGTCACCAACGTGGTGCCCGTGGGCACCAGGTAGCCCGCAAGGACCACATGAGTAGCCTGCGGGCCTGTTCTAAAAATAGCTCACTATAGCGCCACTTGCCAATGAGTTGCATTTAATTTTTTTGTTGCTATTCTTTTTTTAAATCACATTTGAAAGTTATTGTAAGTAATCATTAACATGATCAGTGTCTTCACATAGATGATTATCATTAATTATAAATAGCATAATTAAGGGTAAATTTGGTGTCAGCACAAAGTACGTTACTGCTTGCAGCATATGGGGCTATGTAGTTGCAGACTGGTGCACATGGTGGCCCCTGTCCAACATTCAACTACCTCTTAGTTGGGGTGGTGTGACTGAATTTTTTTTTTTTTTATATCAATTTTCATGTGTTTAAACACAGCCTTCTAAAACCCCAAATTGTTAGGTTTTGTACAACAAAAGACATTTAAAAAATGGGTAATGTGGAAAGTGATTTTGGCCTCTTATTTAAATATATGCAATTACTGGCAATTACATCCATTATCTGTTAATTAGTAATAACCTGGCATTAAGTTTTTAATCAACATAATGCTGTTACATCCTTGTTACAGGAATATTACCCGTTGGCAAATTTGACCATTACCCAAATGGAGGTCACAACAGGAAACACTCAAAACTTTACAAATTTAGGCTCTTGTCACTTGGATTTTTACCTTTTGTTTCTTGGCAAGTGTCTTAACAATGTCCAATAAATCTTCCCACTGGCTACAGTCTCTCTGTGGGGAGTTTTCATGCTTTCTCTGTGCTTTTGCAAAGACATGCATGGGTTGAATGTCATCTGTTTGTCTTTGTGTTGGCCCTAAGAGACTGGCAACCTCCCCCTCAATAACAGCCGGGATAGGTTCCAGCTCTAGCCTTCCCCCCGGACCCTGGATATATAAACTGCAGTCAGAGCAAAGGGTCTGTATAGATTATTAAGAGATTATCAAGTATGTGCAAAAATGGCAATTTCATCAATTCAATATGACACACCATTGGCAAAAAAGTGAAGGGTTATGATTACTGTCTGCCACCTTAGGTTTTGTCCAGTGGTTTCCAACCTAGGAACTGCCCCAAAGAGTTAAGAACATCCTTCTCATAACCTTTTACACCCTGGACATTTATTAGAATGAAATTAAGCATTTTAGATACTTGAGGAAATTAGTCTTTGCAAGTACAACTTGTTTGTGAAATATCACAAAGGGCCCAACTTAGAGCTTTTCTTGGAAGGGGACACAAGCCAAAAATGTTGTGAACTACTAATTGAATCGTTTTACAAGCAGTTTATTCAGTGAGCTTGTCAAATAACTTTTATATGCAATCTTCATCTAAAAAGTAAGCAGGAACTACAACTTTAGAATAAATGTAGGAGTACCATTTATCTCTGTTAAATATACAGTGTACACTATACACCAGTCAGTCAAAACATACTGACCACCTCTTATATTTAAACAATACAATACAGTGGCTCTGCCGTAAATTCTAGTTTTTAGGTCGAAACTGAAAGGAAAGGTGATAATTCTATGTTTTTATTATTGAGCTCAAAGTGGGTAGTGGACTCATACTGGAGTGCATTTTAAGAGGGGCAGGTTCCAATGTTGGGGTGCCAAAACATTACAACCACCTCTTCCCTCTATTACTTAAAATAGTCCTGGTTGTATTAAATAATAACAGTGCATATACTAAAACTGGGATTTACTCAAACAAACCTTAACTGCTATGTCAGATTTTTATAGAGAGTCTTTAATGATCAGTTACATTTGAGAATGATACAATAATCAGTTACAATGTTAGTTTAGTGGCAAAATTTAGTATTTCAAACTAATTACTTTTGTTCCCTTTAGATATACAGATATAGCACTGTAATATCTACAGCAGAGAAGTCTATTTAAAATGATTTCCAATAGCGCTATCTATTGGAGAAAAATGGGGTGCATTCCAAAACATGCTAACATGCCTAGGCAATTTATAGAAAAAGATAACATTACCACTGGCCATTATATTTTTAGGGCGCTACTTAAGTTAAAATTAGCAGATATGAAAGAAATCATAAACAAGTCAAAGTGCAAACCACTTCTGCGTACAGTGAAACAGCTAACATCATGTCACAGTAACAGCAAGATAAACTACCCAGACAGAAACACAGCTATGTACATAAAATAAACAGGCAGAAATCAGAACAAATCAAAACATGCATAACAGTTAGCTGAACATAGTTCAGAGTATTGGATGTGTCATAAGCACAATGCCATGAAGAGGCATTACTTTGGGCCCACGCTCAGGGGCCACACTGACACACGGTGCCAGGAGGCCAGAGAGAAGGCGCTTCTTCAATACACACAAAGGTTCTCATCAACAGCACGTGCTATTGTACAATTCTTCATTATTTGTACAATATGACACGTTGGACAGAAAAGAAAACTGGGGGCTATATGTAGCTGGCTTGTGATGAACTGTAAGACGAGCTCACTGTGTAGACTTTAATTCCTTGGTGGCCATTTTTAATGTTCTTTGGTTCTATTTGTTAACAAAAAAACAAGAACCTGATAAACGTTACTGATTTCAACAAGCATTACAAGAATCCTAATTTACGCAGGTAGATTAACATTTTATTTTGGCCAGCCTGATGTAGATGAAATTTGAAATTTTTTTTAGCATAGTCATAGATAAGCTAATGCTGCATTCCGAATGTTTAATTTCATCCAATTAAAAGTGCAGCATATGTTAGAATTTCAATTTTGGGACTATGCAGACATTCTGAACAGGTCACATAAAAATACCATAATCGTCAACTTACCCATAACAGACAAAATGGCTGCCATGGGATTTTGGAACTGAACCAACCATAAAATTTCACAAATTAAACAGGGTTGGTCTCTGCCCACTGAAATTTAATAGTTACTCATAACTCCCTAATTTTTTGATTAAGCAGAGAAAGTTTTAATGTACTTACATAAACGACGGCCCCTTCCGGGCATAATAAATGATTAAAACTTTTTTTTTAATAGAGCTTAAGAAACTGACCCCAACCTTTGTCTTAAAAAAAAAAAAAAAAAAACTAAATAAAAGAATGTATAAAATCGTCAAATTAGTGTCCGGAAACCAGAACACAATAAAATTGGAGCTCCAGTAGAAAATAAGCCAGCTTCAAACCCAAAAGCGCAGATAAAGAAGTTGCAATACCTAAACATAGTAGGCAGACAACTCCTTTTGTTTCAGAACATACATGAAGTAATTGTCTCAAAGCTATTTCCACAAGATCAGAAGTTAAAACAAAATTGTTGTCAATGCACTTCATCATATAGCAATACATCAAGAGTGTTTGATAAATACAGATCAACAAGTCCATGTACTGTATATAACATCAGCGACTTAGTTAATGATACAATTTGTATCAAACAAGGTTTTTCTCTGTCTAGCATGGATTCAGCTGGGATCTGCTACAGACATCAGTAGATGCTGTTTGCCAAAAGCACAGCAGAAGGAATCTTAAATATATTTACATTACATACATATCTAGTTTATGGACGTCGAGAAGTTCTCTGTCTGTAGCAGAAACCAGAGTTGACCCAAAATAAAGGGCCAGAGAGCGAGAGAGTGTGATAGAAAGAGAGAGAGAGAGATGTCCCTTACTAAAACTAAGGTACACACGACAGGGTCACCCATCTCTACAGCTACAACTCTGACCAAAATACTGATGTCATCTCAAATAAGACAACCATCTTTCAGAAACCTATTTTTACCGACATCCACAAAGAGCCACACACAATGCACAAAGAGATTAATATTGATCGTCATCTTGGTCAAATTGTAGTTTGAAATATCAGAGTAATAACAGATTAGCACGAGGGGGATCTGCCACATAACAAGTTAACTAAACCTCCGGTGAACATCTGAAATGTACTTTCAAGAATGCAGAAAATCCCAGCCATCTGGTGCTACATAAGTGCAAGTGTGGTACATATTCCCTAAAATTATGAATCTGTTCGTAAAGGTGGAGGAAAATATATAAATTAATCATTCACGCCAGTAAAATCTGGTGAATGTAATGACAATTTTGCTATTTGACTGCAAGACAAAAGTGCCATTAGATTCTGGTGGATTACAAGTCCTGCATGTGACAGACACATAAGATACTAAATAAATAACAGCAGGTCTAGAACAATCTCCTCAAGTCGCACTTTGTGTCAAAGTCATAGATTTTGTCAAACGACTGCCAATCATCACTTGTTAATTAAGCGGCCACTGTGCTCTGATTAGAACTAGATTTGGATTATCTTCAGCATTTTATATCCCTAAAACTTAAACTTTACCTCAAAAATGTCACAAGGAAAAGTCAAAGCTCTCCTTGCAGACAATTCAAGAGCATGTAAACCCAACATGCTTTCCAGTATTGCAAAGGCAAATTGTAGTTTGTCTGCTGATGTAGAACTGCTGTTTTCTAATGGGGGATTCAATTTTCCTCATGTTTCTTTTTCAATCTTCAATAACCTGTTTGGACTTTCTCTGCCAGGATAGCTGCTGCCAGCTGCTGGGGGTCAGTGATGTGGGGGCTCCTGGCCATCACTCGGCTCACCAGCTCTGAGGGAAAGATGTTGCACAGATTGACGTACACTTTCTCCCTTGCGTCCTCGTACCGGCTGTGTGCAGGGGATTCTGTGTGCTGTGGCAGGTATGAGGGAGGAGCGTGGGAGGGCACTGTCAGGTGAGCACTGTAAGGGGTGACTGAATGGGCGCTGGATGGGTGAGGAGAGTGGGCAAGAGGCGGTGGGTGGTTTAGATAATGTGTCGGGGATCGGTGGAGGGCTGGATGTGAGGAGTGGTGCTGGGTGTAGCTTTCGTGGGCCCAGGGAGGGGTGTGCCAAGATGACGGCCGTGTGTCCGGCAGGCTCTGATAGGCCGACGGCTCATAATGAGATGGCGGCATTTGTGGCTGCCTGTAGTATGTGTCCCAGCTGTGCAGAGCTTTTGGTCGGTGGTGATGATGCGGCGTAGAAAGGTGCTCATACAAATGTGAGTCTGACACGCTCTCTGCTCGTGTGGGGGCCAGGCAGTGACCAAGAGGAGAGCCAGGTGGATGAGGGCTGGACTGGGGCAGAGAGTGGTAGTCACCTGGGCAGCTGGAGCGTGTAGCAAGAGGCTGGTGTTGGAGATGAGGGGGTAAAGGATAGAGCGGCCGCTTTGGAGGAGCCTCTGGTGGGGGCTGATCGTGAACACAGCTCTGCCCGCGTGCTACACCCAGGTGGTAACTGTGCACACCAGTATTAGATGTGTGGCTGTGTTGAATGTTTGGGTAATCAGCGGGATGAAGGCCACACAGTTCATGGTTTGATGTGGCATGATGGGGATACAGCCGGCTATGGTGATTTGCAAAATGAATGCCGTCTTCCAGTAAGGTGTCTGGGGGGCATCCAGGACACGGCCTTTCAGTGTACGAGTCACAGCTGCTGCTGCTACAACTCACGCTACTTTCACTGCCACATTCGGAGCCTGCTGAACCCATTGAGCCCATTGAGCCCAGTCGCAGGTCTGTGTCATTGGGAAAGCGACAGTCTGGGCTTCGTCTGGAGGAGAGGCTCAGGCCTGAATAGGCACGTGTTACTGAGTAGTAGCTTAGGTCTGGGGATTCACAGTGAGGGTAAAGGTCATGGCTGGGAGCTGGTAGGAGACCATGAGGAGTGGCTGCTCTGGGCTGTTGGTCCTGGGGGAGTCTAAGACCAGATGGTGGGCCTCCGGGGGCTGGGGACATTGTACTCCCACTGCAACTACTGCTGCTACTACAACTGCTGCTACTACTGCTGCTGCTGCTGCTGCTGCTGCTGCTGCTGCTGCTGCCACCACACAAACTGTTTTTCTGGCTTTCCCCCCTCCCTTTTGCTAGTAGCTTCTCCTCAGCATCACTGTATGACAACGCTCGAATGCTGGGGTCTGACTGCCTTTTTGGGGCACCTTTTTTTGCTTCAATGCTGCCAGCTGGCACACTGTGGCTCTTCACAAGCCCAGTGTCCCCCTGGTTCTTTGTGGTTATGCAGGTCTTGGCACTGGCTCGCAGCTCATCAGCCACAGCACGCTGAGGTTGAGCACCTCTTTCTGGATGGTAGTACTTACACTTGTGACCATAAGTGCACTTCTTTCCTAAAGCAAAGGAAAAACAGTTTCATTACATAGTAAAAAGCTCCGTTACAAGTAAATATATTAACATCAGATGCTATTTTCAAAACAAAACAAAAAAATGTCTTTGTTCTGAGTACCACTGTTGAAATTGCCAAGGGCTTTATATTTACAATCAAACATAATGATCAGAACTTGCACTCTTGCCCTGTGGGGGCAATTCTCCTGGCAGAACTTTGCAGAGGGCCTCTTTTCACAAACCTACTTTTTCAGTTCAGCTTACTGCCCGACACAGTTGCTAACAGATCTATTTGCATCTGAAGGCTGTGACACACGAAGCCAACAGTCGGCCATTTGAACTCGACATAGTTTCGATTAGAAGTACAATAAACTGGTGAGCTCGAGCGGAGGGAAAATGGTAAGCAAACACTGTTTTGTTTACGGTTTGTATATCCACAGTCCTAGGTCTTCTGCTATTCCTTCCTCTGACGCAGGCAAAAACTAACCAACATATCAAGAACATCACAAACCCACACCAACTATGTGACCAGTGAAGTGATGTGGCCAGCGTGATAAGAAAATTGCTATTCCAGTTTACTGAAAGGAGCATGCACCTCTGAACACAGCATAGAAAGAAATGAGTGAGGACAGCACCGATTAAGGTGACAAAATTTGTAATGTTATCATTACAGCCATCAGTATAGCACAGTGTCCATGCTTTAAATTTTACAGTTGCAGTGATAGTAAGACATTAAAATTACTGTAACTATAAAACCTAATCTTTCTATCTCAGTCATGCTTGTAAATAGGGGTTTGGTGTTACATGCTCTTGGACACACGCCAGTACCACTGCTGATTAAAATGCTAGAGAAACACTGAACCCACCTTTACGAATGTGATAATGCTTCTTTTTTGCTCTAAACTTCTCTAAAACAAAACAACCTTATCATGGCGGGAGGATTTAAAGGACTAATGCAACTGCATTAGTTTTTAACTAGGTTTACCTAATAACTGGACCACTAAACATATTTATTTTGAGCATTTAGGTGAATTATATGCGTTCTCACCATATGGGCAAGGCTGTTTTTTCTGTTCAGGCATGACAGGTCTTTTCCTCAGGAAGTTGTCTAAACTGGGGCCATGGCGACCAAGAGGGTCATCTGGGGGCATAAATCTAGAAGACAGCAAGGAAATATTAGAGAGGAAAATATTAACAAAACTGCAAAATAAAGGATTGTCATGTTTCTCTAAGCTGATGGACATCGTTTAGGTTACTTCCCTTATTTGTAGGATCAATTATAAAATGATATGTAAATTGTAATGTGGAGGTATGCAGAATAAATTCACTGTTATTTCCCATCCATTACAGACTGGAAAATCATTTGTCAAAACAAATTTCATGTCTAACGGATTGATAACCTTTCATATATTATTCCATTGTTCCATTCCATTACTCTGCATTAAAAATTACACACAAAAATGTCATTACTTTGACACTGTGTCCTACAAATCTGTCATGCTGTCAAAACCTGTCTCACTAATCCACCCCTACTTACTTGTCATTGACAAAGGAGTACATGAGCAGCCGCTCATCAATGAACTTCTTCCACTCAGGCTTTTCATTAGCCAGGTCTCTGTAGTTGTCATTGGAGACAATAATGCCATCTGACTCATAAGCCAGCTTCACAATAAAGCGGTCATCATAACAGACCACACGCCGACCTTGGACACGACGCGAGGGAGTGAAGACCAGGATCTTTTCTTTCTCCAACCGACGCAAGATCTCCTGATCTGTGGAGGAGGCAGTTACGGTAAGGTCTGAATAATCTTACGTCTGCATGTGTGTTTTAGTGTCAAACTGCTTTTAGTACTGACCTGTTATAGGGGCGTCAGGGCGGGACTGCTCTTTCCTCCAAGCAGGTACGAACACAGTGATGTCGTGATGGCCACGCTCTAGGAACCAGTCTACAGCCAGCTGGATACCCTGGCATGAAAACACGTCCTTGTTGCCGTGGCTACAGGACACAGCATATTAATGTTATTATCTGTACAATTTTGCAGTGTAGAATGAATAAAAACATTTTACAGTGACCGACCATCATGTCTCTATTATAACCATGACAACAGACTTCTTACCTCATGGCTACATTACTGCCATCCACCACAATTGGCCGCAGGTTGTCTTGGTCACACAGAGAGTCGGAAAGACAGGGTGAGTCTGACCTCTGGCCATCCAGCAATTCTGAACAACCACAAGATGAAGAGGATGATGAAGAGGATGACGTAGAGGCCAGTGATCCAGCAGACTGCTCGCTGTCTGACTTGGTCCCCAGTTTGACCAGTTGTCCCAGTATGTCATTGATCAGGGTGTTCGGGCCCAGCTTGGACAGCACCAGTCGCACAGTCTCCTCAGAGTAGCCCAGCTTCAGGGCAAACTCCAGCTTAGCCTGGTATTCCTTCCCACCAGCCTCAGATGCTGGATGTGATGTCAGGGGAGTGGACTGTGACTCAGGTGGGTGCTTACACGGTGAGCTGGGTGGGGACTGGGCAGGAGTTTCATGTTCCAGCTTCAATGAGACCTCACAAGGGGGTTCAGGAGGCCCCTCAGTGCCCAAGTCCACACATTGTGTCCGACATAGCGGCTGGTGGGTGTTCTTACTATGAGTTGAGCCTCCCTCCCCCCCATCAGGGTCTGGGCCGGCAGCAAGGGTGGACCTGGAAGATGCCGCTGGCTCGCACTCTGCGTCAGACCCAGCATATTCCTCCACCACAGTTAGTGGAGGCGCATTGGTGGCACAGCTGTTGCCTGAGCTTTCCCCCTCCTCCATAGCAGGGGGCCCGTCAGTGCCACCAGCCTGCCGGTCAGCCCCCGCTACGTGGAGATATTCCAAATCCAGCCCCGGGTCGAGGATGTGGTCTGTTCCTGCCTCAACATGGTCCTTCTGGCCCATGGATGTGTTGCAGACATCCAGCACACTGGGCTGACTACTGCCCTCTCACAAAGCTTGACTCATTGGTACCTAAAGAAAGAGTGATTTTAAAATTAAATGTGGGACTCATAATGGGCTCTAAAACCAGTTTACATCAGTGACGGACAGGGGTCAACATACATGAATCTAATGCAGCATTGGTGCTCAAATGCAAATTTGTTGAAATTGGGTTAATCCCTACTTAAACTATACTTTAAGCAAAGTGTCTTTTACAAAAGACATATGTCCACCGAAATGCTGTATTGTTGCATCTGAAAATCTGACAATCCACTGTCATTTTTTTAACCGTAGTCATCCTACACTGTAAAGCTACAAGCTGATGTTTAAACCAGCTCTGACTTACTGTCTGGGGCAGTAGGGGACTCTGCTTAAAAACAGACTGGCTGAAAACAAAAAGCAGATGGGGCCTCTTAACCTAATGAATGGACTCCCGCCTTTTTGCTTTGCCCCCAGTGTGTTTTTATTGGTCCATGGAACACATTAATTTAAGGGGCAACAGAGAGTGGATTGGAGGGGGGGAAACAATAAAAAGACACCAAGCCTGATGGGTTCTTCCCTTTCACGTTATGTCTGGTAATTAAGGTCCATATGCCTTGTACCACCGAGGTGGAGGAGTCACTTATTAAAACACTAAGGGGGGAAGTTATATTTCTTTAATTCAAGAACTTCGTCTTTGGTTTCAAAGATTTAGATGCACAGAAATTATATGACATGTTCATCTGAGACCATGCAAGTGTTAACTATTGGTGGATAATGACTGTATTAAGTAAACGTACAATATCTACAGCATTAAAAAAAATCAGAACATTTATACCTGGATTTCACAATGTTCAGACCCAGAACAGAACTCAAAACCGTGTTATATGGACAAACCAGATGAGAATGGGAAGTGACTTAAGAGATGGAGGGTAGACTGGGGAGAGAGAGGGGGGTGGGGGTGGATTGAGTGCGCATTTTATGAAAAAGGCCTGCCTAGCAACATGGCTGAGCTACCGTTGCTTAGTTACAGCTGTTGAAAGCATTCTCTCTTCCAAATGCCAAGACGGGCTGTGGGGTTCAGTTAGTGACCTGACACACACGCACAAACACACACACACACACACATGCAGGTCTGATGTGGAGGGGCTTTAAGTGTGCCTCACTGGCAGCCCACCATGTCACTCTGAGACAACAATAGACCTGCAGGAGTGATTAGGACTGGGACCTTGGCATGAGCAACTGTGGGTGTTGGTTACACACACACACCTCACAAAGTGAATCATACTGTCGTGGAGAGAGTGGCGCTACTGGCAACATTTCATTCATATGAAACTGTGCCAACAGACACAAGTAAATTACTTAAAAGTTTTCAAAACACGTCTATACACAAAGAAGTAAAAAAATAATTCTAATCTGGTAAAAGAATTTAAATAAATACAATTCAACTTGATTTGTTTTGCCTAAAATTACATGCAAATTAGAATGTGGCATTTGTGTCACACTAGGCATCCCAATACTGACCCAGTTAAATGATTCTGATAGATAAAAAAAATGACTTTCCAATAAACCTGATTTCCAAAGATCTCATACGGTCTCTTGAAATCCTACTAGTTTTTAGTTTTTACAGTGGCGATGTAAAAGTTCCTAGATGTTTAGGAAGTAGTCACATGCTGTATGTAGGCGATTCAGTTAGGGCTGTCATGTGAAATGTCTATATATTATAACACATAAAAAAGGTGATTTAAAAAAAACTATAAAAATTACTGGGAAGAATTCTGACTTGATGTATCTGATGCCACTGAAGTCTGATTCATATTGCCTTATGTAAAAGTGAGTCAGACAAGCAAGGTTCCATTCAGAAATTAAAGTATACAGCTTTAAATGTGGGAAATGAAGGAGCACTTGTTTCCTGGTACTCTGTGCTGGCTGTAACCCTAAGGCGTCTTTCAAAATAGCTACTGCAAGATAAAAATTTGGAACAGTGTATCCATTATCCATTCGTTCCAACTAAAAGTATTATTGAAAACGTAAGCCTGCATCCAATGTCTGGTCAAAAACATGGTTCAGTTCATAGTGAACCAGTTGGTTCCTTGTACATATTTATATAGACTTTTTAAAGCAACACACACACACACACTTAAATTGAGAGATGTCACTTCTTTGTTTTGCAATACTGGAGAATTCTTTTAAGATCAAGACTGAAACTTCTATTGGCACTGGTATCAAAATATGACAAAAGTTGCCCAGCCTCAATCAGCCATGACATACATTCAAAATGTTTCAGAATAATACAGCGGTAATAGACATTGTGACGCATGTTATCAACAGCTGTAACTAATGCTTATGTTCATCAGCTATTCTGCCAATTATTTTCTCCATAAACTGTTTAGTTTTCTATAAACGGGTCAGAACACTGTGGGGAAAAACTCATAACGAAGCCAAGTTTAAATGTTTCTAAACTAGAAACTTGCAAATATTTATGTAAAACACCAGTTTTGTAAATCATATGGCAGGTTATTAGAAAAGTCAGGATCTGACTGGGTTAAGAATACAAATATATATAAACTAGTCAGGACAAATCTGATAATCCTTTTTGAGCTGTTTAAAATCTGAACTCTGTGCTTGTGACGTCTGTTAAATGTGTGTGCAGTTTTATTTAAGGACTTCTATTGTGGTCCCAGCTCCAGAGGAAAATGCATTCAGTGCATTGTGGAATCCTCAAATCAGGCATAGTTGTAACGGACCAACAGCAGAGCAACCCCACGTCAAGACCTCCAGGCTGAGCGGCTGCATCTTTCAAACATCAGCCGGCTGACACACAAATACACACACACACACACACACACACACACACACAAAGCTAGCTTTGATGAAGGCAGTAATGAATATGTAACATAGTCCTTACAGCGCTTTGTGTAAGTGTGTGCAGTGGAGAGGAGAGGGGGGGAGCAGGCTTTTGGGTTTGCTGGGAGGGGGTCTTGGAGGGGACACAGGGGGATTCTGCCAGTATGTCACTGCACGCTCAGCACTGTGCAAAACCTACTGTGAAAATGGGGCTATTGCATGCAGAGTAATCAGCATACTGTGTGTGTGTGTGTGTGTGTGTGTGTGTGTGTGTGTGTGTGTGTGTGTGTGTGTGTGTGTGTGTGTGTGTGTTGGTGCATCTAGACAGCGCTCTTGATTTTGCCGGCAGCAGGGCAACAGATGTCTGCTGAGCATTACTTGCAACTGGTGTCTCCTATTCTCTCTCTCTCTCTCACACACACACACACACACACACACACACACTTTCTCTACACTGCCAACAGAGTGAGAATAAAGAAGCAGCAGGACAGTCACTGATAGACACACACACAGAGTCAAAGGTACTTGCATGAGCCTAACACTTTCCAAGGCCTTGCTTCCTTCAGAGTCATGTGACCCAGATAAAAACAAGGTGTCTTTATGTCCCTCAATGCAGGCCCGTCACCTGCATTGAGTTTCAGACCAACACAGATCACACACTTTGAAATGTAAACAACTGCAGTGCCACTATTAGCTGTGGAGTTCAGCAGAGTTGAGGCAGGTGTGTTACAGTCACCCATGACTCAGGGCTCCACACCAAGATATCTTGTCATTGAAGTGGTTAAACTCGGCCTGCAAAATTTCACATCCAAAACTATAGTGCTTCCTCTTTATCTTAAATGTATCAGTGGTAACTCAGTGACACTGTGCCTATTTAAATTTAGGACAACCTGTTTCAGGCCTGTAGAGCCCCAACCAGACTGGCTGTGAATGAGGAACCTGTTTTGTAGGCAGCACTGCTGTAGCTTGGGCTCAATGCATCATCTGAGTGAGATCTGACTGAGACCAGAATCGCTACAAAAAAAATAAAAAAATCCGCCATATATAACAACAAGCAAAAAAGAAAACATAAGTAAGACTATAAGGTGACAACTTGCACTCATATCACACTTACCAGATCTTAAAAGTTCAATAAACGTGCTTGTGGCATATCCCACATTTTCAAATCCTTGAAAATGAGCCTGGAAAACTGCAATACTGACAAAACCAAGTCCCATAAGTTACTGAGCAGCTACGTCCAAGGCTGATATTTGTCTGTGCTGCAGGTAAGACACAGAGCATCCAACTCTAGCCAAAGACCTCTGTCCTCAGTGTCTGAGGGGCATGTGGAGCTGGATTCTTTCCTCCAGAAGCAGGCAAAGTTAGACAATGAGTGGCAGAACAGATGGATCAACAATGTCTGCCATTCCCTCATTTAGAGTGGCTGCTCCTCCGCCAATCAAAGAGCAGCGGTCTTGCAATGACTGCAAGACCGGAGAAGGGAGGAGGAGAAGTAGGGGAGTGGCTGCATGCAAATGCCTGAAACACCCAGTTTCCCCAAGGCACACGTACTCAACGTGCACAAAGACACACACATACACACGCTCCTCCTTGTCTGAAAGGGCTTTCCCGGTGTGGCCGATGAATCAACGAGGGGTGGGCGGGTGAACAATAGAGCTACACAATGAGAGGCTGGGAAGGGCAGCTGCAGTGTGAGGGCTGTTGCTATTACGGCCCAGAGCAGCAATGGAGAACACCTGGCTACAGAGCGCCACAGTCACTCTCCTGTCTTTGTCCCAGGCTTGATGGAAGGGGGGCCGCTTGTGATGGCAGTGGTAGTAGAGGGGGTTCAACTGAAAGAAGGGCTGAAGCTGACTAGTGTGGCCTTTAAGAGAGTCCAAGAGGAAAGAAGATAGTTGAGCTGGGCTGAAAGAAGAAAAGGAGGGAGGGGTGGGGTGGGTGAGGATCAAAAGTTTTATGTCCTAATGAGTATGAGGACGGACTGGTTCCTCATTGTTGTGGCACACTTAAGGCAGATGACTAGGAAGCACAAATCTTTGCCCTTCTGTCTTCTGTGGGATTAAAAAGCTCCAGCGCAGAGGATTTAAATTCTTTTGCCAACATAAAAAGATACAATGATGCGAAACAAATTAAAGAGTTGCATGTGTCACACAGTCAGGATGATTTGACAAAAAAAAACAGGCTGAAATCAGTTACAGAGCCAGTGAAGAAACAGTTTGCATTCAACCAGTTCTGTTAGAGAAGTGCCAGATGACGGGAATCTGCACACGATAAGCGACAACAAAGCACAAAACAGAAAGTGGAGAGCAAGTACAGTGAAGCAGCACACAATGCACTTTACAGGTTTACAGGGCAAATCAGAGTTCGATTTTTCAAAAAACTGAAAAAGATGTTAAATACGAAGGCTCTGAACAAGCCAAAGAAAAATATGTAGCAGCTCTGAATTACTCAAACTGATCTAAGCCAAGTGGCTTCCTGTCGGATCTATCTGAACAAGTGATTATAGCACAAGTCCCCATTTGTTCAAATAAAAGTGAATAGTTACTGCTTCAGCCCCAAATCCTGGGATTGTTTTAGGGAAAATTTGCACAAATGTGTCTTACTGTTAATTACGTTTCACAATTGTGGAGCTGCAAGCTAAAGCCAGCTCCATTTTGAATATTTAAAGCTGTCAATAATTTTAAAAAAGTTAAATTAATCAACCACTGTCACATCCTCACTGCAGCTCTCACACCAATTATTACCAGTACAATGATCCCACCACTGTGTGTTAATAACAATGAAAGACAGCATGTCTGCAAACATAAATATTAATTTAAAAAGATCAATTTACCTTGGCACCAAGAAGTTAATATTTAATCAAAGAGGCCTGTGGTCGAGCCGCTAACTAGTATGTGCTCTTTCAGCTCAGTGGCTCAACAGGAAAACAACTGCCTGATTAAATATGTGTTGTGAGTCAGCGTGCAGAGTCAGATAAGGGTGATGGGGAGATTCAAACACACACACACACACATACACACATACACACACACACACACACACACACACACACGCAGACCATCTGTCCGAACAAACAGGTGTGTGCTGCTCCTGACAACTGCAGCAGCAACACGATGATCGTTTTCCCTCTGCTGAGGCCAGACAATGCAAAACAAAGCAAAGCTGCTACTAGTTTACTTTATTGATGAATTTTATTAATTAGTTTTCCGAAATCCAGCCCAGTCCTTAAAACCCACTGACTTCTTTTCTGAAACTTGTTTTTAATCTAACAGTGTAAAACACAAAGAAGAATCAGCAAACGCTTACAACAGAGAAGCTGGAACATGGACAGATTTTTATAAAATAAATCAGCAGCAAATCCTAAAAATTATTTGCCCGAATTCAACCCAAATCTAAGCAAAAGAACGAGACCCTCTGCCCTTGTGTCTTAGTGCATCTCTGTTGCATGCAAGTGTCATTTAAATTAATACCGATTCCATGAAAAACCACACAGCCTTTGTGGAGGGCAGAGAGCTGAACCACCACTGCTGCCTGTCAGATCCTTAAACCCACTACAACAGTGAACTTCGTTAATGAGGAAACTTTAGACTGAAAGCTGCAGTTTAAAAGAGCTTTGAGCAAGACAAAAGCCGGATCTCAAGTCTCCACTTTAAAGTTTAAAATGAGAGGAATAGGGGGGCGGGCAACTGCCGAGGTTCATCCATGCCCATCAAAAGCATTTATCCCAAACATGGACCGTTAAGTTAGTGCTCTCATCCTCAGGGAGGTACTACCGGACCCCAACTGTCATACACAGCATGCACGGATCAAAACTGCACAGGTTGGGAGGGGGGGGGCTTTTTAAATCCACCAAACCACCGTCAACTAGTGGACGATTGTGTTTCGCTCAGGCCTTCTTGGCTCCGGAGCAGCTCTCATTAAAAATTCACCTATCCCAACTGCATTTCAAGGTTTACTTTCAACGCTGCTGCGCTGTAGCCTGCACCCCCCACCCCCAGCCTGTTGAATGAGCTCCGATTAAACAAAGTGTATTAGGGATGTTATGCGAACGCGCATGGGACGTGCACGGTCACTGCAAACCAACACCGTCACGACCTCCCTGCAGCTTTCCTCCCTCCCCGCACCTTCCTGCAGCTCGTCCGAGCTACCCGGACCGCTCGGTTAACGCTGTCTTTAGAGGTACTCACCCGGTCAGGGCCGCTGCTGGAGCCGCGCCTTTAGCTTCTTGTGAGAAAACGAGCAAATGTTCCCATCGCATACTGGCGTCGCAAAACATCCGGCTGGATTGCAGCGTGACCCAGCCAAACTTCGTCAAGTTAAAGACAGTGACAGAGCCACTTTCGCTCTTAAAGGCGTTTCAAAATAAAGCAAAGTGCGTGGTGAAATAACTCAACTTGAAAAATATGGCGCGCTGTTTCCGGAAGGTACACTCAACATGCAGTACATTTCCTATTTGGATCTTGACTATACGTCTCTCACGTAGTTTGACGTTATACTTCTAATAGCTATAATATCCATAAAGGCAAGTTATAAAACGTTTTTTTCGGCGTCAACAGGAAACTATATCGTTGAGTGTCACGTTTAGCTTTACTAAACTATTGGCTCTTTGAAGGTGGGATGGGCTGCGCGGTACAAAGCTGCGCCATCTTGTGGTAAAAGATATAGTTGCAAGTAGTTTTTGCTCCGTGTAAATTCAGATTTGATGGGTGGTTTATTTTATTACGGATGAAATTTCTAAAAGCTGCACAATTATCTAAAATAATAAATTCAATATTTTATTACAATACATTTATATGAAACGCACTTCAGTATGCAACAGACATGCTGGGTAAATGCATTACTTAGGATGTGGGTAATATTCCAGTGTAACAACATACAAAAAATGCATGGTGGAGTAATATTTAATATTTAGACTCATCAGGAAACCGTTTGAATGAGCTTATTGCATGTCTAATATCAAGGCAGGCATGTAAACCAAACAACCCAAGCTTATACAAAACTTTTTAAATGTTGAAATCCTAGTACTATAATAAGTTAAATCTATATAATGTATCAAACGTAATAGTTAACTTTTATTTACCATTACCAACGGCCTTGTAATGAAATATTTTACTGTTTGGTATAGATACTGTGCACAGAAAGAATCTAAAAGCTGTATCTGATGCTTACTCCATTACTGACAATATTCTACACTTTGTTTCCTTTACTTTTCAGGGATTTTTTTTTTCATGAATAGTACATAACATTTGGCATTGGTAGCGTAATAAACAAAATATAGAGAGTATAGTTATGAGCTAAATCAAAATTTTTGAATGTTACAAAGAATTGCACCACATTGTAAATTACTTCAGATTTTATTCAATGGAAATTAAAAGACCTTCAGGAAAATACAGTAATTCCCATAGTACACACAGAAAGGACATAAATTAGAGAGGCAAGGCAAAGAGACATTCAGGGGAAAAACATGTCACCTGGCACCTGGGTGGTAGAAAACGTTTGATCCACACTGCCACACAGCCTGGGGCACACTGTGCACTATGGAGGATGCAGAAAAATCAGTGAAATCACACTCTAGGCTTGTTTAATTTATAACGTGAGCAAAGGTTGATTATTCCTGTACACAAATGTCTAAATGATAGTACAAAAAGGGAATAATATAAAATACAAAACAGGGGGAAACGTCCTTAAAATAAACCATAAATATTCATATTGATGCACATTGGTTTAACAAAACATTTGCTTCTGTAAACATTTTCAACATAGGGTGTGCATTACCATTTAAAAACCACTGCAGTCGCATACGTATTTGAAAGGTTACATAATAAAAATTGCAGAAAACAAGACTAAAAACAGAGTGAGTTAAAAATATGCCACTTCGTTCACCCTGCTTGAAGTGGTTTATTAACACTGCTATTAGAACGTTTGATTTTTTTTTCGCCTTCTTTGATTTCACAGGTGATCAGAGTGAAAAACATTACGTTCTAATGTTCTGCAGCTCTCAGAAAGTCCCTCTTTTCACACTGAGGCACCACCTTTACTGAGAGCAGGACCAAAGACTCGAGTTTAGGTGAAACGTGTGAAACCTTGCAGATTTGAGTTCTGTTAGCAAGTTCTTCATTCATACATTCCCACAGCCGTAGATTTTTTTTTCTCCTTACAGTGAACTTAAATTTAATATAAAGTGACAAATCTTGCCTTGTCATTCAGATTTCAGAGGATGAGTGAGGAGGAAAAAATAAAATTCAATTGAAACAAAATTCAATTCTGGGATGTAGTAAAAGGAGTTTTGATGTCATTTTAGTACTGAAAGGACTGGTGAAAACTACATGTCTGAGGCCAAAATGTCAGAAAAAAAAAAGGTCCAATGAATTATTTGGCTGTTACAGACTCAAGTGTCCCTAAAGTATAGAAATTATTTCCTTACTCTGAGAAAAGGCTTTAGAGCAGTTTTAATCAGCTTGAGACCCTTTGAGGGCAGCCGTTTAGCAACTACAGTCTCCAATAAAATACAGTTGGGTGAATATGGGTGTAATCTGTGCAGACAGAGGATCATAGTTTTCTCCTCTCAGTGGAATTTGTCTTCAAAGCTTTTTCTCAACCCACTTAAGCGACATCTATGCACACTGCCTTCATTCCCTTACTGTCACAATTGCCCACTGGCCTCTGTTGCTACGTTATTGGCCACGTGCTACTTTTCCATGTCTAATTCACAGTTTATTCTAGCCCTACTTGTTAGTGACGTTAAAGGAAAAATCCACCTAGAAAAAACAGCCATTTATAACGAGTTTCAAAACTGTGTTTGTATTACTGAGAAAAAAAATTCAGAGTGAGAATAAATAGGGTGGATTTTTCTTTTAAAACCAACCTATAAATGTGTCTTGTGTCCTTATGCTTTATTCATGTGCAGCATGTCATAAAAAATATACAGTGTATGAAATATTGGGGCTACTTTTGTCGATAACACCTAAGCAACATGCTGTCATTAACACAGCTACCTCTGCCCAACATAATCTAACATGAGGCAATGTGGTAAAAGTCGAGTATCTGTTAAACCCGGGACAGTATGAAGCCCACAAGGTTGGTGTAGTTAGTATGTACAAGCCGATATCCAGTACCCTGTTTTCATGGATCTATTCAGAAGGTCCCTTAAAAAAATCTTCACTTTAACGAGGAGAAAGGCAAAAAAGTGAAGAAACGTAGGCAGATTTACAAGTCAAGCATTGTTAACTGGAGGAAAACTGGCTGCAAACTAGTGTTTAATGACATGCTTGACGTGGAAATCTATTGTGGTGGGGACAGGACTTAGTTTTACCTGAACGGGACGTGGACTAAACACAGCTACTAAAAAAACTACACTCAATGTGTGACTGGTACAGCATTTGCCCTCTCAGGTACAGTAACAGCCGTGTTTAGCCTCTGCTTATCGTCCCTTCAGGCAAACACACATTTGTAACATGCTCAGTGTTTCCTCCATTCACAGACGTACACGATGCAAAAATTTACTATGACACAAAGATTTACCCTCAACAGGCAACAGATCCCACATCCAGCAGAGGGAAGAGGAGTGGGCTCAAAGGTTTGCAGGGGTGGGGTAAGGAAAACCTGGAGGTTCGTGTGTGTGTGTGTGTGTGTGTGTGTGTGTGTGTGTGTGTGTGTGTGTGTGTGTATATGTGTGTGTATATGTGTGTGTATATGTGTGTGTATGTGTATGTGTGGGTGGTAACCCCCCCCCCCCACCTTTTTTTTAATACATGATTACACTCCAGTAGTTTTTTGTTTGCCTGAGCAGCTGAGATGAAGTTGGTTCCTCCACAGAGAGGCTTCTCTAGCTCAGGCTCAAGGCTGGTCTCTCTTCATCACTGTTGGTCATGCTCACAATTGTCATCTGTTGGTCACTGATTAGGTATGGTTGTCAGGGTTGGCTTATGCAGTAGAAGGTAGACTACCAGCTCATAAGGGAGGTGCGTCCTAAGGTCATGAAGTACACCTGGCTGGCACCTCCAGGGCGCACAGATGCAAAGAAGACCTTACAGACAGAAAACAAAGTCAAAATGAACTGGATAGTGGCATGAAAGAACAAGGCAAGAAAATAAATAAAAACACACTCTCACCTTGTCATTCCTCTCACAAAGAAACTTGAGTCTCTGGGCTCTCTTGTGCATGAAGACACCATCCAGGTGTCCTGTCTCCACAGAGCGGATTTCTATGGCCTTCTCACCCCAACCCATGATCTGGTTTGACCTAATGTAGGCTATACAGACACAGAGGCAGATAAAAGTATGATTGTGGTTGCACTGCACTTTATTAAAAATAAAAGTCAAACTGAATTGCTTCCTGGAAGGAATTGTCTTGTTTTTATAAAACTGTCCCGCTCACCCACTGAAGTTGGCATTTCTCCCCACTGCAGCACCACATCCTTGGTAATGCGTCCGTAGGTGTTGACATAGACCCCCTCATCCTCGTAACACACCAGCAGCTCGATCCCATCCGTGTTAGGCAAAATAATGATGGCGTGACACTGAATGCTTGTCTGGATCTGAGGAAAGAAGTAAGAAAGTTAGAAAAGGAAAGAGCATGAAAAACAATGTGTGATCGATTTCTTTGCTCAGATCTTACGTGCGTGGGCAGGTAGATGTCGTAGACAGCACCAGAGTCCACATCAACAGCATGGAAGCCTGAGCAAGAGCCATAGATGACCTTTAACCTCTGACCTTCCTCAACTGTCAGGTCAACTAGCAGAGGCTTGTGCACCAGGTCACCAAAAGACTAAAATTGGCAATGAACAAATGAGTCAGTCAGGTAATTTAGAACAGCAGCAATTAAAAAATAAAAATTAAATTAAAAAAAATAAAAATCTCAGAAAAATGCTTACCTTAAAGGCCATGAATTTGTGGTAAGGTTTGGGTGCCCAGGCATACACCTCAACAGAGTTCTTCAATGCCAGCACCAAAAATTTAATTCTCTCATACTTTACTGGAATGAGAAATAAATGGTAAATGGTAGCATTACTTAAAGTAGGGTTTAACAAAAATTTGTCAAGTTTAATTCTCTCTCAGTGGAATGTTTGAAACATACCAACTTTGTAATGGACGCAACCTTCCAGGTCACCCACATTGACCCAACCCTGCTTCTTCTCCACCTCAGGGTCATTGTGCAAAATCTTGTTTCTGAGCCATGAAAGGTAATATACTCGCAGTTTGTTCTTTTTACCTGAAGGAGGGTGGAGGCAGAGTTTTATTAAGAGCTTAAATTTTTATAAATCTATATTTTACAACCTTCTAGTCTCAAATGTGCACTGGATTTCTAACAAAATAAAAAAAATTCATAACTTGAATATTTATGTTCAGTAAATGGTAAATACTTTTTACCATTATAATTTTAACCAAACCGCTTTACAATGTTGTTTCTCATTCACACACACACACACACCGATGGTGGTGGCTACCATGCAAGGTGCTCACCTGACCCACCGGGAACACTTTGGGGTTCAGTGTCTTGCCCACGGACGCTTCGACAAACAACAAGGAGGGACCATTGTTGACCCACTGACATTGTGTTCCATGGACGACTGCCTTACCAACTGAGCTACAGCTTCCCCAGTAGCCATAAGCAGTACATGCACTGTACCTGATATGGTGACCAGAACATTTAGTCCCTCCAGGACATCCATCTGTTGGATGCGTCGTCGGTTGATCAGGGGGTAGACCTTCCCCTGACCACTTCTGTCCAGCAGCATCAGACCACTCTCTGTGCCCACCAGCAGGTTCACACCTGTAACACATTTATACATGCAAACATACCCACATCCATACATATCCCACTCTAATAACTGGGTTTAACAACAAAGACCCTACAAGGAGTACCTAAGCCAAGACTGTCTCCCTATTAAATCAAGAAAGTTTTCCTTTACTATAGTCAAATTTGGTTAGTTAAGACAGACTTACCCCAGAGTGCAGCACACAGGATCTCAGAGTTGAACCTCTTCTTGTACTTGCGAATCTCTGGTGTGTCACTCGGTGGGCGTGTGTTGACTGGGTTCACATTTACCACTGAGCCTTTACGGGATGGGTCTGACCTCAGTGGGTCTGCCAGCCGTCCATCCTGCCCAAATGCAGCTGAAGTAGAGAGGACGTAGAAGTGGTAGAGGTCAGGCATTCATGAAGTTTACAAACAACAAAGTGCCTGAGTTGATCATGTGCTGATGTGAGTTTATCTTCATTTATTTTTTCAGTGAAGGTGGTAACACTTTTACTTGTTACGACATTTTCTAAAATTGAGTGCATGGACCTATGCTGCAGACAATCCCATTTGTAACACTGTACATAGCACCGTCTTTAGCAGTGTTAGAAGAGCAATTCAAATCTTTGACGAGAGTTTTTACCAGTCATAAAATCCCTGAAAAATAAAAATCCATCCTTCTGTCAACAAGGACCTGAAGTAGCTTTAGCATTCACTCAGCTTATTGTAGACTCACCCATGTTGTTGAGAGAGCTGTTGCTGGATGGAGAGATCTGGAGGAGGCGTGGGTCGATGAACGGAGTGAAGGAAGAGGAAGACTTGTGTTTGGACATGGAGCTGCTTTCTGACTGGGACTGAGAGAGATTTAATACATTTAGAAAACAGAAATTTTAAAAGTATTAAAAAGCAAGAAACTTTAAAATGAAGTGAGGAGCCCCTTTTGTGCCCCAGAGGGGGCTCAAAAAAACAACACTTAGATTAACTGCACAGAATAAAACTCATTTTGTTTACAAACACAGGGAAAAACTAAGTTGGCAGTTAAATTCGAGTTTATGACAAAATGTGAAAGATGATGTGCAGCAATATTAGTTATTTTGAAGGTGGTAAAAATATTAGAGTAATAAAACAACATGAGCGAATACAAGAAATGTGTTGATGGAAACAAGAAATTATCCAAACACGTGCTGCTGTGAAGCATCAAAGGAAAAAGCAGCTCCTAATAAAGTGCAGACAGAAGAGGACTGTATATCCACCACCCAAGAGGCATGCTGTTTGCCACACAGATGTGTCACACTAGAAAAGAGGAATTAAAATATATGACAATCAACATTAAAAATAAATGTGATTTTGTATCTGGAAACAGGTTAAACAAGAGAAGCTGGCACTGCAAAACACCATAAGGCGTCCCATCACCCAACACTGCTAAGCCTACTCAGTTAGACTGGCTGTACTTATGACTAAAAATTTGTAGTTCACCCCCAGACATTCCATTTTTAGCTTCCTCTGTGCCATGAGCATGTTGTACCACCAGGAGGTACCATTGTTAAGTGACAAAGTGCAAAGCAGTAGACTGCAGAAGGGAAAGAGTTTGCAGTGGCTCAGAAGATTCAAACCAAGTGTCAGCCAAGCCAGAAGGGGGCAGTGGAGAGCCAGAGAAAAGGGGCAGGATAGGGCACAGAAAGGCTCAGACAAACAATCATGGACTCAGCAATAGGTATGTACAGACTTGGAGATGTTTGCTACAAGGGTGAATATGACACAACCTTGCATTTGGTTTCACAGCCAAGGACAGGATGGCAATATTAAAGAGATACAATCAACTGAATAAATAAGAGTCTATGGTAGGCATCTTATACTTCAGCAGTAAATCATGAGCCATCTTGTCCTGAACATGGATGAAACAGCATGTCCAAGCCTGTAAACTGTACCCATCCAGTCTTCAGCTGTTTGTCTTGTAGATGTAAGGGCAACATACCTCTATAGCAGTGAGTTTGTCCAAGGGGTTCTGTGGGGACATGGCAGGACTGGCAAGGCTAGATGAGGGGGGAAGGGAGGAAAAGGATGAGGAGGAAGGGATGGTTGTGGTGGAGGAAGGGGAGTGATGGCTCTGCTGGATAAGGTCTGGTAGGTGGTGAATGCGGCCTGCAAAGCCGTTTTTCTCTGGAAGGCTGTAGATGGGGAGCTGGGGCTGGCCGTGGCCATGACCAGAACCAACCGAGGAAGAGGAGGATGAGACATTGACCAACTGCTTTAAGTCAACGGTGCTCTGGAAGCAAGAACAGGCACACTTGGGCTCAAGCAACAGGTGGCGAGAAGGAGGAGGCTGCTGCTTCACTACATGATTTACTCCTGTCCCACAACAGGATCCTCTCATCCAGACACCATACACAACATATTCTTTAAATAAATGTTTTCTACAGATCAGTGATAGAGTTTAATCTGATGTATTGATTTACCCATCTGCAACTGTAAAATGTGAAGCACCAAGTTTATAATTGCTAAACAAAAAAATAAAGGCATTGTATCATAGAAACAGAGAAGAAACGTTGTGGTGTAATGAGTGGATAAACAATAGATAATGAAAAAAGAAAATGACACTTCAACAATATGCGTAGAAGATGCAGTTTTAATAAGTCAGACACCCGTTTCCTCATCTTACCTGTCTGATGACCAGCGTTCCATCCTTGGAGGGTGTGGTAGCTTGGTCGCTCTCTGAGTCTTCAACCAGCATGGTCTTTGCAGACTCTATCTCCCCATTACTCAGCTTTCTGCAGAAAACACAGAGATATATAATGATCAGAACCAGACCAGCAATGATGGTCATATAGGCGCCATCCAACATTATGATTTGTCTGACAATGCAAATTGTTCATGATCAACATTTTAATATAATTTACACACAAAAATGAAAGCCACAGATGGTGGGTACAGTGGACCTACCCAGCCCTGGAGTCTTCAGTTCCTGAGGTGGACTCTTCTCCCGCCTCCTGGTCCACCTCCTCGTCGTCCTCCTCATCAGTGGTGCCTGACTCCTCACTTGAGGACGAATACTCAATGACCTTGTGGGGAGGCCGTACATCGTCTACTGCACGGAGCTCATTGGCCAGAGCAGTCAGGTCCTGAAATGAACAGGAATAAATATTTAGAAAGAGGCCGATACCAATACTTTGGCAGAAATCTGGTTGTCTTGCATGGTTCTTTAACTTTCAAACATTGGTGTAAGTCAAATACCAAATAAGATGGTGTAATACTAGGATTTAGTGCTACATTTTAATACTCAAAGAAATTTTAAATCACTATTACATGCTTTCATATTTTAGACAACAGAAGCCTTGAAGTTATCCCTCCTCACTTTGCAAAAACTTTCATAGACTTAAATTCAGCAGCCCCAAATCTATGGGTACATGTAGTAAGAAAACCTCTGCACACTTTGATGTTTGCATTGGTTATTTTATCCATGAAGTAGCTGAACTACAACTACTGCAAAGTCTAAAGTAGAGCAAATTTGGTCCTGGAACTTAATTTTAGAGAGAAAGGAAAAAATGCCACTTTGAAACTATGCTTATAAAGAGGTCACCTTTTTAAATCTAGATGTTACACCATGCTGCCATTTACTTGTTTTCACCAGTGCATTGTTAATAGGGTCAGTGACAAGCAAGAAAGTGAGAAGGAATACTCCCAGATATGTTCAAACAAAGCCAGATGAGATTAAGAAACATTCTAAAGAAATAGCAAAAGTCTATTTGCATTCAAATGTGATCACATTCAAATTTACGCTCAGTGAAGATTCCGCAAAAGATTAACCCCTATAATGGCATGTGTTTTGGTGACGACAAGCAATAAACTTAGAAACAATTGAGCAGGCATAAGAAAAAATACCAGCAGAAGGCAATCGCATTACAAGCAGGAACTGGTGGCAGAACTACTAAGAGTTATTACATTAACCAAACTGCTTTTTTAAAATCACAATCTTTATCGTATAATGCAATGAGTAATGGTTCAAGCATAGCACAAGTGGGATTTCATTTAATGGGCTTACCACATCACCCTAAGAGGTTCCCAAACAATCCCCAACCATTGGACTCATTAGAAGTTGCACAGACCAGACGGTTGAATAATTAGAGTATTTGAAAATAGAGAAAAACAAGTGGAAGAAGAAAAAAAATGTTTTCACCTATTCAGCATCAATTAAATTTAATTAAAACTTGTTAACAGTGGACTTACAGCTGGTCGAGTAGGCCTGGCAATGTTCTTTTCATCATGTTTTTTGGGAACAATTTCTGGCCGGAGAGGCGGTCCTTCAGATTTAGAGGAAGCTTTGCAATAAAAGGAAATAACGTTAGCGAGTCGAAACAGAACTGGGCCAGGATAGCCTCTGCAATAATCTGCAACTGCTTATATTGAAACTGCACAAACCTCACTAGAGCATGAGCAGATAGCACAGTATGGTATATAGTGACGAAGGTGTTATTATACTAACAATCATAATGTGCTAATACGCACTTGGTAGAGTTAGTGAAATGAGTACGGTACCAGGGGACTCACAGCGGGGTCTGAAGCGGTCCCCAGGACTAGCCTGGGAGCTGGAGTTAGAGGAGCCAGAGGAGCTGCCACTGCCTGGCCTAGGCTGGAGTTTCTCTACTCTGTCCCACAACGGGCGCTGCTCCACATTACTATCACAAAGAACATTACATTAAATATACTCCGTGGAAACAAATTCTAAAATTATTCATAGTAGAATTTCTTTTTTAAATTTTGCATCAATCTTTGCTACATCTGTCTCTTCTCTACAGTATATTCAAATATCTCAAAAACAGTGCCAGTTAAACATGTGCTGGCAGTGTTATGCTAATATTATGCTCCAATAGAAATCTTTTCAGCATAAATTGTTTAAATGTGTGCAAATTTAATTTAAAAACAGCTTCAAAATGCATACAAAGAAATCTTGTCGAAGGTCTCTTTGCTTACCTGCCAGCATTCCTCTGTCCGCCCTGGTTGCTGGGCTGTGACGGCAGAGGGGACTCTCGACGTGACAGTACTGGGGACCTGGATGTTGTCCTCACTGGCACCTGGAGAGGACACATTTAGAGGTTCTCACAAAGGACCAGGTACATGTGTGATCCTATCGACTGACATCCAGAAAAAAAAAAAAAAAGAATTCTAGTACATTATAATAGTACATTTACCACAAGTGAGCCTTTACCATATATTATGAGATTCATGGATTAACAGACTGCACTGCTGCAAAAATGTGTTATCAACATGGTTTTTTTTTTTGTCCCTTCGGCTTATCCCATGAGTTCAAGGTCATAGTCGCGGATCATAGTCCGCATGTTGATTTGGCACAGGTACAGATGTTGGGCAAAAAAGTCAGCTGATCTAAAAGTGAAGATATACAACTATTTAAAGCTGCACAGGAGAAATGTAGAAATCTTCTTGTGATGTAAAAACAATTAATAGAAAAGAAAAAAGAAATAATCATATCAGAGAGTCACGCCCGTTATAATCGGCCCTACGTTCACTGTTACTTTGAACTAAACGATACAGAGGAAGTTTCCTAATATTAATGGGAATACAACTTGCACTTGTTGTATTTGACATAATTGATCAAATTTTAGATTTAACAAATGAGAGTGAACACAGGCAGACACAGTAAAGACAGGGTAAGAGTAATGAGTGGCATGAGAGAAGAGTCAAGAACAGGGCGGAAAGGGGTGGCCATCATTAACTCCTTACCTTGGGAGGCACCTCCTCGTTGCTGGCCAGATGTTCAGCCCTAGTCTGGGCCTGAGGGTGGTGGAGGGGAGGTTGGGGCTGGGGGTCAGTGCGTGCGGGCGACGGATGGTGGTGGTGATGATGGGGGTCCTGGGAGCGCAGGTGGAGTTGTGCAAAACTAGTGGTCACACCGCCGGGCTCGCTGAAGGACTGGGAGCGAGAAACCACAGGCGGAGGAGGAGGAGGAGGAGAGGGAGCGGCACTGTTGCTGCTCTTTAGAGCAGCCAGGTGGGACCACTGGACCTTTTAGGGAGTGAGGGAGAAGACAAGAGGAAGAAGAGGAGGATGAGGTAGATGGTGGAGGTGAAACAAGCAGGCAACACAGTGAGACATGAGGAAAGAGGTATGTGGCCTTTCACATGCATGTGTTTAGATCTATGTGGATACAAACAAACAACTCAACTTTCACTCAGATTCATTCTTAGGTTGTAAATAATACAAATACTTACGCAGTTCAACTTTTTGAATAATATGCTTAATTGTATATAAGCGGACGCACTTACACATCTTTCAGTTGCATATATACACATACAAAACAGACCCAGACTAAAGCGTGCCAAACACCAATAACGAGTACACTACTCCAGCAGTGAGTGAGACAGACAGCAAAAAAAGACACAGAAATTACCTGAGGCTCCATAGGCCGGTGCATGGCGGAGGCCTCAGAGGAGGAGCCCCCATTGGAGAATGATTCAGAGGAGCGGGGAGGCAGAGGGGGTTGCTTGGGAGGAGGGGCAGTCTGAGGGGAGCCCTGAATGTTCTTACGGTACCGCTCATCAGCCTGAGATGGGGGAGGATGATACAGGAATGAGGGTCAGGAGAAATCTTTTAATGGTTGAACTATAACGGAGAATATCAAGTTGAAGGGAACCATTTCTGAATTTGACAGGTGGCATAAATGTGTACATTGACATTTACATAGTTTTTAAGCTTGAATTTAAGCTTCCTTCTGTTTAATATGGTTCCCATCTCCTTGATTTTCCTGATTTTATGTTTGCTTAGGAATCCCCTGTCATATTTAGAAATCTTTATATTTAACAGGGGGTCAAAAGTAAAGACTCCTGGTGAAAATAAAATTTAACATGCTTGAAGCCCATTTAAGGCAGCCGTACAGACATACGTACATGTGGACAGAAAGGTGGAGACAGGACTCTTCAACAAATACATCTTTGAATTTGAATAGTAAAAGTAAAAGAATGATCACTGTTAATCAACACAGAACAGCTCTGGTGAGGACCGGGAGACGCTGCTTCTGTGTACTGCATGTTAGTTTGGGCCTCAGCCATCCACATGCAATGGCCCAGTCCACACACATTTAGAGTCAGAGCAGACATACTGAAGAATGTCACAGGTTGAGCATTCAAGATCAGGAGAAATTGCTAACAATTGTGGTTTTGTTCTGAACTAAAACCTTCCAAGAGAAAAAAAATGAATGAAGCACTTGAATTATTCCTTATGATCGAACTGGACTCAAATTACAGAAAAGTGAAATTATGGGGGAATAACATATAAATCAAAGGTTTGTGTAGGCAAGTCTGGAATCATATTATTCCTATTGGAAATCAAAAAATATTTACAACTGAAAACAGATCTCTATCTTGTTCAGTCTGCTCAAAGTGTAAGTTAAGACAAAAATATTTAAAACACCCTAACAATTTTGGTTAGTCGAGGAGGACAGTACTAATCTAAGAACTCCTCACTGGCTGTAGGCTGCATTGTAACAATGTAGTTAGCACTTTGGAGTAACACTAAATGTCCAAAATATAAAACACAGCATTAAATGTAACTGTGGGCTAAAAAATATTATTTATCATAATGGTCACTGAGGTTGCATTAAGAGAAGCAAGAAGAAGGTAGAAAAAGCAGGCTAGAGACAGTGGGGTAGGCATAGCCTGGACGAGGTTCACCTCTTTGATAGCCTGAGGAGGATGACTGACAGGCTCAGCAGGCCTATCGGGCTCCCAGCTTTCTGCCTGGGTAGGGGTTTCAGCCTGAGAGGGTCTAGGGGAATTAGCGAGGTGACTAAGACAGGTCTCATCTGAGTCAGTCTTCTCTAGCACACCTGCCTGAGACTTGATGTTGTCTGAGGGAATAGTTTGAGTGGCTCTAGAGGATTCATGAGAGCCTTTCGTTACAGAAACAACACTGTCAAGGACCTGAGCTTGAGGAGTTGTCGTAAGGGCTTTGTCAGGGGGCAAGGTGGATGTCTGTGGAGGTTTGCTGTGGTCTGAAGGGAGTTTGTTCCTGTCACCAGGCTGCTGTTTGGATTCATGCTGTAGTGACAGCAGGTAGACCTGCTCCTGCTGCAAGCGCTGATGGAGTCGCTCGGCCTTGCGCTGATCTTCCAACTCCCGCCACTTGAACTCCTATTGCAGAGTGTGGGTTTGATTCAAGGTGATAAGAGTCAGGCAGACTTTGTTGCCTCTCTTGACAGTATTTTTTGTCACTTAAAGCATTTCTATCTTGTGCTCTGCAGTATGTAAAAACACCTTTCAATCTTTGTTACAAAGATAAAACAGTACAGGAACTACAAAACTGAAAAACAAATTTTATAATAAAAAATTAAATATGCTAGCAAAATATTTGCTTGCATATGGGTTGATGTATTTAGTGTGATGCCCGCAGTCACATGAAAGATTTGGCATGAATTGATATCAAATTTAAGCTCTTGCTTAGAAACACATCAGTCACTATAGAAAAGTAGTTCTTCACATCCGAAACCCCTCAGGGAGAAAATATGAACACATCAGGGACTAATAAAGCTTTTATCTTGAATGCATACACTAAAAAATAAAGTTAATATCCAGTGGAAGGTTAAAAGTGTCTGTGTGCGTGATTGTATGCATCTATGAATGTATGTGTGCGCGCGCGCGACTGACCAGCAACATGGCCTGTTCACGAAGCAACTGCTCTTGCAGCATCTCCAGGTGTCTCTGTTCTTCCTCCAACTGACGTCTGATATACTCCTATCAATCAAAGCAAAGGCATACAAAAATAATTAAGACCAGAAAAACACTATTCACCTTTTAACTGCTGGTTTAGTTTTTTGAACTAAGACATTATTTCTTTTTGTTTTGTTGTTTTTACTCCTTCTGAATAAAGTGCAATCTTAGCACAGCACATAAGTTTGTATTCTTAATACATCGTGTCTTTAATCTTGGTGAGTTCTCACTTAATTTAGTGAAGATATTCGAAATGAAAATAATTTTAAAGCTAACCTGTTCACGATCATTCCTTCTCTTCTCATCCTCGGCCCGCCGGCGTTCCTCCTCTTCTTTACGTCTACGGTCCATCTCTTCAATACGCCTCTTCTCTTCTTGCTCACGACGACGCTGCTCACGTTCCTGTTGCCTTCTCATTTCTCGTTCGCGTCGCTGTTGCTATGGGTACATATGAAATATTAAAAAGAAGAAAAAAACCTCAAGAAACCAATTATTTACAGCATTCTAATCTTTGTTTGCAACTAATTCTGTCATTAAACTGACCGGAAGAAAAAAACCAAAACAAACCCTGAACATAATTTTACCTCTTCCAGCCGCCGCCTCTGTTCCTTCTGCTGCTCAATGCGTTTCTGCCTCTCGGCCAGTAGTTGGCGCTTGTACTCTTCTTGCTCCCGGAGCTGCTGCTCCTGGAGAAGCTGCTGGCGACGAAGTGCCTCTGATCGTTCCTTATTCTCCTGCTGCAGGCGAATGAAGTCGCGGCGCAGAGTTGACTCACCTGGTACGTTGACAATCGAGCTGGGTGAAAGATCATATTGGGACAGAAAAGTTAGATTACACTGGATTCCACCTAAAATATATTCTGATAAGCAGGTAAATCTGTTGGAAATGGTGTGGCCATTAAATCACACCTGGGTTCTCCTTCCTGCTCTGGAGGATCTTCTTCCTCCTCCTCACTGCCACTGTACTCATACTCCGTTTCATCTGAGCATTGGATAAACGAACAAGTCACTCAGAATCACTCAACATATCTATAAATTTACTGGAAACAGGCGTAGAGCAGGCATTTTTAGTGACAAAAATAAAAAGTTAGCAACTACTGTAGCAGGTGAAGATATAGAGGAAACACACCCTTCTCTCCCCTCTTCTTTTTGGTCCGGTCGATGTGGTCTTTGAGCTGTATACGGACTTGCCTCTCGTTAGGTTGGTCCCGGATAAAGGGGTGCTTTAGCAGCTGCTCTGTTGGAGGACGTTGTGTGTAGTTCTTCACCAAACAGCTTTCAATAAAACTAAAAAACTTTTTGGACCTGTAGATATTGAAGAGAAAGAACAGAGAAGAACAGTCAAAGAAAGACAATGGATAATAGAGTGAATAACACGCAAATCTGACAAAAAGGGGATATTTGACTTTTGGGTAAAATATATGGAAAACATAAGATGTTTATGCTACAGTGATAGAATATCATGAAAGTAGGGCATTTAAGTAGAAGGCATCAGTGGTGGGTGTACCACAACAAAAAAGTCAATGTCTCAATAACCTGTCAATTGTTAGGTGCCATCTTGGTCTCATGATGTACAAATGTGAACAGCATGACAGCATGATGCAGAGGACAGTTTAAATACAAATTGTCATTTTTGTTAGAGAACAGCATGTTATGCAATAAGTACTGAAACATCAAACAGTAGGGCATATGCATTCAAAAGTTTAGAGAAGGTCAAATTAATTTCATCTGTAAGGGTTATAATGCATTTTAAGTGAATTCTGAAAGTTCACCCCCATTTATATTGGGACGTTCTTTGACAGCAAAAAAAAAATTAATAAAAAAAATAATAATTTCATATAATCATATTGCCAGACTCAATGTCACTGCTCGCATTGTAAAGACTACATGAATCCAGTTCCTGGCCTGTGTATCTGTCTGACAATGGGGGACACACGCAAGAACGCACATACACAGAGAGGCTTCGAAGAAGCAGCTTGGAGAAATTTGCACTTCAGTTGTATTCATACAAAATCATTTCTGCAGGGTCGTGTGGATGTGTGACCATGTTTTTTGTGTTTTACAACCGCTATGTTACTAAAGCGTTTGATTTCTCTGATTTATGGATTTGGTATCTGCTACGCCGCTCCCTCTCTTCATTCACTCACAATGTCAATCTACCACTGCTCTCACTTTCACCAAGCTATGGAGGAGGGGGCAGTTAAACGATGCATTGGGAAAAGGATAGCCACAGCCTCAGCTCTCATTCCTATTAAAAAAATAAATTAAAAAATGAAAGGCTTGAATTTTTTCTGCAGTGTCCAGCACAGCGCTGCAATGTGTGCCAGGAAGGGACTGAGCTTGCCAGAGCAGGTGTATCACAGATGTTCAGCTCAGCAGCAAAGCGAAGGGAAAGTCAGAGCTCTGGACTCAAGCCTCTGTAGATCCCTGATCTAAGGTTGAAATCAATATAAAACTTCACAGTAGTACACATAAAAAAGGCCAAGCAGGACATCCACTGTTAAAATACTGTAAAGTAAATTATATCAGGATTTATTAGTGTAAAAAGAGGATGAAAAGAGAATGGACAAAAATATTTATACATGTACACAGAAAATGTTCTTTGTGGGTGTTACTCACCATTTTTTAGATTTGAGCCTTGGAGGAGGGTTTCTTGGAATTAGGAAGAGTGCACGCATAGGGTGCATGTCACAAAGCGCTGAATGAAAATGCAAATACATTAATTACAATTTAAGAGACAGAACCAGCACAAAAGGACTAGCAGTAATCAAAACTGGGACTCACGTGGTGCTCCTTCAGCCATTTCTATAGCTGTGATACCACAAGACCACAGGTCACTCTGCAAAATAGGACGGAGCAGACAAATTAATGTGTTTGCAGGTACAGTACTGCTTTACTCAAATATAAAATGTGAGCTTTTAAACTTTTTAGAGGCTCTTACTCTATAGTCATATGTAGCATCCGGGTTCTCATCGCAAGCAATGACTTCAGGGGCCATCCAGTAAGGAGTCCCAATGAAAGTGTTTCTCCTCCCCACTGTTCGATCCAATTGAGCACTGACACCAAAATCCACTGGAGAGTTTAAAAACAGTATTCACAGTCAACAATGTTTACAGACTTAGTCCTTATTATTATTCATTTCAAAGGAGACTGTGGGCTCTCACCTAGCTTGACTTCAGCATTCTCAGTCAGCAGGACATTTTGGCCCTTGATATCACGGTGGATGACATGGTGGGCATGCAAGTGGGCCAGACCCTGAATAGGAGAGAACCAGAGACAAAGGATATAAAAGACAGACTAGCAGAGAAACAGTGGAGAAAGGAAAGGAAAGGAGAATGCGCTCACTCTAAGGATTTCTCTAGAGATGTAGGCAATCCAGTCTTCTTTCAGCTGGTTTCCCTTGGTGTTCTTCACCAGGTCTGTGATTGAACCAGCACCACAAAACTCCATAACCAACTACAAAACAGGTACAAAACACAAATCATCACATAAATCAAGCATACTCGACCAAGAAAAATACTAGAAAATGGTACAGGCTTAGTGAGAAAAGCAAATGTATACTGGCTGCAACATATTTTGCTTCCTTGCATAAAAATTAAGTTACTAAATGCATTTGGAGTCTTACCCATAGCTGGTCATCATGTCCCGGGGGGCTTTTCTTAATGAAAGCACCATAGTAGGTGGCAATGTTTCTGTGATGGGAGTACTTCTTCAGCATATTGATCTCCAGTTTAATTTCTTCCTCTTCATCCTAGAGATACAAAAACAAACAAACTAAAAATTAAGGAGGGTGTCCCCCTCCCTTTGTCTGATAACTCTTGTCTGGCCTTTTATCATCTTTTGGCCTTGACAGTTCATTTTCCCTTTCAAATCATTTAAATTTCTAGACTCATGGTAAGTATCAAGCTATGTGATAACGAGCTGATGCGGTTATTGTGCACACCTGGTCTTATTCATGTCTAGGACTATATAATAATGAATTATGAGTCCCTGATTAACTGGCAAATGTTTCCTTTGTTTAAGGATTAATGATGCATGAGTTTGTCATTGTGAGTTAATGTGTATAGTAGCTATTCTTATTAATCCCTTGTTATAAAAACAAAATATACATTAGATTGACTGCAAACGCCTCATAGATACTTTACATAATGTCACAGTCAGAGTTTTTTTACATGCTAGGATGCTACATGTGTCTAGGATGACTTGATGGATAATGGAAAAAAAAACAAGTAGTAAAAAGATGGCTTCAATAAGCAAATGTAATCTACAAATGGACAATACAATCATGAAAAGTCCTGTAAATGTACAATGTAATGGGGAAATTCGTTGGTTAAAAACACTAACTTATTACCAGAGTGTTTACTGTCTACTCTTCTTATGAGTGATGAACCATTTCCGTATCACATCTTTACAAAATGTCCTATCAAGCCACAGTGCTAACTCCCTTCTTACACCCAGTAACAACTAATCAATGAAAACAGTGACACATTAACTGAACTCATGCAGGGATCACCTTTCCAGTGGTTTGCTTTATGGTTAAGTAGCCTTTCTTATTGAAATTACAGTGGGAGGAGGGGGTTGTTGTATTATGCAGCATTATAACTGCATTATATTATTACTTCACTTACAACCAGGAAGCACAGCTTAAGAACTAAGGATGTGTTACGATGTGTGTATATTACCACATTGTTGGATGTGCTATGCATCACTTAGAGCAAAATGGCAGTTGGCTGTCTTTGCAGGCGGCCATACTGCTGCTGCATGACTGGTTTGAGATGACGTCAGCCTTTCTGTTGTGTGCACCCCCCTCTAAACCTCTCTCCAACACCTACCCCTTTCTACTGTGCAGATGTGGGATTATCACACACCCGACTGTGAAAGCCTCACCGCCACAAGTCACATGGTGAGAAAGAGATAGACACAATCATATGGTGATGAGTGTCAGAGAGAAGGGGAAGAGGAGGAGGAGAAGCTTTGGTCAACTGACAGTGCAAAAGGATATGAAAAAAAAACAACTAAATGTTGACATACACTGATTTATCTGTGGAACTATGTCAAAAGTAATATTCATACATCTTCCATGGACATGGAATTTTCAGGTTCTTGTAGGGGAAAAAAAAATAAAAAATCAGTTTGTACTCATGTTTTCACCAATATGATAAATTTAAACAATTCTGTTAACAGGAACAATGTGAACACGGTAAAGCTAGAAGCATACATTTTGGAGTACAACAAAAAGCATTTAAATATTGTGTCCTAAACCAGAAAATCCTCAGAACTGGAAATCACTTTAATATAATAACAAATAGGGGCTCATAGTAGAAAGGGATCCATTTTCAACTTTAGGCCTATACGACAAATATGAGGAGTGGAGGAATGTTTGGATTAGAGAATGTGGGTCAGAAGGACACTGGACAGGCCAGCGTGCCTGTGGATGACCTCTACAGCAAGCACAGAGGAGAGAGTAGACAAATTGTGAAATTACTTGATTGACTAAATAAAGCTACAGAATGTATGTTTTTCTTATTAGTGGAGAGCTGTCAAGAGCCTCCTGTGACACACACACACACACCTAAAGATTTTTCAGTGACTGCATTTGCATGCACTTACTTGAGTGACCAAGGTATACTCCGACAAATCAGCTTTCTCTGTTAATCAGGGAATTGCGTTTACATGCACGTACATACATGTATGTTTGTGTCACAGCAGATAGACAAACGCAGGTACCGGAATTTTAAAAATCTGATGAAGAAAGTGACTTATTTAGACTTCTACGAGGCACTTTGTGTTAGTTACATTTTCTGTCAAGTCTTAGGTGGGCTATGTTTGAAAGTGTAGCGCTGCCGCGCCATTAAAGATCCTTGTTTCATTCAGCCTTTTACTCAGTCAGTTCTGTCAGCAGCATTTTGTTAAACAAAAATTACATATTGTATCTTAGAGGCTAAAGAGTTTAATAACTGAGACAATAGAAAAACAAACATTTACCTGTGTATAGCTATCAAAAATAAAGGCTTAGTTATAGAATGATGTATGCCATGATAGCTGTCGAGCAAGTTTTGTCTTTAAGGGTAACACTTATCAGTCAGTGTTACTATACTATAGTGTCACGTACTATTAACCAAGCTCTGTCCTATGGCGTTCTGTTTCAACTGCAGCACTTGTTTCTACAAGATATGGTAAAACAGGTTCACCTTATTAGGTCCAGTCTGCTGTGAGTGACAAATCTTGTGCATTCAACAGAAGCACTGTTGTCACTACATGTCTAGAAGGCACGCCTAGTGTATGTCACACAGAACAGGAAACTGTTGGGCAATATTCTCTATACTGGGTAAACATGATAACAAATCAGTATTAGTGACTCATCATGACATAGGCTTATATGAGGAGTGGCAGCAGGCAAGTCAGGACATAGTCTTAGTCAGGCTCATGGTGATCACTGCACCAGGGTACAATGTTTAGATGTGCCCTGTTCCCCTCTAGATGTATTTGCTTCCCCTGACAAAATGAACTCAAGTCTCAGTCTCTGGAAATTGTACACATGGGTAAACTGCAATTACATGCATATTCCATCCATCCCTATTATAGTGTGTGGGTGGTTGCCCTTG
This sequence comes from Channa argus, assembly GCF_033026475.1. NCBI lineage: Eukaryota > Metazoa > Chordata > Actinopteri > Anabantiformes > Channidae > Channa > Channa argus. The sequence continues at coordinate 4,345,697 of NC_090219.1, forward strand.
CTGGCCTTCACTTCTGCCCTGAAACCCTCTCCTTTGTGTTCCAGTGTATGTGCATGTGTGGTTGTATGCCTTCCTTCATCTGCAAGCAGCACCTCCCACAGCTGAGGGCAGCTTGCTAGACGCTAAATGACGCACTTCATTCAAAAAGCATCCTGTTGCCTCTACCCTTTCCCTGCCATTTATTGTGAGGGGCAATTGGTAGAGAGAATGGCATTTTCTTCTCTGTAAGCTCATCTGATGAAATGTCTATAATTTTAATATTTATTAGACAATCAGGGTCGCCACAGCGGATCATTGTCCGCATGTTGATTTGGCATAGTTTTTAACGCCGGATGCCCTTCCTGACGCAACCCTCCCAAATTTCTACTGGGCTTGGACCGGCACTGCACACCTGGGGTTGGGAATGGGCTATTAGGGGGTTCAGTGTCTTGCCCAGAGACACTTCAACATATAGCCGGGAACGGGGATCGAACCACTGACCCTGTGGTCTTTGGCCGCCCATATTTGTTAGATATCATAAATTAGCCTAATTTTAGCCACAAGCGTTTGGTTAGAGATAAGTTAGGTGTTTATTTATTAGAAAATACAAGCAAACAAATCTAATATATCCAAGCACTGTATTCCCAAAGAGCATCTAACTGAGTTATGCTACACTACAAATCTTTAATGTGAAGCTGACCAAAGCTTTAAAATCCAAATTTCAACAAACATATATACATACATACATAAATAAATAACACCTAACTTATCTTTAACCAAGTGCCTGTGGCTAAAATTAGGCTAAATTATGATATTTAGTCAATGGAATTCTATTTGTTTTTAGAATTAAAAGCAAAGATTACAAGTTTTACTTTTCTGCCAAGCAATCTTTTATACCACATTATGGTGTGCCTTAATTTCCGATTGACTCATCTAGCTTTGCAGAAACACTGATGCTTATGCTGAAACAACACAAGGTTCATTTTTACCTCTGTGACATCCATGACCTTGATGGCAGCCAGCTGTCCAGTCTTGACATGTCGTCCCTGTGAAGAAACAGCAGAGATGAGCTTTCACACTCCACATGGCAAACTCATAGTGCCACTATTAACTGTCAGCTGGGGGAAGGTTAACAAGCTAAGGAAGCTTGTGCCTGTGTGTACAAGAAACAGAATAAGCAATTCCAGTGTAGAATTATCAAAGAAGTCACAGATTTAATTTTGTAACTAATAATGACTCACTTTAATGAGAAAACAAACTGAAGACACAAACCTGTATATTTTACACTATATCTTCTGAAATTTTATAAACAAACCAATCAATTAAATGACAACATAACAGACAAGATTAAATGACAGCGGAAATATGTTAGTGGCCGCCTTGACTGTAATGAACGCAATGGATTTTTTAATTGTTCTCATTGCTAAAGATTTCCAGACACACATGTCCCACAGCCTATATGAACTTACTATAAAAAGTATATGCCAAAGATTATCATATTAGAAGCTTTACAGACCTAACATTCCCAGACATCTCTGAACCCCACTGCCACTCTTTACATAAACAAATGACTAAAATAGAGCCCTCTCTACAAGATCCCTCCCACCCCCAACTTAGAAGAGATAAAATATGGGACGTTTTTGGGAACGACCTAAATGGGTACGGGTATTCCCCTTCTTCTACAGTAATACTGTGTCTCTTTGCTAGCCACTACAGCAACATAACTGTACAGGATCTGTGCACGGTCACATAAGGAGGACAGATGCAAGTGCTCACAGTCACATAAACTGACACACACTTATGAACACCCCCCAAAAAATTGCCCCCAGCCAGTGCATGCCATAGTCAATTGTAACTGTATGGATTATGATAGTAAAAGCTATGTAAGGTTAAGGGCCTCCTCTTTTACTGTGCAAAAAGGGGGGGGGGGGTTAATACTTTACTTTGATCCCATGGGTTGCCACTACAAAAACAACTCTGAAGCTGACAATATGGCTGTCAGCTCCCCACGAACTAGCTGGTAGTGCTGATGCAGCCCACTTTTGATGCAGCCCACTAGGTTTTAGGTGTATAAAATGAGACTCAGCAGTCTCCCAAAGTCAAGTTGTAGCAATAGAGTTTATTGACTGACCCCGTTAGTTACTTTCACTGAGGTGAAATATTTGGTCAGTTAACTGATTAATTGAACAGAAAAATTGATCTGCAACCATTTTTGCAACTGATGTTTTAAGCTACACAATGCCACTTTTTTAAGAAGAAGTACCACATTCCTTCTGTTAAAAGAGAAAAGTTCAATACATCTGTGGATTTTACTTGCTGGTTGTGGCTAACATTAGCACACTTTAGACAAACAAAACTATATAACTAACATTACTGAAGTAGTTTGCTGACTTTATTCTCTGCTTATGCTTCTAGTCCTACCGTATTCAGTTTGGCAACTTAAAGATGGCATCGGTCAAGAGAATTACAGTAGAAAATAAAATGTTGGGCAGCACAGTATTAAAACATCATGTAATTCGTGCTTGTGGGCACAGTAGGTGCTGTTCAGCAACAATTACATTGGTAAACTGACTTGTATTTTCCAGTTCAGTTTAATACCTTTAGGTTTTGTATTTTTAGTGGAACAAAGCAATGGGAGGAGCAAAAATGTAATAAATTGAGAAACTACTCAGAATATTAACTAATGATGAGACGCTTTATTATAAGCAATTACTACTAAATCATTTAAGTTCTCAACAAACAAGCTGAACACTCAAATAGTACTCAACAATGTTCTGTATTTATAATTTTTGTAAAAGGACTGCAAATTGTAAGCATAATGTCACTGAATGAATCATCATTTTGTTTGTACCGACAAACCCAAACAGTCAGCAATGACTCAGTGCTACCTTTCCCCCCTATTTCAGCTGGGGGCAATGTTGTATAAAACTGTGAAGCTCACACCCATCTGCAGGTGTAAAAACTACACCTGCAGATTTTAAAGAGAGTCACATTTTAATGTCAGTATCAGCTGACTGGTTTATCTATCTAAGAATCAAAAATAGCAAAAAGAAGAGTTTTGGGAACCAAAGAGTCAAAAGATACTGCTCTCCAGTTACCCTCCTTTATCGACACTACTGTGAAAATAATGCAGTTTTTATTGTGCTTGCTTTTTATACAAAGCCACAGCCACAGAGAAGCCTCCAGATAACCCCCTACAATGTCATTAATCTCTTGTTTTGGCTACTAATAAACCAAACCTGTTCATTCTTACAAGTTTACATGTGAGTGTTTGGATAATGTGCGTAAACATATGACAGTGGAGCAACACTTGTCTGTTTACATAGGAGTGACTGATGATTTAAACGTGGTTTGGAACGGATACCAGGAGGTGAGTATATGCATGTGCCTTTGTTTCTATTATTATTGTTATGTTTTCTTATTCTTTTTTTATTTTTATTTTAAAGTAATAGACTGCTGGTCCTAAAAGCCCAGATCAGCTCAGCTTCTGGGTGGGTTATCTAGGTCACAAGGTTACTGCATTTTGATAAAACAAAAAAACTGGGTTACACAATGTTAGGGCATGAGTTATGAGATGAGTGCCAGGACAACACACAAGTTCCCTGGCATAATTTTATCCCACGTCAACATTTTCCCGTTGTGCAAAGAAAACATTCAAAAGTTACTTTTGAAATTAAGTTACAAACGAGGTGCATCAAGACAAATTAGTGAGGCAAGATTTTGGAAAGCTATATTTTAAGGAAGGATGCTGTAGTTTGCCCAGTTGAGCTTACAAATCTACTTATAACTAGGTTATTCGAGAAGACATTGGCAAAAAGAATCATAGAGAAAGCCAAAGTCAACATCTGGCCCAGTGTATTTCTCAGGCATATATTCTCAATGTAACTGAACTATATTTTAAAAATTCTTTTTTCAGTTTAAAGAATATTATTTTATGTAAATGATTAGTTACTTATCAAAATAACCACAGCTTTAAATTTCTTTCTCCATCTATAAAATACACTTTTCAGAGTATATAACATTTAATGATTTCTGACATATTTGTAGTTTAAAACAAACATGTCAGCAACAGCCTCTGAATATTGGATGAATAAGGAAACAGAATTCTTAGTCTTGCTGCCCAAAGTTACACACTAAACACATGCCTTAATGAAAACCAAGGTTTTCTGCTGACAGAAGTGAAAGAAACCGTGTCAAAAATTTAACACATTTGGCATTGGGTCCCAAGAAGACGGGGCAAGTAAATAAAGTATTTTCTGACTGACCTTAAAAACAATGGGTCCATCAGGACTAAGCAACAACATACTTTTCTATTTTAACTGGGCAATTGTTTTATAAAACAAAATCTTTTCATTAATGAATAATCTGTTGTTGTTGTTTTTTTACAATTAATTTAACCCAAAAACAAACAAACAAACAAAAACACCAACAAAAAAAATAATAGGAATGTGTATTTACTAAGAACCAAATGTTTTCTGTAAATACCTAACTTAAAGGATTAATCATTTATTTAAGAATGTAACTGATTGTTACATTACCTGTCATTGAAGTAAATGACTTATGGAATTGGCTCTATTCCTGTGCTTGGGCCCCCATTGACGAAGACCCCTGAACATACATGTGTCAATCACAAGACGGCTGCAGCTGGGCCCCCTTTAACACCCTGCTAGGCGTGGCTGATGAGGGGTTATCTCAGGCACTGAGCTATCACTCAGTCCTCCCTGGCTGCCTCCTCTCCACTCCTCCATCACAGCTCCTCTTAACCATGGGCAGATGTGCTGCTGGCCCCTCTCCAGCTGTACTAAACCACTGAGTAACTTACTGTTTTCAGAACCAAAGAAATTAAGTTAAAATCTACCCTATATCAAAATACACTATTCTATGAAGGCTCAATTAACAATGCTGTGAAGAAATCGCACTCAACACTAGAACTTCAATAATCAAGGCTCCTCTGTTACACTTTTCCACAAGGCTTGTATCCACTACATTTGGCATTTGTATCCTCTGGTCTGATTGACTAGAAGACAAATAGCCTCTCACTCCATACATTTTTTACATTAATGTAGCATCAATTACACTTTGCAACTCCTTCAAAATTCTGCCTGGTTTTCAAAGCAGGTCAACTCTAAGCTTCCAATATACCTCAAAGTCCTGAAACTGAATGACATGCTTTCTAATTATCCTTGCAGGTTCTAAGCAAACTAGGGTTTTATGTTGTTACTGCACACAATGAGGTAAGTAAACAGCTGGGTGCCATGGCTTGTTTGTCAAAATGTTGATATTGTGTGTGTGTATAGTGATGTGTTAGCTAGTTAAGCAGTGGTAATGAGTAATGAATGACCGCAAAACAAGGTTTTAATTCTTTGTTACACACTTCAGTCTTCAGTACACTTACCAGCAGAATGTTTGGGAAAAATAAATGATCACTCAGCAATAAGCAGCACCATATGACAACCAGGACTCTGCTGCTTTGCCCCTGCCTCTCTGGGCTCTATCACTTTGTACTGCTGCAGCATTCCAGCACACTGACCCAATTCTCACAGACATGCACACAAGCACGCAAGCAAGCAAACACACACGGCCTCATCAGCCCCACTGCCTTCCCCTTCACCACTCCAGAGATTTATGGATGTAAATGGCAAAGAGTAGAGGTGGACACAGGGGAGAGAAACTGTCATGACTGGGTGAAGAGTTTAAGATGCATAGAGTGAAGAGACGCTGGGACAAGGGAAGGATGACAATGCAAGGAGAAGAGGAAGCAGAATAAGGGTTTCAAATAGTTGATATCTTATTATAGTGCAGTAGCAAGATGCTGCAAAGAATCAAAGATGCAAAACGGAGGTTTTCGTTGTAAGTGTTAAGTGTAAAAATAAAAAAAGCTTTAAAGTAGTAAATGGAGTTCACAGGTCAAAGGAAATAGTCTCAGCTGATATGAGGTCATTAAAATAACATTAAAACTGGAGGACAAGATTATTTTGGAAATGGCCACGCAGTAGAGGTTTGAGTGACTATAGAATTTTCTTTGCAGAAATTTCCATGCCTCACTTGCACGGAGGTGTTTGCATTACTTGAGAGGATCCACTTGTACTGGCACATTAGAACATTTACACAAGAAATTTTTAAAGGAAATGTGATCTTGAAACAAGTAACAGATCGTCTTATCTGCCAGTGCCTTTGTGTCTCATATCAACTAGACAGACTGGTGTCTGTCCAAATGAGGTGGCTCAATAAGCTATTCACAGATAGTGGCATGAACACAAACAGACAGAGGGAGTTTTGTTCAGGCAGCATGGCCAGTCAGGGGATGCTGCGGGTCTTGTGACACCCATTAGGGAGAAGCCACTGTGGTGGAGACGGGGGCAATGGAGATGCACATGGGTCAGCTACTCACTTGAGCTTAAAACACATCATGTCTTTAAGGAGCACAGGTGAATGTACTTACAAGTTTGCGTGCTAACATAGTGTGTCCATAATAAATAAAGTGAAGCTGACACAATATGGGAACCCTGCCCCTGTTGCAAAATGGGTGACACATTAAGTACCCTGTGATTCAGGCCTCAAGCTGCACAGCCAATCAGCCGCCAGGTTTCCAGGGCCCACAAGGTTAATGTAAGATGTAGGAAACAGCTACAAAAAGCACCAATGGTATGTAAACCTATGCGCTGAAAGAAAAACTGTTTTTCCTGCAGGTTTTATATTATTATTATATTAATTACATTATTTAATTTTAAAGAGCCTATTAGCAGAACTTATAATATATAAACACCCCTGTTTAGGGAAAACATTTACACTGTCAAAAAGACTGATTAATGCAGAGAAAATATTCCAATTTTACAGCTCATTTAGAACAGAAGTGTGTAACTAAATACGGTTTGTAGTGTATGACATTCACTGATGTCTCCTCTTAGTTTACAATAGAAATAAAGGGTAATCCTGCAACTAAAGGTTAATTACGTTATCAGTTTTATAATTTCCGATTAATTAATTTATCTATAACGTGTGAAAATTGTGAAAGATGCTCACTATTATTTCCTACACCCTGAGATGATTTGTCTTCAAATCCAATTTGTCCAACAAACAAATATATACTTTGTGTACAATTAATGTATGACAAGAATCATATCCTCACACTTTGAAAGCTGGGATCAGCCCATGTGGCAATTTTGCCTAATCAGATTTTTCCTTTTTCTTAAGTGTCCATACTGATTAACCAATTCTTGATTTCTAACACCTTAATGAAAAAAGCTTGTCCCAATGCTTTATGAATACACCACAGGCAATACCAGCAGGATCGATGAGGATTAATATGAAGTCAGACAACATCTCCCGTCCCCCTTCACAATGGGTTGATGTACCTAGATCTTTACCCATTGCCTCACTTATCTGGAATATAACTTTGAGCATGGAGCAAATGATCCACCACTTTCAAATTTCGATTTTCTTTATTTCTCTCCTCTATTCTTAACAAACATTCAAAGCACCTTGCCGTATAAATTGCTGCCAACCACTGCCCTAAGGTAAGCACATGTCTCGACCAGTGCCATATGGCACTGTTAGACATTTAACAGCTTGTATAAGAGGTTTTCTGACTTTCTCTCCCCAGCAGGAGCTGCTACCCCATGTGCCCGTCAGGCATAGCGAGGCCCCCGAAGGACAGGCTTTCTTGTCCTGAGGGCAGGGGCGAGGCTGTCCCTTAAGGTTGGAAGAAGAAAAATGGAAAAGGAGAGTTCTGGGAAAGGAGGAGCTGCAAAGCTTTAGCAACACAGCATGATTTGTTCTAGAATTAGATTACTGAAAGTAATTTGTCTTAGATTATGAAAACATACAGCAATATTGTCCACCAAAACACAAATAATGCTACTGAGAGCAAGTCATCCTTTCATATGGTGCTTATGCTTTGGTGAGTAGTCAACCATATGACCTTGCTAGTGATTGTCATGACAACCCCACAACCACGTCATATCACCACACTGATACTTTAAGGACTAGATAAACACACAAATGCACACACATAGAACTCAGAGACATGACTATCAGAATATACTGGAGGGCACAGCATTGCCACACCCCATGGATGCATAGCAGGCAGGGAGGCAGGTCAGCAGGGGCTCTGGAGCCTCAGGCCTGACTATTTATGGTAATTCTGTAGAGCAAAGGGAATATTTTCTGCATACCATACAAGGTTTGAAAAATTATGTATTTTTCTATGTTATCATTACTGTCTTTTTTTTTAAGCCTATATCGAGAGTGAGGCACCTGAGCCAATTGGTCTAGTGCCAACTGATAAAGCTTTCAAGAGGTGGAGAAACTCAGAATTACAGACAGGAGTAATGTTTTCCAAGGGTGTAGATATACATTCATTATTTTACAAAAACTAATGATTTGAACCGACCTATATACAGTACTGCAATATTTCCAGTAGATAGGCCTAAATATGTTAATTTCCCAAGATGCAGCATAGCCCACAGGCTTTTTTCTCTCTAAACAAAAGTTATGAATATAGTTTACAGATAAAGTGTGAAAAATAAGGGTTGGGGTTTCTTTACTTTCTAAATTGAAATACCGTCCTGCAAAACAAGCAGTTTATGGATAAAAATATTAATAATGTAATTAAAAACAATGCCAACAGGTTGCAATAAATTCTATTTATATTCTAGTTTTCAGCAAAGGCATACAGCTACAGCACTTACCAAACTGAGGAACTGGTTCAGCTGATTTCACCGTACACAATTGTGTTCAGCCTGCATATAGATCCAGGCTTCCATTCCTATCACCCAATTCGCAAAATCGTGACTTAAAGGTTTTTTTTAGCAATGTCATAATTGTCATTATGGCTGTTGGTCTAATTCTGCTGTGCTGGGTTTTTAAAGTTGACTGCAATCTGGCACATCTCCAGGGGTGACGGCTGCCCTATTGGCAGAGAGCACAACTACGAAGCCAGCAGCACAGCATGGCTACAAGAACCCTAACATGGCATTTCAGGTCTTAGAGAGCAGCTCGGCTCTTTAATTTTCTAAGATAAAATGTAGAGCTGCATGTGGTACCACACAGCAGAGAGAAAGATTTTCAAGTTACCTAATCTTCGTCTATAAGTTAAAGGTTTTTATCAAAGCAGATGACGTTTGAATATGATGATGCCATATGCCATACGGTGTCAATACAGAGCAACAAAAATATTCAAAACTTGATTTGAAACCTTTCTTGTTCTACAAAATTAACTAAAACAATGGTTCTAAAAAAAAAAAAAAAAGGTTACAAAATATCTGATCCAATATGCAAGGCCAACTTTCACTGCTTGACAGGACCTACAGGCAGAGGTAATTTACTACAATGCTGTCTGTCCGTGCATGAAAATGTCCTCAAAGCTAATTCTTACTATTAACAAATATTCTCCAGTTTTCAGTGAGGTCTGTATAAAAACAAAAATCGTCCATGGTTTGCTTTTGTTTACCAATTGATCGGCACAATGTAAAATGCTAAAGACTGCACTAATGCAAAGGCATAATTTATTAAACCTAACTTTTAATTCAATAGGACAGCCAGCTTCCTATTGTCACCCTCACATAACAAAAACACCTAAAGCAAAATGTCTCAAAAGAATCAAAAGTCACCGCAAATCAAACAGTGTAGAAGCTTGGTCGTATTGTGTTATCCAAAAGGCTTTTTTAAACTGTGACCAAGAGCCTGACAAAGCAAAAAAGGCCTCAGAGGGAGAAGAGACTCCACCCCGTTGTCAGTTGGGGGGCTGTTGTGATTATTCAGTCTGTTGGCATTTAAAACCCTGCAAACAAACCTCCTTTCTGTGAATCCAATTGACTGATGGACTGAAGAGACCCAAAAAGAGTGAGGAAACAAACTCAGCTTTGTGAGAGTGGTGGGCAGGTTCTTTCTGAAACAGGACAGCTGCTCTTCTACCAGTTGCATCCACCCCCTCTCTGCCACCACTGTCTTACTGCACATGCTCACAGCCCACAAGTTAACCACATTCAACTGTATAACACGACAGACATCGATGCACTGACTGGCAGCTGATTGGACTGGAAGCTTCAGCTGACTGGAAGCTTCAGCAGCAAGGTTTGGGCTACAGTAAGCTAAGACTTGTAGGCTACGACTTGTCTTTGCGTCAACTGCGGGCTAATCTGACAGCTCTTTTGCACGAGCTCCATTCCCACACAGCAGCCCATGCAAATAGAATTAGCACTGGGCAGTGAATGAAGCAAGAGATTAAAAAGACAAAAAGAGGGAGAAGCAGTAATTCTCTCTCCCATATGCTCAGCTCAAAACCAGCTGCTGAGGAAATAGCACGCAAACTTTAAACTTCCGAATGACAATCATCCACTCCAATCTACACTGCGCAGGAGTAATTTCAGATGGGTCTACTCTGAGCGTTTAGGTGGAGGAGATCCTAAGAGTTCAGTGAGATCTTGAGATTTAAGATCCTGAGAGTTTAGGGGGTTGAGTGCAGGTCATTGGAGTACCATGGGCTGTCAGAATTAAATACTCAGCTTAGCATGCTGCTTAGTGCTCAAGCAAACTGATGTTTATTTGGCTTGCCTGCTAGCCTATTAACAGTCTGTTCTGTGCTTAAAAAACTAGATATGTGGTGTATGTAATCTAGTAGCATTAGGCAACAAAATGGAGTGACTCACCATGAGCATCAACAACACAAGAGGGCCCATTTCAACATTAGCTCAGGACAGATGACTCTCCAATCAACACAAACCTTACATCAAACGTAGAACAACCACATCTTTGACTTCAACATAAGCAATATGTGTCTCTCTCCTTCCTTGGCAATGTCGTTCAACAGCCGCAATGTTAATATTCAACACAGAAATGTGACACCGAGAGCAGATGGCCCAGAGAATGGGATTCCCAGCCACAGAACTGGAAGAGCCCTGATTTAAACATATTGTGAGATGTGGTTTTGTTACATAAAATGTATAATAAAATAAGTTAGCTGCAAACAGAGTTTTATTACATTTCTCTATCCTTTCCTTCTCACCTACCGTTCCATAAAGTAGATGATGTAACGTATTTGATGCATCAGATTGTGATTCACTCTTTGCAAACGCTCCTAGCTGAATAATTCAAAATAACACAAGGCTCTGGTCAAACTGATACAGAAACAGTTTCTATTACCATAAGCTGTTAATACTGAAAATGTTGAAAACTGTTTAAACTTTCCTAACAGTGGTGGGGGTCTGGTGGCAGCATCTGAAATACATGTCTTTTTATTGTCATTGTTAATTTGTTTCCAGGCTTGATCAAGGGGGGAACAAAAAAAAACATAGGCTAGGATGAGCCTCTACTGTGAAAGCAGGACAGGCCAATGTCTGCGCCTCCAACAAACCTTGTATACTTGTCCATAGGTGCCGTTTCCAACTACCTCCACCAATTCAAATATCCCAGCTGGATCCTGAAAAAAGGGAAATAAATATCTTTGAGTTAAGATAAAACGTGCTGTAAATGTTTTTCATTTATCAACAACAGAGACCACTGTGAACCAGCTGTTGCGCCCTGGTTTACCCTAACGTTACATGCCAAATGCACCTCGAACAAAGAAAAACCAGACATTGGCAACACCTCGTTATGGCTCAGCGGTCATTTTGAACACTTAAGCCCTATCAAGAAGAGGCACTGAAGACAATGATAAACTTGCCTATAATAACAATAAAAGAAGACGTGTGTTTTATCGAGTAGCACAAAATAAAAGATAGCAAAACAAGAGAAAAAACACAGGCTCCGTTCGGTAGCACTTACCCGCAATGAAGCCAAGTCTATGTCTACTAGACTTTTAGCTGGAGAGTCGTTCGCCATCTTTCACCTAAAAAGCCGAGCTTTCCTTTGCGTTTACGAAAGATGTTAGCTGCTGTATCATTTGCGGGGTCTTCGGCCAATAATTCAGATGCAGGCCGTCGCGTACTGCTCTCTGTGGGAGCCGCGTTTTAGCAGTAAATGCTGGGATGTCGTTACTCCATGTTGAGGTGGCAGCAGCAGGCTCCCTGTTCGCTCTCTCCCAGCTCGTGCCACACTGGCGACAAGTTGGCTGGAAAACCTTGGCTTCCGACATAGACTTTCAATGTAAAAGCCGAAACTCGAATAATAAATCGAATGTGCAGCTATTTTGAAGCAACTATGTATGTATCTATTTGTGTGTTATTATACTTAACAGCAAATTGTATACATTTTCTTACCTAATTGCTGGTACACAATAATTATATACTTATGGATATTTATAGTTTGTACTAATTTTTTTCTCCTGTGGTTTTGTTATCATTTGTGAACACTTGGATTATTTTGTATCACACACACACACTATATATATATATATATATGTGTGTGTGTGTATATATATATATATATATATATATATATATACTATATTGCCAAAAGTATTCGCTCAAGAGGTTTAGGTCTTTGCTCTAATTCATCCCAAAGGTGTTCTATCGGGTTGAGGTCAGGACTCTGTGCAGGCCAGTCAAGTTCTTCCACACCAAACTCACTCATCCATGTCTTTATGGACCTTGCTTTGTGCACCGGAATTCATTTATTTGGATGGGTGAGCGAATACTTTTGGCAACATAGTGTATATACAGTGTAGCTTGTAAAGAGCCGATCTTGCCCCTTTTTAAATGACGTCAATGCAATGCATCATTTGTTGATTATATTTGGTATGACAAATCTTAATCTGTCAATTTATAAGTAATTGAAGCTCTCAAATCAATTTAGTAGTGTAAAAATATCCATATTTTCATTACAAATAAAGGAGTAGTTGAAGTTACATAAAGTTGATAAAATGGAAATGAAGTACAAATTTCTTTAAGCAGTACATACACAGAACTTTATAAGCACATATAGCAAATAACTTTATAAATGCATTATTTTAACGAATAAATGTAACAACTGACATAGACAATGTAATTTATTCGGTCAAATAGAAAGATTCATTAACTTATTTTGTTAAAAAAGGTCATGTCACTACGATTCATTTCCAACTCTTTTCAAAGTAGTTACCTTAACTAATAAAATGATTTTATGTTGAAAGTAGATCTGCTTCATTTCCGTTTTAACCCTCCCTGCTTTTCCCTGCCTTGACGCAGCTTTGATTGAGACCTGCACAAACACAGGAAGCCGGTTGGCTTTGCATAGAAAGAAAAGGGCTGGGCCTCAAATCAAGCATGGATACCAAGCTTATTTAAAAAAAAACTGTACACACAGAGACATCTTAGCATTCTTATATTAACTTGCTTATTAGTTTATATGCAAATCTTCACAACAGCTCAGCAGGTGAGAAGAAGAACCCCCACCACCCCCGCACAGCATCCTTATGGACATGCGCATGTGAGACTCCAGTGTCAATATTAGTAATCTTGGGTGTGGCAAGTGAGCAATCTCAGAAGTGATGTGGTGTATGTTAGTGCAGAGGGGTACCAGTGGGGGTATGACAGTCTGTCTGAATGAAAAATATTGTCTCTCAGCTTGTTTTTCATTCAAGTCTTATTATTTAATGTTTGTGGCGTTACCATGCAGGGTCATTTTTGAGTTCTCCTTACAATTTTCCTTTTCAACATATGAAAGAGTTCTGTTGTTGCAGGCAGTCTGTATTCTGTCTTAAGTTGCAGACTCTCCCGTCAAAGCAGATCAATATGTGGGATACTTAACTCTTAATGGCCAGTTAGCAATGCACCCAAAGGTGCTACTGCCAAATTCTGGAGTCATTAACCCTGATTTGCGTCTGTTCACTACTCTCGGGGCATGAAATGGTTGAATGTGTGTGCATTGTACACACTATATTATGGAGTAGTTACAGAAATATCTTTTTTAAATACATATAGTTTTAATTATGAAGCAAAATGATAACAACTGAAGTCCACTACAAGGAAAGAAGAAAAAATGTTTAGCTGCTGTCCCTTACTTAACTCCAGACAAAGCTAATCTGTTGTTTAAACAAACTTCATCTAATCATTCAAATGAGATGGCAGGATGAACCAGTCAAACAGGATGAGATAAGTATCCTAGCAGTGTGGAGACACATATACATGAGCATGCAAGCAACAAAGCCTTAAATCAGAGCCCTACTGTTCTACTCAAGACACTCAACTAAAGCTTTGCAAACCAACTGAAATAGATTTGCAGGCAAGTCTGTAACTGATGACTCTATTAAAGGAAATCCCATCCCACTGTCCACTGGCTTAAACTCCTTGTTGCTGACATATGACAATGAAGTCATTGTTTTGCCCTTATTCGTGTGGTTCAAACATCAATTTAACAGTTTTATGTCGAGACGTGATCCAAGGGTTCGACAGATTCTCTGGAGTTATACAAAGCTAATTTACTGCCATCTTGTGGAAATTTCATATTACTGCGTTACAGTACACATACTGCATGAAGTCATCACTTGCAGAAAGGTGATACTGTACATTTGTTGACGCACTGTCCTTTAAGGACTAACATCAGTATTTTTTTCCATGCAGACATTACCTGTAATTTAAAAATGCAAACAGCTCTAAGATGAAACATGTTTTGCCCACCATAAAGCATTTGCAACAGCTTTTAGTGAAGATTAACAGAAAGTGTCTGAAGAAACTACCGTTTTTATAATTTACTTCCAACAGATATGAAAGCAGCAAAGAAAGAGCATATTCTTTAAATTGATGTAGATCTTTATTATTAACTAGTGTTGACCTTGTGTTACAACCACCTGTCTAAAAGGGAGCAGGAGGTTGCAGGGAGGCAGTACAGTCTTAAAACTATGACACCCTTTGCGTCACTAGTTAGCAGGTTACTAATATAAATAGCAACACGTAATACAAATGTTGAGTTGCAAGTCAGGTTAAGAACATTTACACAGTACATTTGACTTTAAAAAAAAAGCAAAGTGCCAACCTCCTTCCAAGTCCCAGTGCTGTTAACATCTTAATAAATTGAGTCAAAAAGGCATAACAACCAGAACAATAGTTATAGAATAGATCAGGGTCTGACAGGCCTTCATTTTACTGTTAAAATTCAGTTTTTGACAATTTTAATGCTATTTTTTGACAAACATATAGAGTACATTGTTTTCGTATGAGAAAATTTCAGTCATACACATTAAATATAAGATAACGAATGTTTTCCCTACCTGTATATTGACACCCCCCCAAGACCATCAACAAATACATTCTAGAGCTTTTCCGGTACTGAATCTCAGTGTCTGTGTCAGCAGTATGCATGTTTTATTTTTGCAACTTGCTTCTCCCACTGTCCTAGTATCCTGACACTAGACCTTGTCAGTTGCAGCTCCTCTCTCCATAAGAACACTGTTAAACATATGATTAGGCAGCAGTTGTTAGTCACTGCAAATACAGCCAACATAGCAACAACCTGGCAGTTATTCTGACAAAAGTGGCTAAAATAAGAACAAAGACACTGCAGTTGCCCACCGTTTTTGAGCTCTGCCAGTTCTATGGCAAACAGCTGCAACACACCTCTATCCCTATAAAGCAAAAGTGCTGAGAGGATTTGATATGAAAACATGTCTTGTATTGATAATTATTTTAATTCAGTAGAAAGTCTGGGCTTAGGTAGCCAAACAGGTGAAAGTCACCCTGGTAACGTGCGTAGAGACGCCTGATGTCCCTCTTGCTGATGCCTGAGAAATAGTGCTCCACCTTGGTCCTGTTGTAGCGGGTGATGCCTGGAGGAATGGCTGGGTAGGACACCAATTGGTCAATGCCTGCCGCTTTAAGGATGTGTGGGGCATCTTTCTCCAGCGTTTCATGGTGTCCAACCACGCTATAATGAATTTCACATGGAGCACAAAGCTCTGCGTAAGTCACCCAGTGAATAATGTGTTCACCAAACTGTCGGTCCATACGCCGACGGCCTTCTACATCACCCAAGTAACGAACAAAGTCCTCAAAGTGCAGGCCAGAGGCGGAGAGGTCACTGTTACGGTGGCTCTTGCGGTACTTGCGGATGATGGCTGGAGCAATGTCATGCTTATACCACGGCTCAAAGCGTGGGTTCTTTACAAACTTGTCCTTGAATGCAGAAATGAGGCGCTCAAAGGGATCTCTCACAATAAAAAACTTAAAGTAGGTGTTTAATCTGTTGATGGACATAAAACAAAACAAAAACAAAATACCAAAAAGATGATTCTGTTATCAGAAATGGTTTTGGCTAAATTCACCAAATTTTAGGCTTACTTCAATTTTGCCGTACACATCTGCTGTAAGCACTAGCTTATCCAGCTACCTGGCCCTGAATAGTCCATATTTATTACAGTAATTCTAAACTAACCTGTGGGTTATATCCTGGGGCAGGAATGATGAGAGGCGGGGCAGGCCATTTTTCTCATGGTCGTGAACAAGATTCTCTGGGATGTCTTCTACAGTGGAGAATGCTCCTGCCAACAACACAGAAACAGACATTGTCAAGTTATGAAACCAATTAAACAAACAGCCTTCTAGGCACAAAGTGGCATTCAACAGTTAAAACATTATGCTCCGGGTTTACTAATCTGTGTACAGCTAACTCACATAAAGACAACTGGATTCAGACATTTCTTTCAATATACCAAACAAGTACACTGTTATTACCTTTATCCATTCCAAACTTACCGTTGAGCACAATAAGGACCTTCTTCCATTGTGTGTTGCCCACTTTAGGCGTCTGGCAGAACAAGATCTTCTGTTTGTCACAAACAAAGATGCGGTCCAGGACAAACTTGCTAATGGACACGTGGGTCAAATTCCTGAGGCTGCTGTTCTTACATACAGTTGACAGTAGTTCAATTCTCTTATCAGCAACTAACTGCCAATCTGCCACTGTAGGTTGAACTGAGGGCTGAGACACACACACCACTAAAGTAACTGATAGCCTTGTTTTTGAAATGACTGTATTACTGCAGAGAACAATGTGACAATGTGATACAATACATTTTGTAATGTAATACATTATTTACCTGATTTGAAGGTTTTAGAACAGGTTTTTCTGGACTAGACACAGGGATGGGTTTAACCATCTTCGTGCCCGTCACAGTCAAACTCTGACCACCAATCCTCTCCCCATAGTCTGTAAGCAACAATTAGACGTGATTTGATCAGTTTTACCCCGACAGCTAACTGGTTGGCTGATAGCAGTCAGCTAGGAACCAACAGCTTACCATCTACAGCCCTGAAGCTGATGAACTTGGTGACGAACATGAGGATGAGCAGCACCCAGCCGCAAGCACCAAGGAGCAGCCAGTGGTGCCGCATCGCTTCGTACATTAGCCGACAGCCATGGAAACACCGAGCAGCGCTGCCGCCTGGAAACATAACACAAACAGCTAAATAGTAACTCCACATAACTTGCTAGCATAGCATTAGATTTTTGCGTACACGTCGTTCGACTACTCTAACCTCCGTACTTAAAAATAACGTATTGACGTTAAAAGAACCTTATTCCACCAATGTTCTCTGTATGACAAGTTACACGAATTAGTGGGAGAAATCTCTCTGAGTGGCTATAGGAGCGATGCTTTCAGCTTTCACGGCGTTTCATAGAAATAGCTGCAAACAATAACGGACAATGTTACTGTGGTTAACTGTGTTTATGATAGCTAACGCGGGTCAGTTACTTTAGCCCAGCAGCTAGCCACACCTGCCAACAGTCAAGAGGCAACGCTAGCTAGTCTTTCTTGGTGATTGTCTCATGTGTCAAAACCGACACATTGCCAGAGCACCCATAGGTGTTACCTTCTCGTTGAGTTACAGTTGCTTCACAGCTGAAGAAACTCCAGAGGAAATCATGAACGATTCTATAGATTCTGGCCCAGCTCGCTGCGTCCCGTATTTACACCCCACTGCTAGAGAACAGTGAGCTCCTTCTAGCGACGACGTGGTGGAAACGCACGTATTCTAACATCCACCGTCGGGTTCTCCTTACGTTTTCCCAGCCCAGCCTCTTAACTTCCTAATAGTGATCATGATATACTTACAGCGTTTCTTCTGTTTGTTTCACGGCATCATTGGATTGTCCATCACTAGAGCAGTGGGAAAGTCCAAGAAGATCAGCGCGGATCTGAGAAATAGGATAGTGGATTGACACAATACAGAAATGTCTTTCAGCTATTTCTAAACAACTGCAGGTTCCTAGATCGTTTAAACGACGGTGCATAAACTTAATCAGAGGCGTAACGACTTAGTAAAGTCTGAAAAAAGACAACTCTCACTCAGCCTGGAGGACAGTGTTTCAGATGGTCAGGAACAACAAAGGAACTTTCACGGCTCAGCTCTGCCATGAATTGGTAGCTGCTAGGACACCAGTGTCACGGTCTACAGTCAAGTGAGTTTCAAGTGAAGGCTGCTGTCCAGGAAAGAAGCCCCTGCTCTAAAAACCTATACGTTAAAGCTCGACTTAGAAATGTGGCAGGCGATAGGGACAAACAAGGAGTCCTCTCAGAATGTTTTATGGTCAGATGAGATACAAAATTTAGTTGTTTGAAGACAATTACTAGTAGCATGCTTGGAGGGACAAGCCCCAGAACAGTGTACTGCATATATTGTGCAGTAGGGGTAGCATCCTCTCTGATGACTTTGATTGTCCATTCAAGATAGAAATAATTCCATTTCGGATGGGTATTTTATAACCATATAGTTTAGTTGTCCAGAGATAAGCTATATTTGACAATTTAGTAAACAGTGGACCTAATAAAAGGACTAGGTCTTCCTAGTTATGCAACCTTTACAATCAAACAATAAGTCTAATAATTATTAGTGTACCTAGTCATTTCAACAGCCAGCATATCCAGCTCAAATAATGTGCATCTCGATCTTACTGGTGAGATGCTACCTACATCTTAAGCAATCCCCCTAAAAAGCCATTAACCTTCCACATTCTGTATTGCTGCAAGAGTCTGTGCCAAGAACACATGCTAAAATTCAGTATTCCTAACCCTCTCCACTTTGATGTGTGTGTGGGAGGCTTAGATAGAATCTTTCTAATAAATGTGAGCAGTAGGTAGTAAGATACCCTTCAAAGTAATAGGTTATACTTCTTAAACTACAACTGAGTCATGAATCATTCATAAGAAATGTGATTGGTATATGGCATTTCCCTCCCACTCATCATTTACAACTGCTAGCCATTAATCTTAATATTCCAATACACTCCAAATGAAATATAGATCACAAAAAGAAATGAATACACAAGAGAGGAGCAATTTTTACATCATTTATTCCACTCGCAGAGAGAACAAATTTAGTTTTCATCAACATTGACTGTCTGCAGACCTGTTGGGGGTGGGGTGGGGAGAGAGACAATAACAATAAGATAAATGTCTTTTCTCATTCATAAACTGAACAACCATGTCAACAAGCAACATATTTACCTTTGCATGTTGTGACAGGAACGTATGTGACCAGGGTGTACAGCTTGTTGGGAGAGTCCTCGTCTTCATTACGCTTCCTGGACAGCCGTACGCGTATCCTGTACGGCACGTTCCTACAGAACAAACCTGTTATGTTAATGCCAATCCTAGCAGTATAGTGAATTAGAAAACAGACTCACTCCCCCACTCCTACAATCACATTATATTCATTAAACAGCATTCGTATCATGTGCAATCACTGTAGATCTATCCTGACATTATCAGCTACACAGACTTTAATCATGTGTGAACACAAGTACTTTATGTCTTTGGAGAGCACATGCTGCTAGCCTTATTTTTTTTTAACAGTACACAAACATTGTTTTCACTGATCTCCCAAAACAAGCAGTCAAGAATTCAGCAAAACTTTGTTTTACAGTGACACAATGTCATTTAGCCAAAGTGCTAAATCAGCTAATCAGTGGTATCTTAATATCCCCCATACAAAAATATTCTGCTCCTACTGCACAAAGTGGCATTTTTACCTCGATATGCATAGTAAGAGTGTACAATCTCACCTGACACCCTTGCTCCACACTGCCTTGTTGAGGCGAGTGTCAATGCGCACATCAGGAGTTCCCATCTCCTTCACGGCAAACTTGCGGATCTCCTTAATGGCGCGGGGAGCCCTCTTCTTGAAACTCCTGCAAAACAGCATTAGTCTGAATTTATAAATTCAAATTGTGACACTTATTTGTAAAAGAACACCAACATGTGGTGAGTATTTAATGCAACAAATCTTGAGTCATTTCACTGCTTGAACACTGAATAACTAAGCTGTTTGTATTAGGGTAATATGTTAATGAAGGTCCTCAGTCATCCAGTTATCTGGATGTTGAGTAATGTCAAGTTGATTACTTTCTTCTTGGAGGGTGGGCCCTCATTGGGGGATCAAACTAGGTCCCCTAAACAGGTTGTATTAGACTGATTGAGCTACTTGGGTGAGAAGCAAAACATTTTAAACTAAGGTCTGACAGGTACATGCCAAACAAACTCATCTGCAGCTCTGCAGACCAAAATTTACCACTGAAAATAATTTTATTTCAAGTAGTACTTGAAAGTACTTCAATAAAAAAAACAAAATAAATGAAAGATCAACCACTGAATGGTATCTGCACTGCATTTAGGTCCCTTACACAATAGATACACGCATACAAGCGATACAATACATAATTGGTGTGTTTTTGCTGTACTCACACTCCATGGATGCGCTTGTGGACATTGATAGTGTACTCTCTGGTCACCACCTCGTTGATGGCTGAACGCCCCTTCTTTTTCTCTCCTTTCTTTGTTGGGGCCATCTACGGACAACAATCTCGTTACTGTTTGAGCACATGAACGTTTCAAATATAAATATAATCACTACAACATTATACTACTTACTTCAACATTTTAAATAGGAAATGTTTTTGCAAACGATAACCTGTCAGCATTCAGGACCTCCCCAAAAAGGGTAACGTTAGCATAACCTCGGTTGCGCTGACGTTATTTCACGCAAGCTAACCGGCATGCAAAGAACTGCCCTTAAATTAAAAGTAAAGAACAACAGCAATTCGTACTACTTTTAGTGCTATATATTTGCAGAAATTAACGCTTTATAATACGCGTTTTATATCAGGAAGAACAAGAACAAAATTAGCAACAATAGCTTCTGAAAGCCAGTCTAGCCGAGTTAATCGGAGTGTCACCATTTGCCGTTTTAAGTCGTCTTTCAAGATATAGAACCATCTCAAAAGACTCATATAAAACACAGTGCAGCACTAATATAATTTCATATGAGGTATTTGGGGCTAAATAAAGCTTTAATATGTCAGGATGGTGTTAGATTATACTAATACACGGTCTGAAAGAAAATACTCACATCAACTCGGAGTTGAGACGGAAGTAGGAAGGACGGACCAAACGCCGAGGATTGTGGGTAAGGGAAACCGGTCCGTGTTAAATGATATCCGTCAGCAACAACATTATAATTTAAGGTTCCTATTGTTACTTCGCATTGTTCCACACTTTTAATAGCGTTTAAAATTCACTCAGTGACGACTACATTAGATACACCTATATAAGCGAATTCAATCCAACACAGCAGCTCTACTATGAATTCTACTTTTATATGTTTATAATCAAACTATTAGAAAGATAATAAATCCTAATTAAAATAATTAAGGGGAGTCAAAGCATTTAAAAACACCTCTTAATATAATGCACTCCACCACCTTATTAAACGCATGTGTATGAAAAATGTTGACATAGCCTGAGATTAGGATTTTGGAATTATGACTATATAGAGTATAGACATAACTATTGCATGAGCAATGTTTGTTGTAGGTGTTTATTCTTTCGTCAGTTTATATATCAGCAATATGTGATAGAAGAATGTGCATTAAGGTTTATTTTCTTTATAGGCAAAAATATTCTTTGCACATGACTTTGAACCATTTTTAGAACACAGAAATAGGCATGAAAAAATTCACAACTTAACAGATTTTTTTATTTTATGTAAGGATTAGCTCTACCACAAAATAGTTGACAGCTGCTCTATGGCAGTTTCACAGCATCTTCATAAAGCACTTGTATCAAATCACAAAGTAAAAACTAAAAAACTTTTTTTTTTGAAGAAAATAATACAATTGTATTGTTGTTGTATTGTACTAAAGTTTAGAAAAGTTTTGTCTTTTCATACACCCCATATTTAGCACTTCCAGTCAGTGATGGTGCACAGCCTACTGTAAGTCTCACACAACTGGTAACTGTTATTATAACTCAGCGTCAGCTTCAGCACTTACCTCAAACGCAGGTTTGTATCTAGTGGCCATCTGCCTAGCATTCTTATTTTTACAGAAATGTATTCTTGATAAGCCAGCACTATATTTGAATTCCACCAGGTAATCAGTTGTCCTCATTTGGCACACTGTAATTACAACTTTTAAATTGTCATTCTGTCATTTCACAGCAAAAAAAAAAAAAAAAAAAAAA
This sequence comes from Channa argus, assembly GCF_033026475.1. NCBI lineage: Eukaryota > Metazoa > Chordata > Actinopteri > Anabantiformes > Channidae > Channa > Channa argus. Next base: position 4,368,045 of record NC_090219.1, read on the forward strand.
AAATACATGAAAGTAGATATCATTGCTTGCGCATCTCAAAATTAACCTTGAAGTTTGGACAAAAGGCTTTTGTAGGATGTGTTTTCCATACAGTTGAGTTCAGACTTAAATATAACAAACTATACTGTCGGAGCCCCATCTTTTTGTATCTGTAATGTCACTGAGGCTTCAACACACAGTTGCATGGTTTGGAGGAGGTGTCATGTTGAATCCAGAGCTCTAAGATAGGAGCCTTCATCCATTGTTAAGCTGTTTAGTGCAACAAGTTGGCATGTCCATTGAATTTGTGTCCCAGCACTCATAACATGCACAACCTGCTTCTTTTCAAGTGTCACTTGTTAAACTACAAAAGTGTTAAAAACCATATCCCAGGGCTTCCAGTTTATCCATCTGTACCACCAGTCTTTTTATTATCACTCTGGATGTTCAACCACTAGGATACAGAAACAAGGTGTAATGTTCAAATCAATTACCTTTTCAGTCATTTTTATCTAAGCGGTCTAGTGTCCTTTCCTACTCGGGAAACTTTGGCTCCATTTTGGACGATTTGGGCTGGTGAATGTTAAGGAGAGGAGTTCCACATAGCAGCGTTGGAGATGTGGTAGTCTGCAGATTATAGAGTGCTCTGCGTTCAATTCAGTTCATATCAGGAAGACATTGCCAAACCATTCAAAAACAAGTACACCAAACCAAAAAAAAAAAGTTTCAATAATGTTTACACAGACTAAACAATGACACACCTTACATTCAATGGAGGAATAGTTTGGCAGTGCTTCTTCATGAAAAAGTCCCTGTAGGATGTTTCAGTATTGTCAGTCAATTCTAGAGCAAATTTGACAGATTTGCTCTGCAGACATGTGATATAATGTTAGCAAAAATGGCAAAAACATCAGGTATCACAGTATTTGAAGGCTGAACAGTCACTTCATACAAAGCAAAAGACCCATTACAAAAATCAGCATCTAACCATTTTAATGCAGTTGTAGTAACCAATACATAATAAACATAAACATTTGCTGTTGGTTAGGCATGTGAAACAGACAATTAAAAAGCCGCTCTAAAATACTGTAACACACAAAAAACATGAAGTCATTTTAGGTGTGTTTTATGTTTCTCTGCACATGCTTCATTACACACCTCCATGGGTTAACAATGTCCAGTGGTCTAATCTAGTAGCACAACATTTGCAAATCATCCAAAACATGTTAAGCCTAACTGAAAAATCCACATTTTGCTGTGTTTAATTTATCATTACTAAAAAAGATATGTATGTATAAAATAGGACTGAGAGAGACACAAAGTTAGGGGTTAGAAGAAAAAAGAGGCTTAGAACCATTCTCTTCTATGCATTTTAATCACCAAGCCCATTTTTCCTCAGGACACACATAGCTCAGGCTGTGCTGAGCTGAGCTTACCAGTAGTACTATTATTATTATTACCAGCTGCAGCAACTTTAGCTGCTGGTGCTGACACACTGTCAGACCTTTCTGGGGCCAAAGCCTGGCCAGCCATGGTCCTTCTGAAGAGACGCATGCTCATCTGCAACAGCTCGTTGTCTACCATGGGTGTAGTAGGGTAGTGCTTTGTTAAGCCCTGAAGAAGACAGTACAGCTATGTTAATGATTTTTAAGAAATACTAACCTATTCATAATATACACTCTCCGGCCACCTCATTTGGTACACCTGTTCAACTTGTTAACACAAATATCTAATTAGCAACTCAAAGTATATAGACGTGGTCATGAAAGTCTTCTGAAGTTTAAAGTCAAACATTAAAGTGGGGCAGAAAGGTTCTTTAAGTGGCTATGAAAGTGAAAATGCCATTGGTGCCAGATGTGATCGTCTGACCATTTCAGAAACTGCTGATTTAATGGGATTTTCACGCACAACTAGAGGTGGAAAAGAATAGTCTAAATAAGAGAAAATATCCAGTTCTCTGGACAAGAATGCCTTGTCAAAGCCAGAGGTTAGATAAGAAAGGTCAGACTGGTACCAACTGAGTATAATTCAAAAGTATTAGTATTTACCATCTCCGTCCCTTTATGACAACAGTGTATCTATTCTATCTTCTAATGGGTACTTCTAGCAGTATAACATGCCATGTCACAAAGCTAAAATCATCTCTTACTGGTTTCTTAAACATGCCGAGTTCAGCTGTACTGAAGTGGTCAATCTAATAGAGGATCTTTGGGATGTGATGGAACAGAAGATTTGCTTCATGGATGGGATGCCCACAAATCTGCATCAACTACATGATGTTATCATGTCAACAGAAACCAGATATAAGGGAATAACGAATGTTTCCAGCACCTTGCTAAATCTATGTCATAAAGAATTAAGGCGGTTCTGAAGGCAAAAGCAGGTCCAATTCAGTACCAGCAAGGTTTACCTAGTCAAGTGGCCAGCGAGTGTAGGTAAAATCAACACAGTAAAATTCCAGTTTGCACAGACGTGTGTTGGTAACAAAATTGATTTAAATCAGTGACTGAATGACATCTACCTTGTCATTTTTTAACAGCTGTCGGCGAATGGTGAAGTCTCTGCGGGCACACAGTGCCTTGCAGCAAGGACCCAGGTTGCTCAGCAAACCTGCCCTCTCCACTCGCCTGTTCAGAGCTGCCATGTTCAGGGCACCCAGATCGTGCTCAAACAGCTTGTCAACATCTGGCAAGATTGAGGTGAAAGTTTCAGATGGATGGGTTCACAATAACTCCAGGAAAATTAAACAAATAAAAATCTCAAAAAAGGACACTAAGAGGATCATATTAGAAACTGTGGTAACAAAGATGGCTTATGGGTTTTTAAAAAGGAAAGGCCACAAAAGTCCAAATGCTTTTATAGTTTTATCATGTCACAACTCTCACCTTTGGGGTCATCCATCTCAGACTTGCACACATCTTTGACTTGTTCCAGGAGCTCAGGTCCAGCAAGTCGCTTGGAGATGCCTGCCCTTAGAAGCACGGCCCCTGGCGTAAACCGAAGCAGTGCAGCCCCTGCTGCCCTTGGCTCCTGCTTCTGTTTGGGCATCAGGCTGGACCAGTCCACATCGATCACGTCTAGAGGACCTGTCAGTACACAGCATCGGAGAAAAGTTTTAACAGGACATCCCATCTGTATATAAATACAGTGTAGTGTGTATATGAGTTATTTATAAGGAAAATAATCATTCCCTCAAGCAGATTTCCAATTATTGGATAACAAAATTGTACGTTTACATAACGGCCTGACTTGGAAATTCTCCATTAAAGTATTTTCTGGTACCTGTAATTTTCTCATCATCCTGCTGATCCTCTTTCTTCTGGCTATCGGCCAGAATTTCATCCAGCTCATCGTCACTGATTGGTTCGTACTCCTCTCCTACAGATGGCACTGACTGGCCATCATCTTCTTTGACATCGTCATCTCCTGTGATTAAAGCACACACAGATTTTCAGAAAATTTCGGAAAAAGGGGAACACAAAACTGCATGCATGCATGCATGCATGCTTTTATCTTCTTACCATCTATGCTGTCCGCCTTTTCCAGCTCCCGTTGCTCTCCCATAAGGTGGTGACTGTTGCTTGGTTTCTCAGGTTCTGGAGGGCTGAAGGCTTCTCTTGGCAGCAGTGGCTCATTGTCCTTTCTGTCCTGCCTCATCATTTCTCCTCGCATGTCTCCTCTCAATTCACCCCTGAGTTCCCCACGACCTGGAGCTCTCGGGTCTGCGTGAGTTGGTAGGTCCATCATCATCATCCTCTCCCTCTCACGATCCCCACCCCTGTCCAATCTACTGTCTCTTTCCCGCTCACGCTCCCTTTCCCGTTCATGCTGTTGGATTAGTCCTTCAGGGATTAAGCGTTCTCTGTCTCTTATGTCCCGTTCCCTAAGGAGCGGATCACGACCAGGACGCATGAGCAGGGGCTCTCGTCCCCTGCTAGGCCATTCCCTAGGTTCGGGTTCCCAGTCTCTCTGTTGTTGTAGGGGCTGCTGAAGGAGAAGGGACTGTTGTGGTTGCTGCTGCTGCTGCTGAGGGCGGAGGTCCTTTCGGTCCCTGTCACGCTCCCTCTCCCGCTCATATGGCTCCCTGTCTCTTTCCCGTTCTCGACTGTCATAGGAACCAGCACGGGAACTAGACCTTGCCTGCCTCTCAGAGTCAGGAGAACTGCGCCTGGAGCTATGGCTGCGAGAATCCTGCCGGTCTGTAAGCCACAGAGGAAGGGTTAAGGGTAAAGTTTTAATGAAGTAGTAAAATAGTCTTTAATGAATTGGACCTTAATGGATGTAAGTGTGAGTGTGCATTTACCTGATGAGGTGCTGCGGCTGGGTTCTTCTCTTCTCAGCTGGTCAATTCGAGACTTCCTCTCTGATCCTGGGGGGTCACTCACAACTGGTCTTTCTCTCTCGCGCTCTCTCTCCCTTTCTCGTTCTCTCTCTCTCTCCCGGTCACGTGAGTTGGTGCCCGGCAGCCTGCCTCTACGGGATCGGTGGCCCTGCGGGTCATCTCGATGGGCTGATTCATTGGAGGGTGACCGCAAGCGTCTGGATGATGTGCGGCTCTGGTTGCTCCCCATGCTGCTGACACATGTCTGCTCTGGGGGTGGTTTGCGGAGCAGGGGCTGGGACATGAGGGGCTGTGGAGTCAGAGTCTGGAGCAGCATTGGTGTATCCTGAGAAAGCAGAGGGGCAATAGTAAGAGGGTTGCACCTCTCCCTGTCTCTGCCCACCCTGGGACCACCTCCTCTTCTAAGAGGCTCAGCAGGAACCAGGGGAGCTTGTGTTTCCAATGGTCCTCCACCTCGATCTATGACCTCCTCATCCGACCAGTCACTGAAGTTGTCTATCTTAGGCAGTGGAGACAGCTCTGCGTTGCCTCCAGTAGTGCAATGATCAGGCCGAACTGACAGTGGTGGAGTCCGGGGACCTCTTTTCCTCTTACTGTGTGGCTGATGGGCTGAGGCATCCTCCTCAGATACATCAGAATCTCCTCCTCGTGACCGCTTCCTCTTTCGATCAAGCACCTTCTTTTTGGTTCCTTTCCGTGGGGAGTGTAAAGTTGAGGGTACATCAACAGAAACACTAGGTGGGGGCTCAGGGTTAAAACGATCCCCTGCAGAGGCAAGGCGGTTTCCACTGCCAACTTCTTCATCTTTGCGACCTTTCTTCACCCCCCTCCTTTGTGATTTTGTCTTCTTTTTGCCCTCCTCGTGGGACTGGTTGCCAGCGGTCCCTATGTCATCACTACCAGCCACGAGAACTAGAGGAGGAAGCAGTGGAGTGGATTCTCGCTGGTCTCTGCCTCTGCCACGGGAGTCAGGCGGGGTGTCGACAATGTGGTCTCCTCGTCTTTCACCTCCTCTGCCACGTTCCCCACGAGGCTCCAGGTCCTCATGCCGGCTGCGGGCTTCCCTTTTGTCCCCAACTCCTCTGCGATCCTCATCCTTCCAGTGGCTGTGTTTGTCATCAGATGGAGCAGCCACTGGTGGGGAGCGTAACAAGGGCTCTTGGGGCCGCACCACTTGGCTCAGCAGACGATGCTTGTCGCCACCTGTGCATAGAACAGTCACATATCTATACTCAGTACTCAATGCATTGAAGCAATACTGACAAATAACAGGCTTGACAGCTTATCGTGTCAATTCTGGGCATCAAAAATATCGTAAAAAATCTTTTTTATATTATTAATATATTTTTTTATTGAAATTATGTTACCAAGGGAAGTTTTTTTAAAAACTCTACAAAAATGAAACAAGTACAATATTAAATGGAAATGACTATACTGTAAAGAAACATAACAAATGGTATTTTATTTCTTTGTGAATAAGTTAACTTACATTTCTGTTCACATTGACATCAGTTAATTAGCAATACAAGAACAGCTAATACAAGAATGTGTGAAATGAATAAAAAAGTGACTATCAGCAAGCTATATTATAGAAATATAATACTTGACAGTGAATTCCAATTTACAAAGGGTGTGTTATCATTACATGAGCGGTGCATTCCCCATTAAACACGAGTGTGTCCTTTCAAAAAGAATTTCCCTACTGTCAGATGGAGGCAGACACACTGGGCTGGGGAGGAGGGGCTGAGGGTGGAGCTTGGCCTGCCCTCGGCCAATCGGGCGCTCACTTTTGTCTTCTGCACTGTTGTAGCCATCGCTGTCTGCTGGACTCAGGTCCCGTGTTGCTCGTTTAGGTGAGGGTCGGGGGCTTGGGCTATTCTCGACTCTGGGCCTCTTACGACTAAAGAGTGAGAAGGTAAAAGTTGATATAAAATAAATATTAGATGAGTATTAGGAGCATGTTAATGGTTACATAACTACCAGAAGAAGTGTAGGTATTGTGTTTCAACACTAACTGCTTTGGTTTTTTAAAACAGAGTTTCAGTATGGTGTGGTTTTACACACCGTACTGTTTTAGGAGACTGTTCGTTTTATATATAAATGATTTCTGTGAGGCATCCTAGTAGTTAAAAAAAATTAAATCTATTGCAATTTCTATTCATTTATACATTCTGCCATACTCCTCAGGAGCATATATGCCTTCACAGGGATATAACATAACAAATTTGCTAATCTAAATTTTTTACTTTTTAGTCGCCAAAAAAGATTGGAATTACTAGTGTAGGTTAAGACATCGGTTAAAAATGCAATACGAAAGCAGTGTTTGCAAAAACTAAATACAGCCCTTTAAAAGTGAAGGGTTATGTCAATTTTACAAAAATAGATACATTTCAGTAAGAGGAATAAAACTATGAAACAATGTTGAGAATGATTCAACACGTACAGCATTTCAGAAAATAAAAGTAAATTTGCAAACGGTGCCTCTATGATAGATATCACTTTAGGCATTTACACCAAGGTAAACTAGTCAGTATTTTTTAAACTGCACATTTTGAATATTGTGTTCGTGTACAAAAAGTAAATGCAATATTGATAAGAACCTGAAAATAAACAGATATGTACTCACCTTGTCTTGCGATCATCCCGGGTGTCTCGACCAGGCCGGTCATCCCTGACATCCTCTCTCCTCTCTCTCCTCTCCTCCCTCCCTCTCTCGCGTTCCTCCCATTCCCGTTGCCTTTCTCGCTCCCGCTGCTCCCTCTCTTTCTCCCTCTCCCGTTCCCGCTCCTTTCTCTCCCTCTCTCTTTCCTCCCTCTCTCTCTCACGCTCCTCACGCTCCCTTTCCCTCTCCCGCTCTCTCTCCCTTTCCCTTTCACGCTCTCTCTCCCTGGCCCTCTCCCTCTCTGCCTCCCTTTCCTTCTCTCGCTCCTTTTCCCTCTCTCTCTCTCGTTCTCTGTCCTTCTCCTTCTCCCTCTCCCTGTCACGCTCTCTGTCTCGGTCTCGGTCCCGGTCGCGGGTCCGGTCGTCCCGTCTATCTTCTACTCTATCTGTCCTACGGTCCTCCCTCCTCTCCTCTCTCTCAGAATCCTCCAATCTCCCCTGGTGTCTATTTGGAGAAGCTGGGGGAAATAAAAACATATGATTGAGTCAATTGTTTTTAATAAGCTTTGTTAAATTTTCTTTTGGTCCCAGTTCAGATTTTCTGAAGCCTAAAAATTAAGAAAATCTCAAATTTTACCTCTTTCTCGGTTGTCCCGGCGATCCCGATCACCATGTCCACCTCTCCTATCATAGGAAGAGTCCCGGGCCTGCTCTCCTCTTCTATCGCCCTCATAGCGATCTCGGTCTGAGCCCCGCTCAGAGCTCCGCTCACGCACTGCACTGCTCCGTGACTCCCAATTATCATGGCTGCTTTCTAACTGAGAGCTCCGGGAGTTTCTGTTGGAGCCTGACAGAACAAAAGGAGAGTACAGATACACACCAAGAGCATATAATAAAACATAAAAACATTAAGAAAAAAGTCATGACAGTTATTACCTTTGTCAGAGGTTTCATTGGTGCGTCCTCTCCCTCGTCCATTCCTCTCAGTTCTGTCTGTCCTTCCTTCCCCTCTCCCTCCATCTTCACGTCCATGACCTCGCCCATAACTCCTATCATCCTGAGCCAGTTCCTCCTTCCTGTACGTGTCAGTCCTGTCTCTCTCCTTCTCTCGCTCTCTTTCCTTCTCCCTCTCCTTCTCCCGGTCTCTCTCTCGCTCCCGCTCACGGTCACGCAGCTCCAGGGACTCCCGCCCAGAGCGGCTTTCTGCCTTGCTCTCTCTGGAGTCCTTCAAGTCCCTGTTGTCTCGGTGGTCACGAGAATCTCGTGTTATTTCCCTTCCTCGATCGCGAGCATCTCGTCGATCGCGCGCATCTCTTGAGTCCCTGTCATCACGGGCCTCTCGCGAAGAGACCTGTTCAGCGTCATAGTCCCGTTCACTGCGGACACCGTCTTTCTCTCGCTTGCTGCGGCTATCTGTTTGTAAAGGATACATATAGATTAGTGGATTCAGCATAGAGATAAACTGATTTGTAAATTTCAAACATCTTACCATTTAAATAGAATACTTCATTATTAGGCAATGAAAAAAAATAACGCAATCTACGAGAGACGACAATCATTTACAGTAGTTTTGAGACTACTGTATATTGTTGCATGAAATTTAGTGGATCAAATGTACAACAGTAGAACAACAGGAAAATACCGTCTCTGCGTTCACGTCTGCATTCCTGGGTAGGTGGACTTCTCTCTCTGTCACCACGGCTCCTCTCACGCCCCCTGGAGTGGTGCCTGCTAGGACTTGATCGGTCAGACCGACGGTGGGGCGAGGAAATGTCGTGGGAGGCATGTCTCGATCGGGAACGCCTGGAGCTGTGTGGCGAGGAACCAGAGGCTGGGGCACCCCGGTGGTAAGTGGGAGAAGATGAGCGACGCCGACGTGGAGAGGGAGAATGGCGCTGGGCAGAGGAACCAGAGTGGGAGGACGAAGAGTGGTGGCGGACAGGAGTGGGGGTGCGGTGGTGGCGTGGAGGTGAGGGAGACCTGCAGTGGCAAAAAAAAAAAGGGGAGTTCTCTTTAGAAAATTGATCATCATTAACAATTCTACAGTGAATTGAACCTTGAGCAGGAAATCTTTTTCCTTGAGGGGTATGTGCACTAACCTGCGAGGGGGGGAAACCAGTGCAGAGTTCTTATGGGACAAAACTTTAGGAGAGGGTGATTTCTTTCTGGCTGAAGGTGACGCCCCCCTGGAGGGAGATGACACACTACCAGAACGCTCCTCGGATGTGATAGATCGTTTGGCCTTGTGGGAACTGTCTGATCGGTCCCTGTAAACACAAGGAGGTCCACATGTTGAAATAGATGAATACAGACAATAGTCATGTAAATTTCATCACATAAATGACCATAAAGGCCAACACTAAGAAGTCTTAATAAATACAATTTAAACAATAATAACCAGGAGGTCTTCTTTGTTACATACAAGACAATACTATTTAAACAGTAAATGCTAACATGATAGATCCATCCTGTACCTTCGTTTTTCCTTCTTCTCTTTGTGTTTTTCTGTATCTCTTCCCCGATCTCTACCTTCCTTCTGTTTCTCTTCAGTCTTCTCTTTGTTTTTGTGTTTCCCTTTGTGTTTCTTTCCAGTCACAGGAATGTCCAGAGGAACATGTGGAGGAGGACTGGGTGTGCGGGGCCCTTTCTTCTTATTATGGGTACCTTTGGGAGGCCTGGTTGGAACAAGACTGAAAAATAACCATCCAACACATCACTATCAAATACAAAACACTGGTGAAATGACAAGGCTTTCTACCATATATAATAAAAAGTCTGCTGAACTCTTGGTAATGAACACACAACAACTGATAGTCACACTTATCGGAAAAAAGAACCAAAAAAAACAAAAACAACCCACTGACAGACCTGGCAGTTTCTGAAACAGGTGAGGACACCAATGCCTTCTTCTCTTTTTTTCCAGAGCCCTGGCCCTTGGCTCCACTTTTGGTTCCACTTTTGTGTTTTGGGGAGCCACTGGATTTTCTCGATGACGGTGAATCTTTGGAGCTTAATTGCTCAGGAGAGGCCTGAGGCACAAGGATGACAAAGAAATTTAACAGACTCTCTCCTTCAGCCACCTAGTTCTTTGAGGGCAAAGATGCACTTTCGTCTAAATGCTAAAATGATTCAGTTTTTTTATAAAGTCCAGAGAGAAATAAAAACAAGACTGCATAGCCAACTCAAGAACACCCTGGGTTTTTACCTTTGGCAAGGCAGTGGTTCGTGTTTTGTTGGGGGTCTCATCTTTCTTGATGACAATCTCCTCTCTTTTTTCCAAGTTCTCTTGCTCCAGTTTCATCAGCTCACGCTGAATCTTCTGGCGCTTCATTTCTAGAGATAGCTCGTAGTCGTAATCACCAATATCAGAGTCTGAAAGTGAGGCGCAAGCTTGTATAGTAACAATCTTGTCGTGAAAAAGTCCATATTGATGTTTTTTTTTAGTTTTCAGCAAATTATACACATCAACAACAACAAAGATATTAAATAAAACTTTATTTTGAGAAATTTTAAAAAGTACTGAACCTTCACGATTAGTTTCCCACTCTGTGGGCTCTTCTTCACTGGCTGGGGTGCGCTCCTTTGTAATCTTTATATCCTCCTTCTCCCTGTGTCGGCCTCTGGAGGAGTCTCTCTGCTGTAGAGGATCACACACACCCAAACACAAACACACATATACATTTTTGAATCACACCTACATGTTGCATCACCTCCTGGACTGCTTCTTATTCAGCACAGATGACATGTCCTTTAACTCCAGCTCAAAAATTGTTTTACAGCCTGAATCAATGTCAGCTTCACATCTGCACTTTATTTTAAAATCTGATATTATTTACTAAACATATTATTAATTAATTATAATAATTACGATTAAACGTAAAATAGATGTTTAGTTAACCAGCTATTGTGGCTTGTGGTTTTCCAAAGTTGATAGCAATGCAGCATTTTTACTGGCCACAGTTTTGTTGTTGGAAAACAACTTAAAACTTAAGTTTAAAACTTACACTTAAAATTTTTAAATTTTTGTTTTTTGTACAAATATTCAGTCAATTAGCACAAAGAGATAAAAGACTAAAAGAAATAAAAGACTGAAGCAGCAGAGACTCACTCTTGCTGTGGGGGATGTAGGCTCGTCTAGGTCTCGCTTTAGGTTTTCTGGGTCAACATCCTGTCTTTTATTCTTCATCCTCTCCCGCAGATCACCTGTGGGTCTCTCGGTTGACCTGCTCCATAATAACACACACACATAAATGTATTTAAAAATGAAAATAGTAAAGAATAGGAACGTGATTATACATTACATAGGTCCTGACAAATAACATAAAAATAGCTTGGCAATACTGTCTAAAATTATTCAAAAATAAAACAAGCTGTCTTACCGACTAAAGCTAAATCCTTTGCCTCGTGGCTGAGTTCCATGTGTATAGCGACAAGTGTTGCCGTAGCTGCAATTACCAGTTTTCAGCCAATTTCTACAGTGACTCTGGAAAGTGTAAACAAATGAGCCCAATTAGATACAGTAACATTAATACAAATAGGACAGCCATCATAATAGAAAGACTGCACAGGTACCAGGTTCTACTAAAATTTTATGGCATTATTAAAAAGTAAAGTAACAGGGGTGGCAGTAGCTCAGTTGGTAGAGTGGCCGCCTACCGACCATATTTATTTGGCCGGTCCCAAGCCTGGTAGAAATTGGGTAGGGTTGTGTCAGGAAGGGCATCCGGCGTAAAAAATTTTTTTTTTATAAAACTGTGCCAAATCAACATGCAGACAAAAAATTATCTACTTTGGCAACCCTGAACTCACAGGATAAGCCAAAAGGAAAAAACTAATACATAAAATGAAATAGTAAAGTAAAAAATTACAGAATCCCTTTCCATTAGTAGCAAAATAATTCTTTAAATCAATACCCACTGTCTAATTATGGTAAGTAAGTATTTACACATTTGGATACACATACATCAGCAGCATTACTCCCAGTGCTGGGACCAAGTCTTTCAAACACACTTGGCCTGCGGGAGGGGGCGGCGGGGTTGCTGGTGCTGCTGGTGGTGGTGGTGCTGCTGCTGTCAGATATGGTTTTTGAATTCTCCACTGTTACCTTCCGCCTGATCTTGGACATTCTGCAGGACTAGGAATATGACAGAACTACTTTAGTTGTCTGAGGATCTGCATTAATACAATTGTATAGTACACACTCTTAAGACACGTTCAATGTTTAATGAGTATGAGAGGAGAAAGGTTGACTGACAAACGGAATAACCTGCCCGCAGAATTCACTCATTCATTCATTCTGAATGTAGGGGTACAGATCTCAGCACCTTAAACTGGGAAGCTCACATGAATCTATTGTAGCTGTTAGTTTCCTAAAAAACTGGGAGAAAGAGATCAGAGAACCCGCGGTGCAGTCTGCCTATAGCTGAACACGAAAGTAAAACATAAACATATGTAAATGGTCCGATCTGTTGTTGTCTGCAGCACTGTGCTAACTTCCAGATAGCACTCGCTAGCTGAGCTTAGCTAAAGTTCCTGGCTAACTAGCGACACAACTTTGGTGCAAATTATTACATTTCGCACTCTCGTACATACGTACGAGAGGTTGAAATGTTTAGCTGATCGATGACCAAAAAGCTAGACGCAAACAGAGGCTAATGCTAAAATTGGAAAACCCAAGAGCTACCTAATGACATCATGTTTTATCTTAGCGCGGGGCCTGTTAGCGACCTGCAGCAACGTGTCTGTCAGACAACCTATAGACAAAAGGCCGGCTCACCCAAGATATTAAATCGGTGTCGCATCTACTTCAGTCCAGTTAGTGGATTCAGCACCTGTAGAAATACAAAGGCTTATTTTATAAAGTCAAAGGCAGAAACTGCCCTGTGTGCCTTCATGTCGGCGGAGGGTGCACTTCATAGGTCCTGTTCTTCTTCTATGGTTTGCAGAAGGGGCTTGTACTCAAAGGCGCTGCCCTACCGCCAACTGCTGTCAAACATTCTCATTATGTCAAGCTGAAGTCAAATAAAATCTGTGACAATTGTTTACATGATTACTTGCGATAGTGTCATGACTACCTGGTGGCTGGTACGAGGACATTTTATACGTGTGTCTAAATATACGCATATCCCAATCTACTGTGCCAAATAATGTGACCAGCACTTAACTATCTCTCTTCAGACTCGGGAATCTAGTTCTGTTTAATTTTATTATGTTATGTAATCACTACATAATTTTGACCATGTTTGCTTAAAAGTCTTATTATTTCAAGCATGCTTGGTCTGAAGACAAATGGTATGAAATTCTTTGTCAGGTAAAGGACAAACACACCTACACTGCAATTCTTTATGTCTGCGGATAAATGAATCATATAGTGTTATGATAACACTTTAAGTTTTTTTATCACTGAAGTCTGAATTTGATACAGTTATTTAAAGCTGATGGGCCCTGTAGGCATTCAGCAATGATACTTGCATTCATTATTATGTATATATATATATATTTTATAATATGTAGTTGATGCTATTCTAGACACATGTAAGCCAACATGACCTGTTGATTTGACATATTGTGTTTCTTTGAGACACCCACAATGTGCCTATAAGGAATCTTATTAACACCTTAATAAATCAAACATTACCACTTCTATAACAACACTGTTAAAAGGTACAGGCACTACAATAGATACCTCACCTACAGCATACATTTATTGTGGTACCTCACATCCATCAAAACACCAACAAAATAAACATTTATATTCTTTTATTAGCAATATAATAGGACAAAGTTCCCCACTACTGATGTTGATGATGTACTTTGTAGTAGTGGTGTTATTATGAATTGATGAATGAAAGAGACACCTCTGGGGAGCACATACATACATACATGCTTTAGATATTCTTCCAGCTAATAAGTCCATGAATATTTTTATTTAGAGCAGAATTTTATGGTCATTCTTTTGGGGGGGCTATATCCATATTTGTTGTTACTTTTTTCTGTACCATTTATGTGTACAGCATACATTCAAAACAATCTTTGCAAAATAGACAATAAAATAACTCCTAAAAACAAAAATACCATTAGCAGTGGTTAACATGATAGTTTATTGTTTAGTAGTACTACAAAATCTTGTCGTGTTGACAGGCTTCAAAGATTAACATGTGGATCTCTCATCTTTTCTGCTAGCTGTAACTGCTTAAAAAGGCTGAGGAGATCTTATTTGTGCTTGTGTTTTCTCTAAAACTTTGAGAGCAATGGTCTTCACGGCAATCAGAGCTTCATTGCAAGCCTTGGAAATTTCAGATGGTGGCAGGAGGAAGCCGTACCGCCCACGGTCCTGGAGCTCAAATGTGAAGGAGTATTTGATGCCAAGAATGTATGCCCAGTCGTCAGAACCACCAGGAGCCAGGTCTAAAGATTGAACAGAGGATGCCAAATATTTATAATGCACTTTGAGAGTAACTGAATCAGACTTGTTTAAAAAAACTACTTACATATTGTTCGTGCTCCAGCACCATATTTATAGGGGTTTCTATAATGTCTTCTGATACTTTGGGCAGCTTCTTTGGCCATCTCAAGCTTTAAAAAAAAGTGCATTTATTTAAAGAAGGAGAAAGAATAAAAGTTCATGTTTTCTATTCAGATTTAATCAGGAAACGTATATAACTCTAAGACACTCTCACTAGTCTCTGGCGTTTTATGCATTTTGATCAATTAGTTATTATTGATCGGCCCAAACCACTTACCAACTCTTTGTGGTTTTCTGCCTCCTCTAAGGTGCAGGAGTATGGGAAGAGCAGCATCTGAGAGTAGGAGTGGATGCTGAGGTAGAGCAGAACTGAATCCTTGTGTTCCCGGAGGAAGTTGGCGACGGCCTGTGCCTCTGGCTCTGACTCGGGGAATGCACCGCAGTAGATCTCAGAGCAGGGCTCAGAAGATGCTCCCTCCGCTTGAAAAGTAAGAAAATAATACAACATCAGTGGAGTGGTTAGGTGGCTGCTTTTTCATTAATGTTAGAAATGTGACTGTCTGACTCAAAAACTTTACAGTATGTTGGGAATTATCTGTAATGTCAGAGGAAAACATACTGCACCAATTGGCATCAAAGTTTCTGTTGAGGTCAACTCCAATGCACGGGCTGGTTTTACTGACTGAGCGATTCTTCCTCCACATCCTGTTCTGCAGGGAAAACTCCAGTTGCAATGACATCCTTTACCACTGCTCTGACAAAATGTTACAGATCTGTTTTGTGTGTACTTACTGTCGTCCATGTGTAGTGGTATCCATCAGGGTTCATAACAGGCAGGACATAGACATCCATGTTGTTCAGTATGTTGGTAATGTCTTGATTTTGCCCATAAAATGACAAAGACTACGGGAGAAATGACATTTATTTGAAGTGCAAGACAACAACAGAAATGTTACTACTGCAGACATTGAGTCAAGCCTACTCACATAGTATACAAACCATAAGCAGAAAGCAGGAGAAATCCACTCTCTGGCATGTATCCCACAGTCAATCCATATTGCTTTCTTATTTGGCCTGTTATTTATAGACAACTGACAAAATCAGACCACGCGGTGAGCATTCGACTTATTATGTAGAAAATTGGCATTTATGTGAATATATATGTACACTATCCATACTGACTTTGTCATCACTAAAATGTATTAGTTGAGGGTTATTTGTACCTTGAGAGCATATAGTGGTCGTTTCTCATATGAGGAGCCAATGAGAATGACTGTGACCTTGCTTGGGTTGTTCTGTAAGGTCCTGTTTGTCCAATCATAGATCTGCAAAGGAAACAGCATGTGTGGATGTAAACTACAAATACTTTACAGCTGTTGGAATCTGATAGTTTAAAGGATGACAAGCATACATCCTCCAGAGTTTGATATCTTTCATAGAAAGTTGCGCTGCTTCGTGGGTCTGTGGAGCTGTTCCTCATCTGCATTTCAATCAACTCGTTGGCGTTTGGAAGTAAAACCCTAAAACAATCATACAAGCAGGCAACAACACCTGTAAACAGGGTGCACAACTGGCAGGAAATTTCCAATCCTTGGTAAATAATCCTGTATATATATGTTTCAGACAAAAAACATACTCATGCGTTATAGCAAATTTCTGGAGAAGATCTTTGACAGTCTTCGAGCTATTAGCAGGGACAAACAAGTGGACTTGAGTTTCTTCTTTGATGAACTGAGATGAAACTGGCTGCCATAAGTCTGTCTAAAAGAAATGATGTAATATAGTATATTGATTTGCACAATATGCAGGGGAGAAAACAGCTGTCGTTAGAGAACAAAATTCTACCTGATATTGAGTGGATACATTCTTCAAAATGTCAACCTGCTCCTGTGTTTTTGGGGTGATTGATAGAACCTGGGCACTGAGCAAAAATAAGTTAAAACAGGAAGTCCCTATGAATGATAATGAATGATGTAAACCAAATACACCACAATTTGCCAGAATGCCAAGGTCAGATATATCTTTTTTAATTTCATTGCTTTCAAGTGTTGCCAACTGAAATATGGAATTAATTCATCCTCTGAGTGTGAGGCTATCACAATGGCTTCTCAAAAATATATATCTGAATTATGTAAGAATACAATAATTCTTATACATAAATTTACTATTATACTAAATTTAGGGGTTTATAAAATTAGGAGGAATGAAAAAGAGTGCTGGTTAGAATAAGAACATGAAAAGAATCTGAAAGAAAGGAAAACAACATGGGTGGATAGCAGGAGAAGTATTTCCCTGGTTAATAAATACATTTACCACAAAACGTAAACTATGGGGAAGGCTCAAATAAAGGAAGACTAAAACAACATTTGTCTCAGATGTACAATAACCTCCCAAAAAGAAAAAAATAACCAAAGACTTTCTTAAGGCAATTAAGTTCACGTCTTAACTTAAATCCAACTGAGCATACATTTATCTTACTGAAACTAAAAAACATCAAAAACAAGCAGGAAATGAAAAACCCTAAAAAGGACTGGAAGAGCATCAATAGAAACCCAATAAAAAATAATTGTTTCATTTAATATCTATGGTGTACAGAGTAAAACATGTTAACATTTCTGTTTCAGTAATGGACAATAAATATTATATTAAGTAAACAGACTGGATGTGTGTACTACTACAACATAAACTGTGTGGATAAAAATGTGTGTTTGTGTTTTATCTTCACATTGCTTATGTGGAAAGTAGTTAATCCCAGATAGTGACTGCTGTAAATTTACTTGAAAATGTACCAAACCTACCCTGTTTCTGTGCAGCGTCCCTTGTCAAAATAGATGAAAACAAACAAAATCAAAAGAGTCCTCATGATTTTAGGATCCAGATTGGAAATGACAGATTTTTGTTAAAACCATTGGGGTAGAGACACGTTATTGATTACCCAAGTGTTTATTTAGAAGTTAAAGTTTACTGTTTGTACAAGGAGGCCATAGATCAGTCAGCATGACTGAGAGGGAGCTCGTGTTTTTTTGGTTTTTCCAAGTTCAGTTTCCATGTTATTTAGACATATGTAGATTATACATATAGTATAATTTACAATATGTCTAAATAATTGTAAATCTAAGTCAAGCTCGACAAAAACGTGCATTTACTCTAACTCTAATCCAGTAAAAAGCGGCGAAGGCCCTTTAATATGGTCTGCCAACCGCCAATAAACCCGAAGAAGAACACGACGACGACGACACCACCGTGCGGTTGTACCTCCTCCTCCCTTGTAGGTGGCGCTGTGGACGTGAAAACAGCAGGGAGAAACTGAAATGTGGAAGGGGGTGTGTGTTGATATATTTCTGATGACAAAATGTCGGGCCATGACCAGCTGGTCCACTGTTTGTGTGAATTAACAAGGTGAGTTAAAACAAATATTTCAACCTGTGGATAACTTGTTATTTTTTTAAAACGTGGGTAACGTTTTTTCACCCCACTCTATTGTTGGCTGCTGCGTTGCTAGTGATAGTAGCTAAATAACAATACAGATAATTATTGACACTAGCATCAACCTAATTGGTTTTCATCTTTAGATAAATGAATTGTATGTAGTAATGGTTTCATGTTTATTATAATTACTGTAAAGACCAAATAGTTTTCACTTAACTTAAACAAAGTCGAGCATCCGCTCTACGGCAAACAGGAAGCAACTTGTAATTTTCTATAGACATGCGTTTTTTATAGATTCTTTACACATACGTTAACCAAGCAAGTTAGTATATGAGTATTCTATAGCTGCAGTATCCTTATAATACCTAGTTGTAGTAAACCTTGTAGAAATTTTTGTTTGCCTCAATTTATAAATTTAGTCCCACAGACATTTTATGTGAGGTGCCCCTTTTAAAAGGGTGTAGTATGGTAAAGGTTATTTTTTGTTGAGCTCTTATAAAGGTGGTGGATAGTGATGGTAGGATGCTTAATTTAACACAGTGATGTTTAGAAGTAGTCACTAATGGACATTATCAAGTCATCTTCTTACTAAATATACTTGCTATTTCTTTATAGTTGTCATAATATACATACTAGTCCCCAAAGTCATGGGGGACCCCAACCTTTTAATTATAAGTACAGAAAAAAAGGGTAGGGCGTAGTGTCCCTTTTTAATTTGGACTCTGGAACAAACTTCCTCCAAATGCTAAAAGAACCCAAAGAAGTCATTATGTTGTGTTACTCTGTTTCAGGTTGCTGTGGAAGTTGCTGCTGCCCCTGTTGTTTCTGTGTGTGCTGCTGATTGCTGTCCTGGTCTTGCTGGTGCTAGCTGTGCGTTTCTGGTTTCAAAGCAATAGAAACAGTCGTTGGGCAAGAGACGGCCGCCCAGCGGTAGCCTTCTTCCACCCGTACTGTAATGCCGGTGGTGGGGGAGAGAGGGTGCTGTGGTGTTCTCTCAGGGCATTGCAGAACAGGTAGACATAATAATTTAAGTCCGTGTAGATTCTATTTTAGTTTACAGTCTGATGTGTCCACTTTCCCCAGTCTAACCTGGGTACATGTTAGTTGTTCATTTATTTGATCCTTCAACATGTAGATACTGTTTTTCTTTTCATTCGTTTCTTTTTTGACAGCATTTTTTTTCAGCCCAATAAGAGTAAACAGCTCTGTTTAAGTGAAATGTTACTTAACTGACCTCTGTACAGGTATGCAGACATCAATTATGTGGTGTACACTGGGGACCTGGGTGTAACAGGCCAGCAGATTTTGGAAGGAGCACGACGCCGTTTCAACATCGTGCTCCCCCGGCCAGTTCAGTTTGTGTTCTTGAGACACCGACTTCTTGTGGAGCCCGGCCTGTTTCCTCACTTTACTCTGCTAGGACAGAGCGTGGGCTCTATCTTCCTGGGATGGGAAGCGCTAACGGAGTTTGTCCCAGATCTTTACATTGATTCCATGGGTTACGCCTTCACTTTGCCCCTGTTCCGCTACCTGGGAGGCTGCAGCGTAGGGACTTATGTTCACTACCCCACCATCAGCACTGACATGCTGTCTGTAGTGAGAGACCGTAACCCCAGGTAATAAGTGTTTGCTTTTATTTCTATCTCATTCAGTCAAATCATGAGCAGAATTGGTGGTTAATGAGTAGATTACAGTAAAGATAACAGGCTGGATTTCAAAGTTTATTTTAAAAACTCTGATCTTTGCTTCCTCAATTTAAAACAAATTGTTAATATCTTAGGTTCAACAACCCAGACTACATCTCCAACAGTCTGTTCCTGAGTGCCTTTAAGATGGTCTACTATTGCATGTTTGCCCTTCTCTATGGCATGGCTGGCTCCTGCAGTGACCTTATTATGGTCAACTCCTCCTGGACCCTTGATCATATCCTGTCACTGTGGCGTGCCCCCAATCGCACCACTGTGGTCTACCCACCGTGTGACATCAGCGCCTTCTTAGACATCCCACTGGAAGAGGACAGGGACAAGAAGATCCACTCGATAATTTCTATTGGGCAGTTCAGGCCTGAGAAGGACCACCGGCTGCAGATCAGAGCTTTCAAGAGGGTGTTAGACCGCAAAAGGGACTGTATGGGTGGCAAAGAGACACTGAAGCTGGTTCTGATAGGTGGATGCAGAAACCAAGAAGATGAGGATAGGGTGCTCATGTTGAGGGGGCTGTGCCAGGAGTTGGGCTTAGCTGACAGGGTAGAGTTTAAACTGAACATACCCTTTGAGGAGCTGAAGAGAGAGTTGGGTGAAGCCACCATTGGACTCCATACCATGTGGAACGAACACTTTGGAATAGGTATTATTTATGAAGCTAGGGTTATGTATAACGTAATTATGTTTTTGTTTTTTTTAAATGGTAAATTCTTCTTTTCTTCTCTAGGAGTCGTGGAGTGCATGGCAGCAGGAAAGGTGATTCTGGCCCACAAGTCTGGTGGCCCCAAGTTGGACATTGTCGTACCTTTTGAAGGTGGTCAGACGGGCTTCCTGGCTGATGATGAGTACAGTTACGCAGAAGCGATAGAGAGGATCCTGGCTCTGCCACCTACCAGCCGGCTGCAGATTAGACGCAATGCCCGCCAGTCGGTGGCTCGCTTCTCAGATGAGGAGTTTGAAGCCTGCTTCCTCGCTGCCATGGAGCCGCTTATGGGAACACTTGAACGATGAGATAGAACTTGTCCTTTACGTCTGTGTGTCCATGCAAACACACACTGAGATTGTACATCTACTTGTTGGCCAACATCAGATAAGTCTGTAGGTCTGCTAGAGGTTTACTTGTAAATACTAGATTTTTCTGTGAAATGACTTACAAACCACTTACTGTATTTTTACAACAGACATTACTTTGTCAATAGTTCTAGTTTTGTTAAAATATTAGATTTAGAAAGGGGGTTAATGAGTCTTTTAGACTTAAAATATAAATAAAATGTTGACATGGGTATCCAAACTGTTTTTTTTTTTTTGTTTTTTTTTACAAAGAGCTAGAATTAACTATATCCCCGAATTTTATGTTTTATATTGATGATGAATGTAGTAAATGTATGACTGTTCAAAAGGTATTGTTGCATTCATGTAACTATTTAAAAAAAAAAAAAAGACTGCCTCTGTGACTACTTGTAAATAAACTGATCTGGTGAACAATGTACCCTTTCCAATTGTGCTCAGCTTGATTTGACCCTGATTATCAAGTGATAAAAATGTCCTTTATGAAATATTTTACCAAACCTTTATATTGCTAGTTATATATTGACAAAGGCAAATGTACAACCTTCAGTTACATTTAAATGTTTTACTTTTTAATTGATGCATTTACGAATGTGGTTCCTGAAACTACTTATAAAAGTAGGAATAGCCTTCCTATAGACTTGACTGAATTTGGCACATCATACTGGGATCAATAGTGCTGAACAAAGGTTAAGCACTATTATAAACAGAAAAGTAGACAGATAAGTCTTTTTGGGGGTTATGAAGGGTAAGAGGCGTGACAAAGTAAGGTTAGGATAAATCCTGAACATATTTAGAGGAAGGTTCATGAAGAACCAAGTTACTTTGGTGCTTGTCAAGATGAAGCTATACATACTTCTCTGGAGCCTGCTGCAGTTTCTGGGATGCTCAGGTGAGTGGCTTTTTTTCCTCCTCACTACTTATGAAGGTACATTGATTATCCCAGTTTGTCACATGGCCTTTGACTTTGCAGGCAATCCTCTGTACAACCCTGGGCTGAGGTCTGTAGCAAACAGGGGTCTTGAGGCTGCTTTGGCAGAGGTCAATTCTGTGTATGCTGTCAGCAATCTTTACAAAGTGACTCAAGCTTCTGTGAAAAAGGTGAATTTACATTTACTCTTATTTAATTTATTAAAGGTATTTTACTGTGCAAAGTGTTTAAAGCATTTTAAGCTTCGTTTGAAATGGCAGGTAGTAACAGTAAGTCTGTTACTGGTCTGTATGTGACATTATGACACCTATCCCATGTATGACAGGTCGTTCCACTGACAATGAATACTGCTGACCTGCTATTGGTATTTACCATTAAAGAGACAGAATGTGAAAAGGCATCCATGAGTGAGCTGCAGACATGTGCCTTCAGACCTGGCTTCTTTGTGGTGAGATATTTTAATGCCATTGAGATGACATCTTGGTGTGTTTGGTGCCATGTACTTGTAGTTGCACAAGAAAATGCTCTTCGAAAATAATATACATATACACTACTGTTTTACACCGAAGGCCTGATAGCTCAGTTCTGAGTAGAACAAATGTTGACAGACTACTGCAGCCCACTGTTTACACTGGCATGAATTTCCTGAGACTGAGAATTAGCTGAGATCGGTCGGACTGATGTAATGGGACAGGACCACTAGTGGTAACAAACAAATTAGCAGTATAATAAAACACCATCTTCCTTTATCCCCTTCTTCCCTTCAGCCCTCTTTCTGGTGCTCTAGTCGGGTGAGAATATCTGCCACCTCAACCCAGGTGGTCACACTCAGTTGCGGCCATGATGGCAGCTCCAGCTCAGAGTCTAGTGAAGAGGTGAGGACACTGGAGAAAGGTGGTGGTGGAGAGAACAGAATTCCAAAGTTTCCATATTTGATTTTCATTCAAATAAGTTGTTAGTTGTTACTCTCAATCAATGTATATGCAGCAGATTGACATTGATAAATACATAGCCTTTCATAAAGGTTAATAGAAATGTAAATATATTGGGAATCCTAAACTACAATACGCATGATTAACATCTAGGCTTTGCTTCCATAGCTATTTTCCAGAGGGAGACACCATTTGGTTATTCCATTTGGACACAGAGGTAAGAAAAATTTAACTAGTGAAACTGGTACCAGTTACTTAAAAAAAATAAAGATTACTATAATGGTTTTCAAATATTCATGGAAATAAACTTTAGCTGACCACAGAAACACTTTCAACAGACCCAGATCCTTCTGAACCAACTCCCCCTCCACCTGTCAAGCCAGGTCGCTTGATCCACAGCCAGACACCGGAAGTTCAGCCCAGAGGAGACACTTTCAGCAACTTCTTGGTGTGAAAGGTTCAGCTTGTTCTGGAAACATTTAGGTGCTGATCAGCCAAAAAAATAAAATAAAAAAAAATGTGTCCCCCATTTTTTGTGCTATTTATTTGGTTACAGTTACACGTTTGTGATTCAGAGAAACATGTAAGGAAAACACATTGTTTGGAATTCTATGTTCAATAAATTCATGTAATTTTACGTTTTTAGCTATAAAATGCTCCAAATGGGTAAATTCAAAAATATAAGGTGTAGGGTAAGATAAAACCACTAGAGGGAGTCCATTGACCAAGGTTTTAGGTTCAAGATGCCTGAATATATTAAAAAAATAAATAAAAAAATATAGCACGTTCTCAGCTTAATCATTAACAAATGAGGACTGACACAGTTTGAATTCTAGTTTGAACATTTATATTGTTATTTTCAGTTTATATGCAAGAGGACAACTACTCTTTTCTTCAACCAATTTTCTTCATGTAATTTAGCCCCACATCAAATCAGCACATTAATAACTTACATACTGTACTGTAAGGACAATGATATTGAGTTATTAAGAAATAACACACTGCCTAAAAAGCCTACATGCCGCTGAGGCCGAGTAGAACCAAAGAATAGTATGTTAAACCAGCTCTGCATCGGATCAAGCACCACTGAGATTTCATCATGATAAACTGAAATGGATATAATAGTCTACTCTGAACCACGATATATACTTTATTTCCACACTGAATCCAATTTAAAACCACTTTAAATGGAGTCAGACAATGATATGTCATTCTGGCCAACAAAGGCATGTTGAGAATGAGTTCCTTAAATGAGAGTTAGCAGCCTAAAAAAAAAAAAAAAAGAAAAGAAAAAAAAGTACGAAATTTTGCTAGAAATTAAAACCCTTCATGACCCAAATCCTTTTATATCACTCTGTTGATATAAGAGTTAACTTAGTCCCCGTGCAGTAAAGACACCATGAACAAACAAGACACTTACAAAGTTAAATCATTCTTATGCCACTCAAATATTTTCTGTTATTGAATACATGGTTTAATGCTCTTTACATTAACAAGAAAAATTCTTATTTTTTCAATGGGGTCACCTCATGTCGACAAGATGAGTGTACTTCACATGGCTGAATCCAATCTGCTTTGTCTACTTCCTGGATTGCGATAACAAGTGACTTAAAAAGGTAGCAGGGACCAACAATAAAGAAGCAGCAGCTGCATCTGTACAGATACAAACTGAAGGATAAGGTCCAAAACAAGCAAACGCACAGAAAATTCACACAGTCCACAAAGATACAACACTACAGTCCTCTTGTTCATGTACAGAATTCTATTACATATTTGCATTAAATTAAGACAAAGTATGTTTTCCAGTTGCACAGTCTAAGCTTTCCTGAAACTTTGGAAGAACTCGCCTTTCTGCTTTGACCTCTGTGCAAGACTTTGGGAATAAAGCTTCCTTCTGATTTGCATTTCCAAATGGTGAAATGGTCTAATAATGTTTAAGACGGAAGTTTTAAATATTTACTGAATCATTGCCTTCATAAGTGTAATTCATATTTTTTTCAAATACTTTCCATATACATTCCATTGTGTTTTATGTTTTGTTCCTCTCTAGATTTTGTTGACCACCTATTGAAAGACAGACTTGTAAAAAAAAAAAAAAAAAAAAAAAAAAAAAAATCCTTCCTTTTATGAATTAAATAATTTCATATAAAAACAAACTGCCCTGCAAGAGCCTTTCCTAATGGTTAACTACTTCACCTACATACGATCATACATACATGTATGCACACAATGCATGTATTCAGTCTCATTTTCTCTCTCACACATGCACACATACAAGAACAGCTTTATGTTTTACAGCTTCTTGTTGTTGTAACATGAGGTCCATGCAGTACCAAAGCAGAAGAGTCCTGCTGTATTTTTGTTGCCTTTTTTGACTCCAGTACATGGCACAAACCTATGGCAGATACAAGCAGATACATGGATTGGCTCAGACCTGAATCCAGTAATATTTGCACAATTCTTGTTAATGTTTATTGATATTTGCTTGGTGTACCAGAGGGGTGGGGTTTACTAATGAGGACATCTATATTTTCCAGAGAGTTTAAATAATCACAGACCTGTGACCTCAAACTTACCTGCTCCAGTCTTAATTGTCCAAATACAGTAAACCCCATGTATCCAGAATACCAAGCATGTTAAAAAAAAAAAGCAAACATTAGCAAATGCTAATTGAGCATGGCCAGGTTTGGCTTTTTAGTATATACATTAGTTTTCTATTTATTATTGTAATCCCAAGGGGACAGAAAGATCCAGACAC
This sequence comes from Channa argus, assembly GCF_033026475.1. NCBI lineage: Eukaryota > Metazoa > Chordata > Actinopteri > Anabantiformes > Channidae > Channa > Channa argus. Next base: position 4,393,253 of record NC_090219.1, read on the forward strand.
TTGCTCACAGTTCACTTCCGCAGTGAATGTTCACTTCCATATATTCTTTAATTGTCTGTTCATCTGTCTTCACTGTGTCCTCATCTCCAAGTTCAACACTCAAGTAAGTTTGGTAAGGTCACCCCGTTTGGGCGGAGCTGGTGGGGGTCCTCGCCGTAGTGTTGCATAGCCTGAGATGTTTCCAGACATGTAGCCACCATTTCCTCCATTGCTTTGCTTTCCTTGGTCCACAAGTAGCTCAGGGGGTGGTGGAGGCAGCACCATGTCGTCCATGGTCCCTGCAGGGTCCAACTTACACGAAAGGCCAGCTGAGTTGACAGAACCCTGGCGACCCACTGACTTTCGTTTCAGTGTCCGGTTGAGATCCTCCAGGAAATTAGGCTGGCCTGAGCTGCCCTTAGGGGAGGTGGGTGCAGGTGGTGAGAGTGGAGGAGGCTCTGGGGTAGTGTTACTACGCCGCACAAGAGTGGGTGGAGCAGTCTTTTTTAGTGAGCTCTTTCCCCATGTTGAGTTGCTTACGAGTGAGAGAGGCGGTGGAGGAGGGGGAGCCTGTGGCTGTGGGTTGACCACGGCTACCCTTGGAGGTCCTGCATTATGGCTGTCACTACCAGGAGGGGGAGGAGGGGGGAAAAGCTCAGAGGCTGGGGGAGGAGGTGGAAAGTAGGCGCATTCAGCTGGTGGAGATGGGAAGTCGCCACTGGTTTGCTTCACCTGGCTCACTTTGCCCTGGAGTGCCATAGGCAGGTTGGACAGATTCAGCTTTCCTGGTTTTGGGGGAGCCAGGGGTCCAGATGACAGGTCCTTGGAAGGTGATCCAGTGGAGGAGGAGGTGGGGCATGAAGAGGAAACTGGGATGTTGCTATGGGGAGCAAATTTGCTGAATAAGTTCCTCCTGGATTCCTCATAGGAAGCTGAAGCATTAGACTTGATGCTGGAGTTCCTCTGCGGGGTGGGAGGAGGTTTTTTCCCTCCCAAACTAGAGGAGCCAGAGGGTGATCTCTTTAACGGGGAGCCCAAGCATCCAGGAGGAAGGGGTGGGGGTGGTGGTGTTGGGCCTGTAACAGGTGCTGGGGGAGGTGGCGGAGGAGGTGGAGGAGGAGGTGGTGGGGGAGGAGCAGGGAATCCTGCATTACTGGTTGGAGGAGGAGGGAACTCTGGAGACTGTAGCTGTGCGCCACCCCCAGGCTGCCATTTAGGTTTGGTCTTCACTGCAGGTGGGGAGAGGGGGGGTTTAAGACTCTCTGTATGATTGGCTACTTGGGATGAACCCCCTGGAAACTGACTTGCTAGTTGTTTGACCAAAGATATGGTGGGAGGGGCTCCCGTAGAAACAGGTGGTGGCTTAGATAGGCTATGCTGCTTGGGCAGAGTCGGAGGGGGACAGCTGGATGTATGTCCTGTCTGAAGGCTGAACTGCTTCTTGAGAGTTGCAGGTGGAGGAGGAGGTGGGGGTGGTGGTGGAGCTGGCACCTCCACAACAGCAGGAGGTGGGGCTGGAGGGAATGGTGACACAGGTGACACGGGCTTGGGTGCAGTATGAGGGGCAAAGGTTTTGGGTGGTGCTGGTGGTGGTGCAGGAGGAGGCGGGAATTGAGCTGACACTGGAAATTGCTGCGGAGGAGGAGGTGGTGGTGGTGGTGGAGGCGGAGGTGGTGGTGGTGGAGGAGCAGGGGCAGGAGGTGGAGACTCCTCAAGGTCTACATAAGGAGACAGGAGGTCCCTTGGTGGGCTGGGAAACCTTTCCTTTAGTGCCTGCTTCAGTCCATTAGCATAAACAGGCTGGATCATGGGAGCTGGTGCAGGAGGAGGTGGGGGAGGGGGAGGAGGAAACAGTACTCCATTGGTCTGTGGAGCAGTTGGATGTGCTGGTGGTGGAGGAATGAAGGCTGGTGGGGTGGCTGGGCTGGAAGGGCCCAGCTTCAACACAGCCATGGCTGACCCAGGGGTTGGCATGGATGGTGGAGGTGGAGGTGGAGGAGGAGGTGGTGGTGGAGGGGGAGGCGGGACATTAGTCCTTGCCGCAATGTGATTCACATTCGGTTTGACTGACAACTGAGCTCCAGGCAGTGTCGGAGTTGGGGGTAGAACTTGGTGAGCTGTTGCATGGAGGTGACTGGGCAGCTTGTGGTGATTGGCAGCCTGGGAGGCCTTCTGGTTTTGTAGCCTGGTGATTGTGCTGTACTTGTACATCGTAGGAGCTGGTGAGTGGTGAGACACCATCTGAACTGGAGGTGGAGGTGGGGGAGGAGGAGGTGGTGGTGGCGGAGGCGGAGGGGGTGGAGGAGCCAGCTGTTGCTGCTGTTGTGGGGGCATGCGATTGTAGTTGATGATGGTCTGTGGCTGTTGCTGCTGCTGTGGAGAATGTGGTGGCTGCTGAATGCACTGAGGGTACTGGGGGGGTGGCTGTGGGATCTGCTGAGGAGAGTGAGGCTGGGGGGGCAGGTGCTGGTGTTGTGGTAGAGTTGGTGTCTGGGGCTGCAGTGGTTGCTGTTGGTGAGGCTTGGGCTGTGAAGGGTGCTGCTGCTGAGGCTGAAGCTGAGGCTGGGGCTGGGTCTGGGGCTGAGGTGGGTGCTGCTGCTGAGGCTGAAGTTGAAGCTGCGGCTGGGGCTGTGGTGGGGGCTGGGGCTGTGGTGGTTGCTGCTGTTGAGGCTGAGCCTGAGCCTGAGGCTGGGACTGTGGTGGGTGCTGCTGATGGGGCTGGGGCTGCATCTGAGCATGGGGAGGCAGCATCGGTGCTGGGTGGTCCACTGAATGGTGGCTATGATGCCGGTGACTGTGTGACCCATGAGGCAGTGTGGCCCCTCTGGATGCCTCCATTCTCATCTGCTACAAAGTGAATGTGTGTTAGCTTAGTAAAGCGAGTAACATATTCTGTAACAAATTAAACTGTTGTTGCAACATCCATGAAACAAGCGTTTGAGCTTGTTTACAGCTTGTAAGCAGTACCTTGGTGTTTTCCTCGATCTGGGTACCTCTCTTCCATGCCTCAGAGAATATTGAGCTCACAACACTTTGGGAACGGCCATGAGAGGAGCCTGTGTCCACCCCACTGTCTGAGTGGCCTGAATGATTAGACTGGGACTCTGAAAACAATAATGACACTGGGCCTGAAGTATTGTCTTGGAGTAGTAAAAGTAAAATGTATTAAAAGCAAAAATAAATAAATAAAAGTATTACAAGGCATTCTTTATTTGCATTCTACATTCTCAATAGCAAACAAATTGTCCAAAAAATTCTGAACTACACTTTTTACAAATTCTTTTTATATGGATGTTCTGTTCAGGTGTGATTAACCAATGAACTGACCTGGGATGCTGGCAGAGCTAGAGCCTGATCGGATACTGGAGGTAGAGAGAGATGACCAATCATAGGCTGCCTCTGTCCTCTTCATGGCTTCCTGGTAGTTCCCATATAGCTGCTTCCCATACTATGCGCAAACAAAACACACAAGATGAGACAACTCAGCCCCATAAAATCAATTTGACCATTTTGTCTTAGTTGTATTAGGAAAAATCTCTCGTCGAGTAAACAAATCAAGCAGGAACTATGATGTACACTTACCTTGGCGATGCGAATGCCATTCACCCATTGGTGCAGGGTCCTAACATCATCACAGCACAGATACTTGATGTACTGGGACTTCTTCTGGATTTGTGGATGCTGCAAAAAGAAATAAATATGTATTTTAATATCTACAAATCCCTTCAATTATTCAGTAAAAAAATATTTCAGTGTGAAAAAGAAATCTAATAAAAAGTTTAAAAGAGTGCTTTGCATTGAAACAGATTATTGTCTTGTCTGACAGAAATGATCCAATAGGAACAAATTTCCATGTACACACACTTATTTCCATTAATCCTTTCATAGGACAAAGAATTCAGTGTCTTTGTGAACATGTTATATATTGCTGCTGTGAATAAACTAATTAGCAGACCTCAAATTCTATTTTCCAGTCCTCTTTTAGGTATAAAACATTTCTTTAATGTCATATATCCTAATCAACATGTTTCATGATTATAGAAAACCTTGTATGAACCTATTTCACCTATTGCTCATTATGAATTTGGCTATTTAGCAGATGCTGAAAGTCACAAAAGGGGCTTCACCTTCAGGGCCAGGCAGTAGTCAGTAGGAGCCTTATATTTGCTACGGTAGTCCTGACCGTAATACACATTAACATGGTCCAACTGCAGGAAGCAAACGAGATCTCTGGATGCCTGCAGAAAGGAAAGGACACATAAGAAAACAGGATTTACTCATGCATGGGTGACTGGTAAGCTGTGTGCAGAGCAGAGAAGTTGGATTCTCCCATTCATGAGACAGAAGAAACTGGATGTACTGCAACTATCATACAGCACAAGTCATATTTGGTTCTACAGCCGCTTTATATCTCAGCCATTTTTGATGATAAACTGTTTTCATATTTATAAATATGCAAAGCAGTCTGTATTACAATTTATATTCAGATAGTATTTTTGAAGCATATGCTGTTTCTGTGCATGAGGAAGTTGCTCTAAAATTTTCTTTGCATGTGTATTTTCTGTTGCATTCAAAGGGATCAGGCTCAAAACAGGAAATACCACAGAGCAGACTGTGTGAGTCTGGTTCTCATAACTCCAACCCACATAGCTGATCCCCATCTTCATTTTGTCATAGTGCGTGACTGTGCCTACAGTACACAACCCCACTGACCTTAGCTTTGCCTTTTGGGACATAGTAGATCCCAGAGGCCCTGAGGAGGAAGTAACGCTTCTTCCATGACTTCTTCCCATCCTCTTTTAGCCACAGGACACCCTCAATTTCTGGCACTGACACCGAGCCACCACAGAAACACTCCTTTACACACAAACACACACACGCACCCACACAAACACAACAAAAAAAGATGTTTAAGTTGATCTAACCCTCCTGATCTGTATAACTAATATTAAGTTAGTGTAACATTCTCACCTCTAGTAAAGCCTCTTTATTCCTGTCAGCCATTTCTGATGTCTCCTTTCGCCCCAACAAATAGTTCTGGAAATGAACAAGCAGTGAAGTGAATAGAAAACAGAGAGGGTTTTTTTTTTTTTTTTTTTTTAAGTCACCAGCTCACCTCGTCTTACGTAGAATAAATTATTCATCTTTACTCACGTTAGGGCTTTGACCTACTTCCATCTCTCCTACACAAACAGACTGGCTTTTTTACTCTCTGCTGCAGGCACCAAGCATGCAAAAACATTTCGTGTGTGTGTTTGTAGTGTGTGCGTGCACACACATTTACAGACTGAATGCAGAGGGCTACAGAGAGAAGGTGATCAGTACTCGCTCTGCTTGGGGTGTGTAATGGAGTCTTACCTGAGGGTTCTTAAACAGAGCATATTTCTCAATGCGTTCAATGAACATAAGCTTGTTGTGGCTGTCCCGGGTCCAGTTTAATAGATTTTCCACCAAATTCTCATGATCTTCAAAAATACGCTCTGACAGAAAGAGGGGAGATGAGAGAGGAGGAGAAATGAAGATATTATCCAAGATATGCAGTTGTTTTGCTGACCTGCAAATGTGCACTTAATTTCTTCCCTCCAGAGATTTCTGTTTTTGGGTGGAGCAGATCCTGTAAGCCTGACAATCAGCCTGAAGTCACAAACAGTAACTATTCATAGATCACGAATACTTACTGTACAAAGCACATTTGTCACCTCCTTTATTAACACTGCTTTCATATCTTGTGCATTATGAAATATCCATACCAACAACCCCCATCAATATGCAAACAGGGCAGACTAAGCAACCAGTAAACGGTGTTTATTTGACTCAGTGGTGGAACAGGTTTGTGGCTCCTCACTTACCCATCTGCAGCTCAGTGATTGTTTCCACAAGAGACCAGTCGGGGCTATAGCCACAATGTGACTTGTCCAGCAGGCTGTCCAGCACCTGCCTGACTGTCTGTCGCTCATCCACCATCATGGTCTTAGAACTCTCGTCTGACATGTGGACCCTAATCACCAGCTGAGGAAGAGGATAGGAGAGAATTGTGGGTCAACCTATTGCTAAAAGTTAGGGCGATAAAGTAATTTTCGTAACAAATTTTCATTTTCTTTTTGCACATTATAGTAGTATTTTAATTGTGAACTAGTTTTCATTGCACATCATATTCATCTACCATAACAAGTAAGCTTAAACTAAGCTAAACGTGAAAAAATCCACCCTCACAAACATAGCCTATGTAAGACTGGTGTGAACAACAAATAGCGCCCTGAATTTTTCTGACCTTGTCCCACTAGGACCCCAACATTTGATCACTATGCATGTGCAGTTTATTGGATAGAGACTTTAACAAATGAAAATAATGCAATTAGCCATTAGACATGTGTCTGATACAGTCTGACCTACATTTCTCCAAAGAGAGACCCCCAAAACTCCTTAGTCTGGCAGCAAGCAAAATCCAGAGAAATCCCACTACTTAATTGATGGAAGATTCTGAACCATCCGTCCAATTGCAATCAAACTTCAATGTCTTCAATGTCAAAAACCCACAATTGTGAGGGACAGTGCGATGTATAAAAATTTTGACTTTTTTTGGGTGATGCTTTATCTTGTCATAATGTATTTAGTTAGCACAGTAAGACTGAAACCCTATTGAGTGCCAACTATTCACTACATGTAAAAAGGACACTATTCTGCTAAATAGCATTGGTCTCATTGGCAGAGACTGCTCATTCATGTGCAGACAAACTGGTAAAAATGGCCTGCCTGTGGAGTCCCATACAGACCTCCTAATGGAGACCTACTCAATTTCAGTGGAGCAAGGCCCCCAGTTGTTCACCAAAAATCGGCACTTGTTTAGCCTGGATGGGTTAAATAAGACGCTTTGTGTAAAATGTGTCTGTATTGTCTTGCAGTGCACACCATATCATTTTCTGAAGCCTCTTTTTGATTTCCCTCCCCAGCAGATACACACACATAATCAAACACTGCAATGACCTATTTTCTCTGTGCTTCACCACCTCCCTATGAATGAACTTTACAAAGAAATGCAGCGTGCAGTGAATGTGAAAAGAAATCTTTTCATTATTTGTCATTTACATTTCCCATTTCAAACCGAGTAAGAGAACAGCAATGTGTGTACAAAGGAAAAAGGTGGTCATACCTTTTTGACCTGTGCCTCCTTGATTTTCTCCAGGGCAACTCGGATCTTCTCTGCCTTCAATTTGGCAGCTTGTTCCTCCTAGGACACACAACAGCACGGTTGATGAAGTTGTCATTCACACAAAACCACATACAAATGAAACGATTTTTAATTTCATAGCTTTGCGTCATCCTCTTCACCCATGTCTTTCATGATTCCGCTGGCAGGAAAACGACATCATGCATTCACTTCATTAAAAAGTAAGCAGCCTTCTAAACGATTAAAATGCACAAGCCTCAGGAAAGATGGTTGAGTGTGCCATGTGGAAAAGTAAATCTAATTCTCCTTTAGGTCCCTTACTTGCCCCCGCCAACAAGATGCCATCACCTCCATTCTGCAGGTTTGTGTGCACTTCCACGTGTGTCAGGTGGGTGTGTTTTATAAAATGTGTGAATATTTGATCAGACACAAATAACGTGACGCTAAATCCCTGCTATTGTGACAATGGTCCGGTGTTTCCTCCAATGTGGTGCGCCATTTTCTCGCTATGGTTCCATATTGGATTCATATGGACCTGCAGCATTTTCCTTTGATCTTGCTGTACAGCAGATGTGAAACAATAGTAGAAGATCCCCAAAGGGCGAGAGGCTGCGGAAGTGTGTAGATCCAGTTAAGAGAGCCTTTATGCCCTCTCCAAGACATAAAATAAAATTTAAAAAAGCGGCATCCAAAATTGATCAAGAAAAAGATGTTTTTTTTCTTAAATGTCTTTACATTATAAGAATAAAACGGAAAAACAAAACAAAACACAACCTCATAGCAGGCAACTGCTATAGAAAGTTATTCCATCATGATCTTCAGTAGGTCAGACTTGAATCCACATCTTCCATCACTCACAGATGACAGCAGTCAAGCTAGGTGAGGGTGTGCTGAGCGTAGACTTTGTGACAGCGCAGGTTCACTGACACACAGACATCTGAACCTGAGATGATCACAGCCCGACTAAAACCTTAAGTGAGACAGTAAGGGAGGACGATGCCCCTCCCTTCCCCCTTCCCCCTTCCCCCTTCCCCCCAGTCTTCCTGCTTCCCTTCTTCACTCTCTCCCCCCCTTCTCCATCACTCTATACATCCCTCTCTCTTTAGAACAGATGCACGGTTTTGAGAGCGTGCCCAATTGATAGTGCATAATCCCCACAAAAATAGTAGAATGATAGTTTAGCCAACCAGTGAGCCACATTTACTCTACAGGCAATAAGGACAAAGGGGAAGACCATGACCAACACTGGTCCCAGAACTAAACTAAAGTGACAAGTACTGAGAATGGAATTTGGGTGAATGGATGCTGAAGTGCTTAATATTTCAACACGTGTGGGATATACGTATGCATGTGTTAAAAGACAGGGGGTTGAACAGTATTATAAACTGCTCTCCAAACCTCTTATCTCAAAAACCCCCTCCTTGTTGACCCAGACTACCCTTTCTACAGGACCAGCTGCAGGGCTGATACACATTAATACAATAAAGCCTACTCTGTTTGGCCAACACATAGTGGAAGGCTTTAAGCTTTCAGCTTTTCAGCCAAGTGTCAAACTGTGTGTGTGTGTGTGTGTGTGTGTGTGTGTGTGTGTGTGTGTGTGTGTGTGTGTGTGTGTGTGTGTGTGTAAGAAAAACAGCAAGATAGGCAAGGTCATGGATGCTGTGCAGATTACAGTCCAGAGTCGAGTTGAAGTACACTGTGGGTTTCACCCCTAAAATATCAGCGTAGCCCCTCCACATCTTAAGAAGGAATAGTGGAGGGGCCATTATTCCCTCTCTACGTGAAACCTACACCCTGCTTTTTATTAGACATCAGTCTGGTTCTTATTCCACAGCCATTTTCTCTTCCACTTTCATAACAGGACCAATCTGACAAGGCTGTTCTGCCTAGCCTTGAAGGAAGGCGAAACAAAATCTTGGCACCCTCTCTCTTTGATGTCTTCCATGTCTCCCCCTCCTCACTTATTCCAAAACACACTGCCTTTCAGTCAGCATTCTGATTTGAGATTTAAGAGAGTGAGAAAACTTGTGAGGTGATCATGCCTTGCGCTCTCTATGGTGAAAAGTGTAATACTAATACAGAAACTCACCCCCAGCATCTATGTCGCAGGCTATCTAGCCTATCTACCCCTTTTTAAAACTACTCAAATGCTTCCGGCATACAGACTGACAGACAGAGCGTTAAGCAGCAAGAAACCACAAGAATGTAATGATGGAAATAATTTCATTTTGCTTTGGCTGTTAAATTGGCGGGTAGATGAATTCTGTAGTTATGACTGCAGAGAGACCACCACCATCATACTCTGACATATTCAAATATAAATGGTGATAGCTGAAAGATCTTAAGGTTCACCCCTACTTGAGAATCTGAATCAGAAATACTTTATTAATCCCTGAGGAGAAATTGCCTTTGTCCCAGATGCTCTATGCCAGAGTTGGAAATTGTGCATAAGAACATGACATATATTCATAAAAAGAGAAAAGATAAAACTAAAATATAAAGTAAAAAGTTTAATCACAGTATGAGTCCTCTGAGCTCAGAGGAAGGAGTTAGCAAGAAGACTCCTTCCTCTGCGCTCAGTGTTGCACTTTGGTAGTATGACTCTTGCACCGAAGATGCTCCTATGTGTCACCAGCATGTCATACAGAGGATGAGAGTCATTCTCCATTATCCCTTGCAGTTAGTGTCCAGCTCCATCCCCACGATGTCACCAGCCCATCTGATCATTGTATTGTTTGTGTATTGTCTCAGTCTGTTGGGGTCTGCTGCTTTCAGTCCACTGCCCCAGCAAACAACAGTAAACAGAATCGCACTGGCAACCAGAGTCAAAACCTCCTCATGGTTTGACAGATGGATGCTTTAAGATTTAAAGAATATATATAGCGTTCTTATATTTTGAAGTCTTAAAAATAACCTCTTTCCAGAGATTTCCAGATTTATAAAATAAATCTTTATATAAAAGATTGTAATTGTTTATGGTTTGTCTCATATTCAGCCAAAGCACTTGGGCTATTGAATCTCAAAAGGTTTTCATTTACTACTCATGAAATTCTTTGCTGTGCACTTGGCTAAACATTATGTAGCAATGATAGGATAAATCACAATCAACAGCGGCCAACTCTAAACCACAATTCTTTACACGCACACAAAACAGAATGTTGGGAACCTGGGACCAATACATGATGAATCAACAGATGTGAAAGACAATGTACATTACACAGTGGAACACAGAGGGCTCATTCTAATTATTTGTATTAAATCTTCTTTACTTCGCAGATGTGCATCCATCAGCGCTTTGTGCTTTTCATGTGTCAGTATTTCCAAATCATGCATTATGCATACAAAGGCACATCTCTGAGTTAACATACAGGGCTGCAGATTATTCTTATTTTAATTATTGGAAAATTGTTTAGTTTGGTGAAAACTAGCCTAGCTAAGACCATCTTCTGAGAAAAACCATGAGATGAGTCTTCTTTTTAATCAAAGTAGGAAAATATTTTTTGAGCCCAACAATACGTCTCATTGTGTCTGACCAACCAGTGAAAAGATACAGTGATATAACAGTATACAAAAGTTAAAAGTCCTTGCAAATCAGTGTTTAACTCATAAATTAACTGCTATTTGATTTCCTGCCAAGTAACTTCAATTAATTCACCAACTGTTGCTGTAATTACAACCCCAATTCAAAAAGTTGGTACGATGTGTAAAATGCAAATAAAAAAACAGAATGCAATGATTTGCAAATCTCATTAACTAATTTTATTCACAATAAAACATTAACAATATATTAGATGTTGAAACAGATATTCTACAATTTAATGGAAAGTATGAGCTCATTTTGGATTTGATGCAGCAACACATCCCAAAAAAGTTGGAACAGGGGCAATAAAAGGCTGGAATAGTAATTGCCGCAAATCAAAAACTAATGGAGGAGCATTTGACAAATAATTAGGTTAATGGGCAACAGGTCAGTAACATGAGTTGGTATAAAAGGAGCATTTGAGAGAAGCAGAGCCTATCAAATGTAAAGATGGGCAGACGTTCACCCATCTGTGACAAACTGAGTCTAAAAATTGTGGAACAATTTCAGGAAAAATGTTCCTTGACGTAAAATTGCGAAGACTTTAAACATCCCAAAATCTACAGTATATAATATCATCAAAAGATTCAGAGAATCAGGAGGAATCTCTGTGCGCAAGGGACAAGGCCGAAGGTCAATTGTGAATGCATGTGATCTTCGGGCCTTCAGGAGCTGCATTAACAATAGACATGATTCTCCACTGGACATCACTGCTTGGGTTCAGGAACACTTCCAGAAATCACTGTCTGATTGCTGTGCAATCCACAAAGGTAAGTTAGAGCTGTACCATGCAAAGAAGAAGCCCTATGTGAACATAATCCAGAAATGCTGCTGTGTTCTCTGGGCCAAAGACCATTTAAAATGGTTTGAGGCAAAATGGAAAACTGTTTTGTGGTCAGATGAATCAAAATTTGAAATTCTTTTTGGAAACCATGGATGCAGTTCCCTGCGGACTAAAGAAGAGAGGGACCATCCAGCTTGTTATCAGCTTGTTACACATCTGAAAATGCATCATCATTGCTGAAAAGTACGTAGAGGTTTTAGTGCAACATATGCTCCTATTTTATCAAGACAATGCTAAATCACATATTGCATCCACCACAACAGCATGGCTTAGCAGGAGAACAAACTGGGTGCTGAATTGGTTCGCCTACTGTCCAGACCTTTCACCAATGGAAAATATTTGGTGCATCATAAAATGAAAATCTGGGAAAAAAGCTCCAGGACTGTTAAGCAGCTAGAATCCTGCATCAGACAACAATGGGGCAACATTACTTTCCTAAAACTCCAGCAACTGGTCTCCTTACTTCCCACGAGTTTACACACAGTGGTTTAAAGGAGAGAAGATGTTACACAATGGTAAACATCGCCCTGTTCCAACTTTTTTGAGATGTGTCTGTTTTCCGTCTGCCATCAAATTCAAAATGAGCCAATATTTTCCTTGAAATGGTAAAATGTATCAGTTACAACATCTGATATGTTGTTTATGTTCTATTGTGAATAAAATATGGGTTGACATATGCAGATCATTGCAATGTGTTTTTATTTGCGTTTTACACATCGTCCCAAATCTTATTTGAATTGGGGTTGTATTTCAAATTTCCTTTCTAAAGGAAAGCAAAGTGCAAATCAAAAGCCAGCTTTATCAAGAAAGAAATAATACACAATCCCAAAGAAGAATTGAAGGTCACATGCAAATGAAATATACTAGTGGACTCCTGCATGTGATCACTCTATAAGCATGGTAAATGATCAAAAGGAAAATTCCAAAACCCCCTTTGTCAACCCCAAAAATATCTGTTAGTTTGATAGCAAGCACTTTTTTTGGTTTGTTCAAGTGTTATCAAGATTGATTTTTTTTTCACTGAAAACATGCAAAGCAGAAGAAAGGAGGAGTGTACACACACACACACAGACACACACACACACACACTCTGGTAGAAAAACACAAACAAACAAGGAAGCAAGTGTATGAGAAAGTCACCTTGGTCAGGAGGTGAGAAGGCTTTCCAGCTATGCTTTTCAGAATGAGCGAGGTTTCTTGGTCCAGATAGGAGTGCTTGGGTGAAGAAAAGAGAAGGGATAAAAAAAGAGCAGAAGAACAGACATAATAGAGAAGTCAGTGCCAGATGATTGGTGGAGGCTTATTAATTGCAGGTGTTTTGATCTTTTTGAAATAAAGAAGCGTGGAAGCGAGAGAAGGTTCCATAAATGGAGCGCTCAGCAGTTGTGGTTGTCATTAGCTGCAGCTGTGGGTAAAGAAGCAATAATTGTGAGAGGTACTATAGATATGCACAGAGCAAACATGACCACAATAAACTGGAATGTGTGAATACATAGCACAATATTTTACAAAGCCTCTTTCACACCATACACATTTGGTTACATGTGCAAAAACTACACACAAAACAAATCAAGAGCTGCACAAACATTTTCTACTGACAATAAGCCACTTCTAAATTTTATTTTAAAATTCTGGCAATTAATTTTATTGTTCTTTGCAAATAGTCACCCCAAAAAACAGGAAATTAGAAATCGTGCAGCCTCACATTGGCCAATGCCTTACGGGAATTGGCCCATGTGAGCTTACATACATGCACTTACAGTGGCCCGATCCACTTCACCCTCTCGAGAGGTAAAGTCAAGCTGCCGCCTGGTTGGCTTACCATTGGCCCGTCTCAGTGTGACATGCTGGGAAAAATGAGGTGCAGGCAAGGTGTGTGTGGACAGAGACCACATATATAGGAAAGGATGCAAACACAAATCATGTGAGCATATGCAGGGAGACAGGGGGCATGCAAGATATTGTGTTAACAGGTAAACCTGTTTCTTTTGAATTGAAATATTTATTTTACTACAAAGACTTGTTATTTCTCACTCTCTCTTCTTTTTCTTCTTGCTTTTGCTATACAGGTCACCTGAACATGCACAGTATAACTGCTTAGTCCTTTACTAGTGAAACATGTTAAACTCATCTCAAATGTACTTCAGGAGTTGTTATAGAGGCAGAGTGATAGTTTAGTGAATGAGAAAATCTGAAGATGGAAGACATTAACATTGTAATCCTCATCACAGTTTGATGACTAAAAAGAGATTACAATGTATTCATGAACACAACATTCAATCCACAATACACGGGCTCATATTGTGGATTGTCTCTTAGTACACTTTACGCATGCAGTTTCTTCCAAATGTCAGGCTGTGTGGGGTAAACATGCAGGATGATGAGAGCTTAACTGTAGTGTATTCAACATATATTTAGAATTTAGGTTTGCTCTGAATACCTGCATTATATATTTTTTGACTTCACTGACTGAATTGAACCCAAACGTCTTTAATGCAGATTAACTTTCCAATAAACACTGAAATGTACACATCTTTTCTCTTCTCTTTCACACTGTGGTGTGCACACACATACTTTTATCAGCTGATAACACTACATCTTGTGTGTCTACATCTTGAAAAAATGTGTGTGTGTTTTTGTGCATACCTCAGTGCTGGTTTGGTTTTGTCCTTGTGAACTCTGGCTGCTTTGGCCCTCTACTTCTCCTCCTGTTGTAACTTTATCAATGTCCAGAGAGTCCATGCTGGATGCTGAGGCACATGCTGAATTTACACTGGACCGCTGTGACAGAGCTTCCTGCTCAGTGACCGTGCCCACTGAGCCCGTCCTCCGGTGCTGGCCACTGCTGGAAGACTCAGAGGAGGGCCGCCGGAGTGTGGTGGAGGAGAATGAGGAAGAGGAAGAAGAAGGAGATGAAGAAGAGGTCTGACGGGCCGCTTCATCCATGCTGAGAGAGGCCTTCTCCAGCTGAGATGTGATGTCATCTAGAGAGATGTTGGAGGCTGCAGGGCGGGTGTTAATGCTGCCACTTCGTACAGTGTTGGCTGGCGATGCCCGGGTACTGCTACTGGTGCTTCCTGCAAAGTGTAACCAAAAAAAGCCTAAATGAAGGAGATGTTCTTCATTTCAAAATATTATGGTACTTATAAATGATGTTTTTTAAAATATTTCTAATATACTGCAGCACTGGATTTATTACACATCTTAGCTGGATTTATTAATATACAAATATGTATAATCACCTACATTGAATTAGGTTGTTAGGACATGATTTATAGACCATTACAAATTAGGTTATAGTAAAAACCACACTTAATGTATATTGGTGGTACAATCAGCTCTCATAAGATTATATTTCCCTTAGTTCTGTTGGAAATGGTCGATTCTATTAAGAGCTACCTTTTTGTTTTGATCAGTAAGACACCCCTTGATTTTGTTACAGATAATCTAACTGATACACAATTCTAAAATAGTCTGGTAGTATGTCCAATGCAAATCAGTAAATGGTATGCAGCTTACTTGCAACAATATTATCAGTTTAGAGGACTTGGTGCACCAAGTCTCTAATTGATGTTAAAACATTCAGCAGGACTACCTCCACTGCTTCCTCCTCCACTGGTGCCAGTGTGCTTGGTGCTAGCACTGCGCCCTCCAGGGGCTCTCTGCTGGCCTTTGCTCTGGCTTCGAGATGTGGAGTTTGGTTTGGAAATGGTGCTGAGCTCCTGTTCGATAGAGCACAGGTCGGCCATCAGGGCATCCAGGTCTACTGGGTCTCCTTGGTTCAGTGCCTCTGCAGAGAACAGAGATAAAGGACACAGAGAGAGAAGTAGGGTGGTGGGGGGGTGTAAGTAATTTATTTTGCTAAACTTTTTCTTATCAATACAATTATTTTAACCTTACCATTTATGTTATACATAGAGAAGCGATAGGAGAAGTTGGCTATATTTGTCTCCTGCCTGAGGGGAGGCTTCTGTGGGGTTTTCTGTGGCCTGCCGTCATCCAGACTCTGCAGAGCAGATGCAGACACAAATGATGCGTTAGGGTGTAAAGACGACACCGAAAACCACACGCATTCTGAGTATAGAGTCATAGCACAGCATCTAAACAACCATGTCTACCTGCTAGACTACTTCCTCACACAAAGACCTGCACAAATACACAAAAAGTGGTGGTGGGAGCAGAGTTGCTAGGATACAGCAAAGAGAGAGGGGATTAGCAGTGTTGTGGTTGCTATGGATACAGCCCCTTTCTTTTTGCTGGCTCCTCTACCTGTGTGAGCCTTTATCTGTATAACCAACCATCCTTACTGTGTGTGTGTTAACCTGTGTGAGCTTGTCCAGTTCTCCTAGCCAGGCTCCAAACATCTTGTCAAGGTCCTGGTCCTCCTTATCACTGTCCTCCTCTGCTCCGTGGTCCAACTCATCATCTGAAAGCTGCTCCATCTATACACACACACACACACACACACACACACACACACACACCAGGTGAAATCAAGTGAGAAATTGACACAGGTATCCACACAAACATACATGCTATCAGATCACACCTACACAGTTGAGATGATCTAAAGGGGGGGGAGGCACTGATCACCACTCATGCCAACCTCACTGCTCGTTGCCATGACAACTGCTCAAGGACTCCAAGTGGGCAGTCTGTGCAGTAATCAGAGGAATGGCCTGTAGTATCTAATATGCCGTTCACCACTGACATACCCAACACCCCTACTCCCAGTCAAGAATCCAAAAGAGAAGAATGCTAGTGGAGAGTATGAGAACACCAACCAACATCATTTAAATTGAGGCGATGAGTGCATCTGGGTTCAACAAACCAGCTGCCAACCACTAAACCAGTTGTGTAGGGAAGGAAAAGATATCAATCAAACTACTCTCAAGAGTAGTAGCATGTGGTTTTAATACCCATTTGGTTAAGCATGACTGAAGGACGGCTTGATTTACAGTCCAGCTGTTAAAGGTGATGACAGAGCTCCCTCTACTGGACACAAAGAAAAAATGTGTAACTGCAAAATGTAGTTATGTGTCATGTCTAAAATCCAGCAGCTCATACCTAGTATAGGTGATGGTTCAATTAAATTTCGAAAATATTAAAAATTCCTAAAAACAGAAGAGTGTTTTGTTAATGCTTTCTTTTAAAAACTCATCTGATAAATAACCTTTACTTTGGCAACTTTTAAATCCAGCCCTCTAGCATAAACTGGCCCGAATTCCTCTCTGACTCTTCAAACCAATTCTAGGTCAGTCAAACTGTTTCAACAGTCTCTTATTACCTAACCAGGAGGATGAATAAACACCCACACATACCAATGTGCAGTGAGGAAGAATGTCATCTAATCTAGTGATATGTGAGTCAAGTAGAAAGAAAATTGTGGACAAGCATAAAGAGAAGTCACACCTCGTCAGCTGCAAAAGAAAATAAGAGCACAACTTGACTCTATTTTGGTACAGTCCAGGGTAGTGCATTGAGAGGGAAAATACCTAGGTAATCCCACTGATATTTTCAGTTGGATGTCATTTATTTGTGTTATCCACAGTTTGTGCCAATTCAGGATTAACACCTTTGTCAGTGAGTTATTTTGATCCAGCCAAAATGTATGTTTATTTTTTCATGCCTGTGGTCATACTGGACACTCAGTATACTGAAGCAATCTGAAAGTCAGGCTTTGTGGTATGATGGTGATAAAACAAGTCATAAAAGGCAGTACAAACAGGTGGCAAAACATAACAGGAATATAATTGCAAAATCCCCCCCAAAACAAACACACAGGGAGGAATGCTCAATTCAGATCTGATAAAGCAGTCACATCCCAGACAACACATGTGTTCTGTTTCTTTAAGACGCTATGTGCTCCATGTACAAATATACTCCTACAGTAGCTCTAACTTCCCCTCCCATCTAAGCCTTTCTGTCTCAGTGAATTCACATTAAAATACTGATGATGGATAGTTTCCGGTTTTGGCACTCATATCAAAAACAAAAGGAAATTGTCATCTTTGTTGAGGGGAAAGATCGAGTCTAACTACGTAAACAAAAACAAGACAAAACAAATGGATGTGCTGAGTGTGTGTGTGAAATTACATCCGTGTACTAATGCACATGTGTAGGAGTCAAATCAGGAAATGACGGGGATGTGCAGCATTCCTGATTTCCCTCATGACTGGTTTCTCCGCCGGAAACGCCAGCTGTGCTTTGGTTTATCCGTGCCACTTTGGGGAGAGAAGGGACTTGTGGGTGGGAGGAGGACCCTTCCACCCTCCTACGTTTTCCTTGCAGATGACACAGTGGTTTACCAGTAAAATGACAAAAACATAACAGTTTGCCCTCATCATTGCACTGTACCATACAACAACCAATGAACTTAACCATTTGTCTACTTGGTTAGCCTCAATACCCCTTGGTCACAAACTTATCTAAAATCCCCATTTAACTACCAACCTCCAAATTTGGGACCCTGGTTTTGTTTTGGGGGTTTCCCAGCATTAAAAAGTTTGAGTATCCTTGTTGCAAGGCATGACATCATGCAAGCTTTAGGCAGTTAGGAAGAGGAAATTGCTAAAAATCAAATGAGCTTGCATTGTGTTTGGTAATGTTCTCCAAGGGGCTTCCATATGTAAATACACATGCAAGAAATGAGATTCGACAGCTGTGTTTAAACAGCAATCAGCCAGTAGGTCTTCACAATAGTTGCACTACATGCTTTTGAGCTTATGGAGCATGACCTAGGAGAAACAGAGGCATAATTAAAAAGCTCTTTTTATGTTTGTGCAAGTGCACCCCAAACAAGCCTAGACCATATATCTACTGATTCTGCACGGTCTCTCTGTCTTGTCTGAGCATGACTAGCACTTATCTGTCCCCTGTGACTGCTGGATGGCTCAGAGGTCCACGGTGAAAGGTTAGGGGTCATCCATCATCCCAGTTCAGTATCCCTCAGCAGCAAACACTTGTAAACACTTGCAGTGTCTGCTGATGCTTTTGCAGCATTGGTGAAGGGAAATGTGGAGTGAAGGAAGATGAAAAGTGTGCACAGCACACATCCAGTGCTGAGGAGGATGAAGAGGTGGAGGAGGCAGGAGGAAGAGGACATGTCTATCTTTAGACTAAAAAGCCGTTCATATCAGAGTCAAGAGGATTTGAAAAGAGTACAGCATAAAGACTAGACGATAAGTCTATGTAGAAAGAAGAAAATGGGGATTGGAATAGTTTTCCAGGGTTTCTACACCTAACAAACCTGCAGACTGTACTTTACATCCTGCTGAATATTGATAAAAATTAGGCTGTAGGTTTCAAGATATAATTTTTTTTTTCTAACCAGGCCTAAATTCTGCACATTTTCTACAATTTAGCTTATTGAGTAAGTATCTTCCTACCATTGGGTCAAAAGTGAACTCTTTGACTTCTTGGCACATTTTAGTTCATGACTTGGAATGACTGATGTCCTAGTCCTATTTTCACACCAAACAAGTGTAGCTGTACAAAACACAAGAGAGAATGAGAGAGTGCACAACAGAATTTGGGTAATTAAATAGATACATCAGGTGAAATATCCAATGGATCTAAAATATTTCCACTCAAATCCAGTTATGCAAGCCTGTGTCTGGGTCAAGGGTAACAGCCAATGTGAGTCTGACCTGCATGTCTTTGGGGTAGGAGGAAAATAAAACCCTCGGAAGAACCCTGAGGAGATTTGCAACTGTATAAAGACAAAAGGTAAGTTAGGTAAACTTAGAACTCTCCTCTTTCTTCAGAAAGAGAAATCAGACAAAAAGGACTTGCAGGAAAAAAAGGGGGGGGGGGGAGTGAGTGAGAGAGAGAGATATATGACATCATAGGTTAGATTAGGTCTCCATGGCTGGCTCCTTCTTAATTCAGTTTGCATGATAGGACAAAGTACCGTTGTTCTTTGGGTCACACTGAACTGCATATGAGATGCACAACCAATTATCATAACTCAGCAACACCACCACTTGGGTAGATTTAAGTTCTGTCCCGGTTGCGATCACTGTCTCCCGCTTTCAAAGAGATTATGTAAGGTTATAATACACCTGCTTAATTTTTGGATTTTGGTAGATATAAATTTTAAGCTGCTTATATAGTGACTAGGTATTTTTAATCTATTATGGACCACTAAAATAAAGACAAAATTTGTTTACATATATGCAACTACTGTTAAAAATAAATTATTTTCCATGATCCCAAAATCTTTTTGGGCTTGCCCTATAATCAGTATTACCCATATATTTAAAGAAATACATTTTTTTCTTTGAGATAAAAAAAAAGAAAAGAAAAAAAACTACTTTCTTACTGAATCCATAAAAACAATAGTAGTGAACAGAAAACAGCTTGTTGCTGTCAGTTTCATCACCACTTGTTCTCAGTTGACATTCAAATGCTGAATCGCTCCATTGAATCGCAACATTTGAGTTACAATTAAACCCTTTCATATTTCAATCACACAGGAAATAAAAGGGCTGGGGTGTGGAATATGACCTTAGCTGTGTAAACACTATTGTGGCCAAAGACTTCTGCTGCAACAACTGAGTGGACGTTTCCAAGCAGTTTTATGTATACTATTTTTGGACCAAATACTCCACCTACAGTAGACATCTTGGCCAAGTATTATATTACTGCAATAATGACTAGGAAACAGGGCATTAGCCCTTTTCATTTCATCATCCCCACCTTGGAAAAACCTGAAAGCCATTTTCCTCAGTTCTATTTTGCTTTTCTCTCAAATTATCTTTACAAAAATAACTTCATGAAAAGGTCTGACACCTCTTTTCTAAAAATACTCTCAACTTATCATATTATCCTACCAAAGTGAGCCAAATATGAGAAAGAAAGAAATCAGAAATAACTGGGCATGGGACTAGAATACAGCAATTATAGCAACTCAGAAGTCTTATGAACTTAGCATCATGTTAAACTGAGATTGAGAAGCTTGGTGGGACACAAATGCTCACAGTGAGTCTCTGGGTGCAGATGCACACAAAGTTCAAACAGAGGGAACAAGTAAAACATTTAACACAGAGGTTTAGAAATAGCTCCAAACAAGGTCATTCAGCAGGCCTGGGAAAGGTAGTGGGCCAACAACGTGTTACCCCCCATACTTCAAAATACTAAAAAATACAAAATACAACGCAGGGGAAATTGTGTGTGAGAAACAGTGAGAAGGAATGGTGGATGCGTATGCTTTTGAGAGGGAGCAGGGTGATTATGCACATTTGAAGGGCTGTTTTTATTTGAAGTCACATTTGAGAGTGGGAAAATCTACCTTGCCTAATATTTTAAAAAGAAAAGTTGTAATAACGTTCTGTAGAAAGATATGCAAATACAAACAAAAATATGTTCATGTTAGTTTCCTGGCGACTGATTTCCTTGTAAAATCCAGCAGCTGTAAGCCTTTCTGGAACTGTAACTCATTTAAAAACTTCATGCCAAAAAGCGTTTGTGTTGTTCTGGCTTTACAATGATTATAATATGTTGTTTTCAATGCGTTGGATTTTAAATATCTTTTAGTATAACCTAAAATAACATCCATTGAATGCCACACAGTGTTAACAGTTTCATACAATACAAGACTTTCCATCTGTGGCACTCTCAAATAAATAACACATAAATTAACCTCTCTCCACCTGACTTTTATTTTTTCCACATGTCAGCCCCATCAGCTGTTGTAAAATTTCTATCCTACCAAATTATCAAAAATGTATATTTGTCTGTAAGGGTTAAACATTCTGGAAACCCAAGCTATAAAGCATACACTGAAACTCCAAGTGCCAAGATATCATGATGACATGTTTGATACTAAGGTGGTGTAAAGCCAATATGCACTTTAAAGTGTGCCTCATGTGTGGCTTGGCAATTAAAATGAGACATCTGTCAGCAATGAATGAAGCCTTTATTGCAGCTGAAAAATGCTCTGTTTCACTTTGAGACATAAAACAGATACAATCTCATTGTAAATGTACAAGCATGTAATAATGGTTATTACCATGCCCATGTTTTCAGCATAGCCTGTAGTCGTTTTTTCATTGCCACCCTTATCCCTTCTTTTCTTCCCCGGCCTTCTTTTCCTGGTCAACTCCTTTCAAGTACAGACGTTACAGCAGTGGAGCAACATCCCTGTGTTACATAGAGACATGCTAGTTAAAAGTGGAAAGAGGAAACTGACTCAAACCTGTAGCTAGCAGCGTCAATAAAAGAACTCTAAACATGGGAGTGGCTCATCTGCTACCATCTAAAGTCCATCTGGGTGTGGTTGGCTTGTCAACCACAGCTGACCTGTAGTAGCAACTGATGCCTGGTGGTATAAATGACACTGTGTGGGTGTTTGCATGTGTCCATGCATGAAACGCATAGGGTGGAACCAGTTTGCAGTTTGTTGTTTGAAGAAGCCCATCTGACAAGATGATCGAATGTTCAAATTCAGGATGAGGAAAAACAGCAACATTTAGTTTGATTATATTATATTATGATTTATGATGTTGATGTTCACAGCAGCTTTTCATAATAAGCTGTTGAATTTAACCCATATTTTGATTCTGCTCCTGAGTTCATTACAAGAAGGCAAACACGTAGTCCAAACCTCCTTTAAAATAAAAGTCCTACTATTGAATGTATATGTATAATTAATGTAATAAAGTCACATGTCACATTATGATTATTACAATAACATTTGACATAACCAGAAGGGGGAAAAATAAATAAAAAATAAAAAATAAAAAATAAAAATGTATAATATAAATTTAATTATTTTTTTATATTTCTTATTTTATGATTATTATATTTTTTTACTTTTTTAAACACAAAAGCAAAGTAGCTTTGTTCTACAGAAACCAGAAACAAAATGGATAAAACTTTACACACACAAGCAAACAGGAGAGAGAGCATTGGGGCCCGGACCGATTGTGTGTAAAGAGAGAGGAGATTGATAACAAGCCAAAGAAGAAACCAGGGAAGAGATGGCAGAGACTGATAGATAGGTACAATAATGGAGGGATGGAGCTGGCTATTAGGTTGTGAATAAAGGGGAGGGCCTGATGGCCAATACAGCAGTCAACAGCTTGCAAGCAGTGGATCCAAAAACATAAGCTCACTCAAGCATAGGCTGTAACAGTGAGCTACTCTGGCTTATATGGCCAGTTAGACAGGAGGGGGCAACGAAAGAGAAGGGGGACAAAGAGAGAAAGATGAGGATATGTCAGAGGAAGACAGATGGGAGACGACGGAATGCAAAAATGCATCGTCACACTGGTGGGCGGTAGGTGTGAGGACTCAGCAACTTACCAACATCACAGCAAGCCAAACACTGGCTGCCCTGCATTTATTATACTACCATGGCAACATACGTGCCCATCTTCAAGTTGACATGCTCCACAGAGACATACATCTATCATTAGACTTCACTTTAAGTTTGGCCTTGATTTTGATTAGCAGTTGTAATAATAAAACCATTATTGTGATATTTTAATATTCCAGGCTAGGTTTCCAATTTGTCATGAAATGGTGATATGGGAATTTAAGCACAAGTCTGTGCTAGGTAAAATTGCTGGGTAAGTCTGTTCTTGTCTCCTCTTCACTTAATGCCACCTATTCTTTCTTTCTTGCATACAGACACACTGAGAATGTGTCAGCTTCCCAGTTTCCCCCAAGGGCAACAATCCAAATGTGAAATCAATAGTCTTGTCCCTGCCCTCAGATCAGGTTACATCCACACACACATATTTCAGTCTACACACACTCGGGCTCAGGTGGTCCGCTGCAGTGGGGTCAAACACGCACATACACTTTAAAACATGATGCAGCACTGCAGCAGATAGAGGCTGACTGCTGAGAAGAACTAGTTAAACATTAAAAACAACTCCTTAAAAAGACGTAAGACCTGCTGCCCTTGTAAAACATGAAGTACAAAGAGCTGCAGAGCTGTGCAGGAAAGTTTAACTGGTGTTTTCTTTTTGTGCAATAGAAGTTTGTTTCTTGGCACTTAATTTGTGCTGACTTTGGCAGAAATGTGAAGCCATGCATAATTTAAAAAACTTCTCTAAGTTAGAGGTAAATTGTGGTTGTATCTAATACAGCTTATCATTGTAAATTGTCTAATGTCACATAAATCCATATTGCTCAGGTTGTAAAGAAATATCTAATATACAGTGGGGGAAATATTTGATCCTCTGCTGATTTTGTAAGTTTGCCCACTTAAAAAGAAATGAACAGTCTATAATTTTTATCATAGCTTTTTATCTTTTTTGTCCTTTTGGCTTATCCTGTGAGTTCAGGGTCACCACAGCGGAAAATTGCCTGCATGTTGATTTGGCACAGTTTTTTATGCCGGATGCCCTTCCTGATACAACCCTCCCCAATTTCTACCGGGCTTGGACCGGAACTGCACAGCTGGGGATGGGAATGGGCTGTTAGGGGTTCAGTGTCTTGCCCAGAGATATTTGGACATATAGCCGGGTATATCTTCTTCTTGAGTTGCCTTGATGGTACGTTTTGGGTCATTGGCATGCTCAAAGAGCCATCCACGACCCATCTTCATTTTTCTTCCTCCAAACACGGCTCAATTTTGGTCTCATCTGACCACAGCACTTTCTCCCTGTCCTTCTTGTAATCATTTAGACGTTTCTTGTCAAACTTCAGACAGGCCTGTAGATGTTACTTGTTGAGGAGGGGGACCATCTTCAGCATTTCTGTCCTGCCAATATTATAATCATTTCATATAGGGAATGCGCAGGCATTGCCATGACAACTTCATCACAGAACCATAAAATGTATACCATGGGGCCTGCATCTCTGCATGACAACTGCCCTTAAAACATCACACACACACACACACACACACACACACACAGCTATAAATCTCTCTAGCACATCCCTACTTCCTTTTTAAGTCCGGGGGAGCATTTTTGTCAACATTAGTGCTTCAAGGTTTATAACTTAGCAAACCATAAGAAGACTAAATTAAGTTACTCTTGATGATTATCTATGATTGACTATCATAAATACAAAAATTATGTCAAGCTATAAATTAGGAAAATAATAGATCAGTCCTTGTTTGATGCAATATTCACAGTAGGTAACAGGAGCCACTACATGAAGCAACATGTTCAGCCGTGTATCTTGAGAACAGGCAGGAGAAATAATTTTGGCTTGTGTGTTGTCATTTAAGCATTTACTATAACACCAGCTTCACACAGCCACGACATTGTCCTAAACATTTTCTAGTCGTGGAATTAATCAGAAAATAAGTCTAATAAAATATAAATATCAGGAGAGACTTTGAACTTAGGTTGCAAATTTCATGCAGATTTGTGACAGTGTGGGAATAAAGAAGAATCTCTTTCTACCGACCACAGCCATGGTTTGCCCTCACATGGTTCCACTTTAGTCGGGAATGATCTCTTTCGGCAAAGAAGACTCTCCCCTGACAAGATCCTCTGAGGTTTTCCTCCTTTTTCATTTGGCTTTGATTTTCAAGGGCGTCAGTTGGAGACATGAATCTACACTGTCAACTAGGGTTTCAACTATCGGAACAACATACCAGCTTGCAGATGACAGATGATATTGGATTTGAGCACATGAGGCCTCAGACATGCTTGTCAGAGGAGCTGCAATAACACTGACATTTGAGACCACCTTAGAAATAACTTCACTGACATTTGTGTCAAAATACTCTTTGGCACTCATACGAGGAAGCCTGACTTTCACGTTTAGAGGCAGCATACTGTTTCTCTCTTCAACCTCTGCTAAGAATTTATAACCCACAGAAAGTAGCAACAGCACAATTTACGCACTGCAGTTTACAGGAACTCTTACCTCTGAAGTGGCTTTCGTTCCTTCCCTCTAAGGTCAAAGGTATAACCACCACTCTACTCTGGGACTGGGCTTTTACCCCCCTGGAAACAAACACAAAAGAAAAAATCTATCATATGATTTTCTGCCTATTTTTGTGATTGTAAAAGCTAAACACAATCTCAATCTGCTTTGGTCACCTTATCCACGACTAAACTATGGATCAATGGCATTTGTTTTCACTGCACTGCAGACGAATTCAGAGTTGGCAGCCAGCAGTTGGACGAGAGCAGACAGATTTCACACAATTGCAGATGATTAACTATAGAGGGTGCTTGAGTGAAAGTCTTAACTAAGCACAGACAAAATGGCACGACAGCCAAAAAGACACTTATCACAAATTTCTGAATGCAATCACTTCTTTACCTTCTTTAGTTTTTCCAGACACTCACATAGACACAAAAACACAACTTAAGCACGGTTACAACCACAGGCTAATAATTTCAGAACATGAGTCAGAGTAGAAACTTAAACCTTGTCAGAACTCTTACTTGTGTACTGAAGATGACTCAGCGGTCTCCACCAGGTCTCAACACTGCTGACCGGCATTAAGGATTTCAACAACTCATCCTCTCATCCACATCAGTGCTGACTCATACTAGCCTATCCTTAATTATCTAAGTGCTGAAACATGGTCTGGCAATAAAATACAATTCAGACATGTCAGGTTATAACTTGCTGAACTAGCTGGGGAAAAACTATTGCCATTATTTAGTCATAATATATTTTCACTTTCTCTGGGAACGTGTGTGTGTGTGTGTGTGTGTGTGTGTGTGTGTGTGTGTGTGTGTGTGTGTGTGTGTGTGTGTGTGTGTGTGTGTGTGTGTGTGTGTGTGTTACATGGTGAGCCCTAAAATTCATTTACACACTCTCACAGGTCTAGAACTACATTTTATGACATGATGAGTGATGACATGGTTTAAGGAAAAGGTATGTGTGAAGTACTGGTTATAGCTAAGGTTAGGGTAAGGCTTGAAATATAAATTTAAAAAAAAAAAATCCATTTGTGTGTGCATACGTGGGGTGGGGGGATTGTAGGCAGCTGATATTGTGGCTAACTACTAGGAAGCTATTCCGGCTGGCCTCAGCCATCCCTTCATTTTTCTACACACCAACTGTTCCTCACCCACAGCATGTGGGCCTACTCTTTACAAAAAGTGTGTTGTAATGTGTGTGTTCACAGCAAACAGACTTCTTGTTTGCACACATGCATATCATGCATTTGTGCATGTGTCACCCAATGGATCTCAATGACCTGCTCAGATTACAGCTAACCCTACCCCCCACTACTACCACCAGCACTACACCATCTCTCACTGGTATAATTTGCTCACATGTGATATTACTCAGTCAACACAAGGCCATAGAACAGGTGTGGAAATGACACATTTGTGCAGCTGCAGGGATCACAGTTGTTCCAGTCACAACAGCAAAGGGGCCTACACGCAGCTGCTCTAGTGCTAAAAACAAAGGCAGGCCTTCGACATATGCACAGACAAACACAACCAACTTTTGATCATGAGGAGGTGGTTTTTTTATAGACAAAGAGGCCGACGAATGTTATTGTACTCCCCCTCATTCGTTCACGAATTATACGATAAATCTGTAAAATTTACTTTTAGTGTCAAACCACTTGGTCATGTTCATGAACATGAACATTTGTTTATTCACCAACTGAAATACACTTGTAAAGACATGAGTTTAACACAACACAAGTCCTAGTCAATGCATAATCGCTTTTTAGAATATTCAAATATCTGATTTTTAGATATCACATATTTCCTACAATGCTCTTACAGTACTGCCACACAACTTGCATGGGAAGTATAACTTCGCTGGAAACTCTGTGGACACTGCATATACACACACCAACACACACGAGTGGAATGCCCCCTGTGATACTGCCAGTTAGTTTCAACACAGACTTTTCTGTGAATTGGTGCTCCACTTCAAAAACAGATGACACGGAGAAACACAAGGGCCTATGTAGTTGACACAGGTGTGTCCTTGTTCGTCCACATGCCCCCCACCCCCCATTAACAGCAATCCTTTTAGAGCAGCTCATTTCCTGTCGGGGAAGGAAGTGGGAGAGAGAGGGCAAGGCACTGAGCAAGCAGGGGTGGTGATGATGTCACAGCAGGAAAAGAAAGGCAGGATTGTTGAAGGGGAAGCACAGAAAATTAGGCATTAGGAAAGGCTAAACTTATGATACATGTGTGCAGCTCATGCTAGTCATGCAAATCTTTCAAATTACCCAGAGTACAATATGGGTTTTACATGACCACAAAACAGACTTAATCTTAAACATAAAAGTAAAAATGAAACACAAACCACTATACAGGGTCTTTGTTGTGCAGGATGACACACCACATCAAACAGATGGATCAGAGCATATTATATTTCTAGGACATTTGTGTTGGACCACTTTAAAGAGTGGGGGAATATGCCACTCAATGTGATCTTCAATTATGTTATTCAGCCACAAGGATTTCAGTTTTAAATACCTATAGTGCAAACCTATTTCCCTGTTTTCATGACTTTCCAACAAACATGAACACAAGATGTTATTTTAAATGTTAGCCCTGGACACAGAAATATATAACTATTACATCAAATAAAATTATGTATATTTCATAAAATTAGAAATCAAACAGTGTATGTGTCCAATTTTCAACATAGTGATCAGTATAGGGGAAAATAGGACTTTGATAAAAAGGTATTCTAGGAATTAGCAAGGTGTTTCATTTATATTTAATATATTCGTAGTCATAATCATTTTGAGTACACTTCCTAATTTATTTAGAAAGACTTATGAGGCGAGTATATGAACCATAGACACGTTCTTTAA
Organism: Channa argus; assembly: GCF_033026475.1. Lineage (NCBI taxonomy): Eukaryota > Metazoa > Chordata > Actinopteri > Anabantiformes > Channidae > Channa > Channa argus. The sequence goes on from NC_090219.1 coordinate 4,421,544, forward strand.
ATAACACAAGAATTTATGTTTAACTTAAGGCTGTTGGCATAGCTGTTTTTTCTGTCTTTTGATTGTTTTGATCAGCGCAGTTTAGTAAAAATCATTTTAAGAAACAACTGAAAAGGAACTAGTAAGATTTTAATTATATCTTATTGAGACCAGTTATCTAGTTTTTTGTCAGACTAAACTAAATTGAACAAAAATGACCTGCATTCATTTCCTATGGAATTTCATTGGAACCTACAATTCTTTGACTGTCAGGAATATATATTCTTTGGACCACAACACATAACCTCTCACACAGTAATCGTGAAGGACAAGCACAGACATTTCTGAGGTTAAAATAACATAAAGCCAACATTACTGTATGTACTGCATTGTATGTGCACGTTTATCTATTGTGTGAAAGAGTATGTGTTATATCACCTTTCATCAAATTTGCCCATTTTTTATTTTACGAAACTAGCTAACATTACTGTGTCTTTGTGGGCATGTATTTATTTATATAGCTACATATTGATCAATGATTTCCTTATCATTCAAAACATTCAAGTAACAAAGATTGTAGAGTCAACAGATGCAATTTAACTGTGTGCAATGATCACAGCCAGAAACAGGTAGTTTGTCACAACTGCATACAGTGATGAGACAAGGCGGCAAGAAAAGAGAGTTACACACACCCACAGATAAGGGCGTGAGAAAGTACTTCAAATTACATGGCTGTAGCTCAGTTGGTGAGGGAGTCATCCACGGATGACAGGATCAATGGTTCAATTCCCAGAACCTGCTGATATAGATATACCTATATAGAGATATAGACACACACAGGCAGTGACAAACTACCTGTATCTGTTTACACACACAAAATGAATGTAGACATTGTTTAATTGGCGTTGTGTAATTTTCTATTCAAAATGTTTTATATGTGAAAAATAAAATATTTCAAACATGAAATCATTCTTTTGTGGACAAAAATATAATACAAATGATTATTTGTATGACCAAAATGACAAAAGTGGCTTAAAAACACATTGATTCTAACACAGGTCATTTTTGACCCACTTGTGGACGAGTGTAGGGTCCAGTCTCGTGCATCTAAGGGTTGCACTGATCTGTATGACAACATCTGCACTATTGGAGATTTATTGATCAGAAATGCCCCACAGCATCTTAATCTAGATTTAGAACAAGGTAGGGTCTTAGCAGTGACCCTGAGTATCCTTGTAAGGACACTGAGGTAAATTATCAGTCAGCTGATTGATGGATCTCTACAAAGCCGATCCTCACTGGGAAGGTGCATTAGTATTGATCAGTGTATTGCTTTTTATACCAAGTCAAGTACAACTCTGTGCAAAGTGGACTTCCTGAGTTGGTCAATACAAATTCACTTCAGAATTTGTTGATATAGAATGTAGTTTGGAAAATGCCTGCTTTTAGGTTGCACATGCGACTGCTTTGTACACAAATAAATAATTTCACATACAGTTAACTTTTCTAAATAACTGCAAGCTAGTGAATACTAGATCTTTCAGTTTGAATGACTCATACAAGACTAATATTAACACACCATGTGGGTATTTAATTTCATTTAGCTTGCACAATGTCTACAGACATCAAAGTGCTTCTTGGGCATGTGACAAAACCATAAATATGATAACTGAGTCTGTGAGGTGAGGATAAGCACACCACTTACTCTCTTTGAGCTTTAACCTCTGCTGAAGGTGTTAAAGAACAGGCCTTCCATTACTTCTACCATTCCCACTCACATATACAATGAAGTCTGGTTGCAATTACAAGAGGCTGATATTCTCTCCTTGAAGGGATTCTCCACAGTCCATGCAGTACACAGTGAGCACTCAGAAAAAACACATGGTGGGAATTATGGAATAATGCTGTGTCAGGAATGTTCTCACGATGGACAGAGGCATGTAGTGGAGGTCCCACTGGCTGGCTAGCTTGCTGGGTTTATGGGTAACATAACACACACATACAGAATTACATGATGAAATGCCTCTCATGTTAGTCTACATTTGGATCTGTTACTCTTTTGTTGAATCAAAATGATGCTCTGTGTGGAAGCCTTTGGATTCTGTTTTCATTAAAATGCACAAGAAACCAGTGTGTCTAATTTTCAGACATCGTCATTAGCACAGCTTGCTCAGAGCTGATCGGCTTACAGAGAAAAATCTCACTTCTCATTCACACTGTTTTATTTCATTAGTGTCTCCATGGGCATAGCCAACAGCAGTGATAGCAGAGGGGTCAAGCTGACTAACCACAAATTTTCTAGGGAGCCTCCCCCATAGCCTCCAATTTGGTCACAGTGCCAAACTCAGGGGCAGATCTTGATTCACGCGCTAAGATGTCTATGTGGCACGTGGGCAGAAATAATCAAGAATCACTAGAGAGTGAAGATCAGTGGAGCAAAAAGAGATTAGCAAGCTACTCAGCCACTAACTTATTCTATTCAATAAAGGCTTGGGCTTATTTTGAGAGGTGGCAGTACATTATTAAATTTTGGCAAGAGGCACTCACAAAAGCATGTCCATGCACACGTGTGTGTACACATGCAGATACACACAGAGCAATGTTTTGTGAGATTAAGCGTGTAGGGTTGAATAGGTGTCAAGGGATTCTCTCTTAAAAACGTGTCAATCCACTTTTATCATGGCAGGCAGCACAGCTGTTTTCACTTTGATCCTCTCACTGTTGTAGTTCACTGCAGTTACTCACTGAAACGCTACATTCCTTCAGTGTCCTGCATGAACCCTGATGTAAAAACTTTTAATAAAAAGTAGAGCAGCCAACTAAACATCAGTCTGTACAGTCAGCGCGGGGTATTAGTTTCCAGCCAAATGTGAAAAAGTGACTTCCAGAAATCGAAGAATGACGTCAGTTTTTCCATGCAATTGTATTTCTCATGACATCAACTGCCCTTAAAAAGAGTATTTTATTGGTTCCCATAAACCACACTCCATCTGACACTTCTTTCTTCTCACCACCAAATTTTCACCCTCCTTCTCACAGGTGGTGTTCTCCTTCCCTCTGCCTTTTGACAGCCAACTGAGCTGTAGTCACTAGTGAATATGCTGATGTATGGTGAACCTTGTGGCTCTTGGCTAGAGATAAAATGATGACAAGGACCAGCAGTTTTGAAACTCCTCTCATTTTTCTAAATGCTTAAGTACCACCCGGATAGTGTAGTTCTTTTCTATTAGACTAGAACTGGAGTAACTTTCATGATTACGGGTAAGAGTCTAATTAAAGATCTTATAAGGGTAAAGTAGGCTGTCTAGTGCATATTTAAATACAAAACAGCATGATCGTGTGCGGAGCAACAACTCTAGAGCATGACAGCTTAAACCTAGTGCTTGCTCAGGTCTGGAGTCTATTTTCTATGCATGGCGAGACATTTGTTTGTTCCGATGATTCACACATATGCCACTGCTTTTGTAACCACATACACAAACATGACATCCTCAAGACAATATGATGCTAACCTCCCAAAAGAGACATTAGGAAAGAGCACTGTAATCACTGCAACTGCTTTCTTCACTTTATCTGATAGTCCCAAAATGCAGCTATTGTTCGTATTTTCCAAGTGTTTTTTAAAATTGAATCCTTAGTCGATTTGATTTTAATGTAATCCAGAGATCAGCGCTTAGAAAGCAACTGTACAAAAATAAACTTATCTAAAGAGACATTTTAAAAATATTTTAGGCCAACTTGCTTGCATGGAAAAACAAATGTCAGAAAGCAGAGAGAACATAACTTCTGCCGATGTCAATACTATGTTATCAAGAAACTACAGCTACGACGCTCAAATGACAGGCCATTTCATTCGGACTGCAAGTGTGAAAGAAATCGGAAGTAACTCTCCCACCAGACAGAAAATTCATCAGGTCCAGTCAATATAGTATACTTTGTATACACCAGCAGCCAGACAGCACATGTATGTTTTCTCCCACTTAGCACTTTGTCCACTCCTTATAGTATGCTACTCTCTGAAGCACTCTTGTTTGTCTCGGGTATTTGGTGCGCTCTCCATGTCAAAGACCCATTATCCACAGCACAGCATTAAAGGCTGTCTATCCACACAGACAGACGGTACAATCCATCAGCCTGATGCATGGAGCTTTAACAGTAGTTTGCTGTGGATTACAAAGGGGAGAGCAAGAAACATGAAGCCATAAATTATCCCCCTCCACTCCACCCTCTTTGCCCTACTCACCAATAAGTGATGTGGCTGTTGGAATTCTGGTTGAGAAATCCTACTGGGATAAGATTTCCGTTCCAACTTTGGACATTAAGATCAGTTTCAGGGTGATCACCCAACTGTGTTTAACTGACCTAAAAGATACTGTAGGTGCCTCAAGGCTGTGTGGCAGTCACAGGTGTTGATCATGCTTTACTGCATGATCGACTCTGTCACAGAGATGCCTCACAAAACAGCTAATTTGTTTACGATTCCCCCATTTCCTGTCACGTGTACTGACCTCCGGCAACAGTAAATGAAACGGACCCTGTGTAATACAGTAGAGAAGGAAGGGGAGGGGGGTTATCACCAACAGCTCAGCCGTGAGAATGTGCCACCTGCCACTGTCAAAGTCACATTGATGAACAGCTGCATAAGCTCCTTAAACAACATGTACAAAGAGAAAGCAAACAAAAGGGACAATTAATATCTGAACAATGCAACAGACTGGACATGTTTCATAGCAAATCAAAAATATAGGCATATTGGCCAGGAAACAATGGTGTGAGGACAGACTGAGGTGCTCATCTACAAGCCAAAACTAGATGCAACAAATGCAAACCTGTATTTTGATGGCTGGTTAATGGAAATTTGAAAAATACACGAAAGCAGTTTAAGGCAATATTGCAATTTTTGATCATAAAATAATTCCTGGAAACCATGAATAAATGATAGTGGACTCTTCCACTCAGCGTGTAAATCCCACTAGAAAAGACCTGTAAAAACATTTATACACTTGTGATGTTGGACTAAGCTGCAGGAGAAAATGTTCATCTGGTGGCACAGATATGAGAACTAAAGATACCAAGGAGATCTGACTATGTCGATCCTCCACTTTTGTGTCTTTAGCTGTCTTTATATAGCAGTGTGTGTGTGTGTGTGTGTGTGTTTGACTGAGAGCACATGGTGAACAAGGACCCAGATTTATGTGTTACCCTGAAAAGAGGAGGGTGTCCTCCTTCTGCCTACTCCAATCAGCTTTGCAGCTGAGAGATAGGGGTGAACTGTGCATTGGTTAGGTACAGGTGGACAATTTGACAAACCTTCACAGAGATGTAAGGATACGTTTGTTTTGAAAAGGGGACAGAAATTAAACATTTGTGCATTTTTTAAGGTTTGGGTGGCTTTAACATTATCATATACTTTACTTAACAAAAGAAATCAGTCATCACGCATAATTGATTTCTTGCCACAGAAGACAATGCTGTAAGTAAGTATGTATGTATAAAAAGGCCAACAGGAAGATAAAGTTGTTATCAGGAACAGCAAAGGTCTTGCAGGATACCAGTTGCTTTGTCATTTGTTGTCGTTTCAAATGGTAGAGGCAGCTGCCAACAAAGGTCAGCAAAGTGTTACCAGAACATGGCCCTATAGAGGCCAGAACCACATGCCTCTGACAAGTAGGGGGACACACCCAGATTGAATGATACGCAACCACTTTCTCTTTTTCAGTCACACATACATAACACACCCATAATGTGACATTTTGTCTGGCATCAACGAGCACGGCCCTGCTGCAGCTGGTGGCCTTTCAGCTTATTCTCCACTCCCCTGCCTGAGCTATAGTAACTTCCTATCAGTGTGGGAATATCAGGTTATATTCTACCCTCCAGCTCTCCATCAGGGTGTGCTGCTCACTCTGTTTGAAGTGCCATTCTCCCCCTGCCCTTACTTTACCCACCTATACCCCCAGGCGGTAACACAACCTGCATAACTTACACCAACTACCTTTGCCACCCCAAGCATAATCTTTGGAGCTTTTGTGCAGAGATGTCTTATGCCCAGGGACATAGGTGGATGGATGGGCAGAGGTCAGACATAGCAACTCACATGACAGAGCCAGTGAAGTACTGACAAACTAGCACACAGGAGATGCTAACACACAAACCAAGAATAGCTTTAAATGTCTTTCACATGCAGTCTCTGGGGATCATTCCTAAGCCCAAAATTTCTTTGACAACTGTTTTTCTCATCTAATCAACTACATCCCAAGGAAAATAAAGTGAAAAAAAAAAGGATAAGAGGATACAGAGGCTTGGAAGAAGGAAAGAAAAGTGATTTTTCTTCCTTTCCTCTTTTGGCCATAGAAGAAATAGTTGATAAATGAGAAAACCATGTTTCTGGTTATGTATTTTAAGCTGGTGCTTGTCGCAAAATACATTCCCCCTCTCCGTATGTTTTCTCTCAATGGCCTCATGAAAGAAATCTCATGTGTTTTTAAACAGGAGCAGTGAAATGACACATCTCTTCTAACATATGTTTTTCCTCTGTGGCTGGAAATTTAATCCACGAGAGAGCTTTTTATTACTTAGACGAATGCACTGACTTCAGGATAATTAAGTCTACTCAGTAAATGTCTTGTATGATTCTGTTGCATAGGTGTATGCATTATGAATGTCCTTACAACCATTCATTTCTTTAAAAAAAAAAAAAAAATCTCTTTAGTTACACTTTTTGATGATACACTTAACATTTCATACAAGTAATAATACTGAATTTAAGTAGTCGTTGAACCAAAACTCTATGATACTACTACACATACAGTATGATGACAGATGTGGATATTCAGTCACAGGACTAAAACCAGACTAAAAATGTCACCTCTAACTTCAAAAACAGAACCAATATTTTAAAACCCTTCGTCTTATATAACTCACTTATGAATAAGTTCTTAAGAAACACATTCATAATGGGACACAGAGCAGGAAACAGAGCCAGACTATAACAATGCCCGCAGGAACGAGAATACCATGTCATTGGGATTTCCAGATGCACTTCGAGCATCCCACATTTTTTGTCTTCTGTGTCCCTGATTAGACAGTATGTGAAATTGACACCAAACACTTGCCATTTCCCTCTTGCAAAACATAACCTGAAACACATGTAGCTGAGCGGGAGCAACAAGAAGGCAAGTAGTTATATTAAAGCCATTAAATGCACTGTAAGCTAATAGGTTTCATTGTTGCTGCCCTGTCTCCATGCCCTGATTAAAGTGCCTCAAGTCCACTGCTTTGTGGATGCAAGTCAAGCATGCCCTATGGACACACATGGTCTATTATAATGCTACTGTGGGGAATAAAGCCCAGGCCAAGTGGCTTCTTAGAAGCCTTTTCTTGTGCACATTTAATTTGGATGGGACCCTGAAGAGAAACAGTTAAAAACCTGACTTGGCCTTGTTAATGTGCATGACAAAAGTGTGTGCACATGCAATTAGGTAATGTTTACAGGGTGAAAACTTGGACCCATATGGTAGCCAGCCATACAAGGGCATGACATGCAGCCAATATAAGAATTACCTTTGAAAGCCAGTCTTTGAAGGTTCAATATCTTTGCATTGTTAATGTCCAAACGGGAGCTAAGGCTACGGGAAGAAACCTAGCTTGACCTCTGTGGAAAGTCTAGTTTAACTCAGCAATTTGCTGTTAGAAACCTTTTAACTAGACATTTATGCTAGTAAAGCAGCTGCAGTTTGAAGTAAACATGTTTTAGTTTTAACTTATGCACCAGTTTACACTACGACTTCCTCCTGATAAAATAAAGCATCAAATTCTGCGTATGTTCTAGACAATTTCTCTCTACATTAGCTAAAGTGGGAGCTAGCCTAACAGTGGGGCTAGCCACCGGCCAAAGTGGCTACATATTAACCAATCGTCCAACAAAGGGAAAGAAAACAGTGGTTATCAGCTGCAGTGCAGAAGCTTTTTAATAACGAGACCAGACACATCCACACTAACACATTAGCATTTGGTTTTTTTTAATAGTTTATAAAGACAACTATAAAATAGACATGTTTTAAAATCCTGCAGCGACGAAAACCATCGGCCATTAGATTCCCAGAGGGTAATAGCCTCCTCCCGCTTAACAGGGTGGAGACTCCACATCTCCCCGGTGTTGGGGGATGCAGAGGAGGACAATTGGTTTGAAAATATACTCATGCTGCCAGGAACGAGTGTGAAAGACTGGATTTATGGGACCAGAACTAAAGAACAGGCATTACAAACAAACACCTTGTTCAATTGTCACTCACACTAAGGGCTGTGGCTCTTTTCCCAGTCGGCCCAAACGCTGCACAACCCTTTCTCCCCAAGAAAGGGATTGTTGAATGGCCGCATAGTGGGCACAAACCCCCCCCCCATTCAATCAACCTGCCGCAAAAATCACACTTCATCTAACAGGCGACATCCTTTTCCCAAACACCTAGTTAGAGCTCCTCGTGTTTAAAGAGTATGAAAAACATATTGTGTGGTTATAGCGGCTCCCCCGTTTCCTTACCGAGGACAAAATGTAGGATGGGCTGCAAACTGTGTACGGGATAATAAACATTTAATTATATGTTATCATTTCTTTGTCTCTGAGTCTTGTTACTTCACTTAGAGAAAAAATGAGTTAGAGAATGAATACAGGACGGAATAGTAAAGGAAAAGTCACTTACAATCAAATGGAATTCACAAAGCGGCTCCTCTCTTCTCCTGTGTTCTCCAATTGGAGCAAATATCCCTGTCCTCGGGGGGGAAATAAGGAAGTCACTCCTACACGATATGTTTCAATTCAATCTATTTGAAAGATAAATCTAGTTTAGAAACCGTCCCAGGTCCTCATGTTTTCACACGCTGTCTGGTCTATAATCTTAATGTACACTCCTACTCCCGTTCCCATTCTTCTCTCTAGAAGCTGCTGAGGAGACACGCTGCGCGTCTCCGTCGTTTCCTGTCCAGCCCAGAATCCTTCAAGGTCCGTCGGGAAAAAGAACCTTTAAGAGTTCATCGCAGAGAATACAGTCCTAGCTGAATGTCAGTGATATGACCAGACAAGAAATAAACTGCGACGTTGTCACATTGCCATATTTTATCGTATTGTTTTATTATAAACTGTTGTAAACTAGTATAATATCAAAACCTTCAGACCACTTCAATAAAAAGTTTTTTTTCACACAAAATAAAACTGATGCAACATACAGTCGTTTCAGGGTCACAAAATTATCTCACAATTTAATTTTACATATATTAGAAAGCTCGAAGGCGAGGTTAGAAAAGCAGTGAATGCAGCATCAACACCCATTGTTATTATTTTAATTGATTGGTTGATTGATTGATTGATTGATTGATTGGTTGGTTGGTCGATTGATTGATTGATTTTAAAAATCATGGGGAAATGCTACAAATGCACTAAGATAAAACAGCCACATTACAATCACGCTGGAGCTGTACAGTTTTGCTGATGCTCACTCTAAGCCCCCAGCACCACGAGACAGAAGGGACATGTTCCAGATTAGGAGATTATTGTGTGTTAACCATATGGACACACGGCATCACTAACCCGTCAATCCCCCCTCCTCATCCATCTTCAGACTTCAAACATTTTGAAAATGCTATAATCCCCATTTCACAATCCCATGAATCTGTAAATATTTCTACCGTTTCATGGCCTTTAATCCCTGCTCTAGGGCACTGAAACCCTATAAAACAGGAAAGGGCAATGAACCAAAGTTGTTGTGATTAAATAAAGATTGTATTAAATGACTGAATATTTTCTGTGCTCGCAGCAGTACAAAACTGCTTGATTCTAGCAACAGGCTGCTCAATATAAAAATGCTCTGTGTCCATCTAGTGGACAGAGAAGGCAATTGCAAAATTTAATGTGCATTCAGGTTTTCTTTGAAATGCTTACACATTCGAAGAAAACCACTAGGCTATCTTTCTACCACAGTACATTGTCTTAGGAGAGGGTTTGCGCGGGTTTTGCTACCCGGTACAAACCCTACACCATTGACAGTGCCATTGTCGTTATTTTGACATGTAACAACACTGTGACACTCATGCCAATGTCACTATAAACCAGTACAATACAGCGTTCAGTAAACTTTTTCAAATGGTACATTGGGTCATTGCACTTTTGGTCACTCATTCTACTTGTAACTGCAACTTTTTTCTTCTCACAATGAGAAATATAGTTTATTTTAAGATGCCTATACAGACCCCATTTTAGTATTTAAGCTTTTTAACAACTTTGCGCTACTGCCATTATTACCAGCCTATTTCATGCGGATATTGGGTGTTTTCATGAAGCAGTTACAAGTAACAAAAAAATATGTAATAAAAACTAGGTGTTTTGTGTAGGTCCACTCATTTTATTTGTGTGGTTGACACACAGTTTTAATCTCCATCTCTCCCAGAATATGTGACACAATAAAACACGTATTTAGGGGTTTTAAGCTAAGATACATTTACAATAAGTCTTTACTGTAATTGTTACTGTACACATTTTCTGAAGATTTTACACACACTTACAAAACCATCTCCTAAATCAAATTCCCCAAAGAAAAATGAACAGGTGTAAGAGCTATCCTCTAGTGATGTTGTGGTAAACTGTCCATTCTTGTACAATACATAGATAACACCTAAGACATAAAAAGGTCATAAACTCTAGGAGAGAGCGGAAACTTAAGAAGAGGGGGTGTTTTCTGCCACAGGATGTTTTTCCTCAAGATAGGGTAAATAATGTTCAGTCTCTGCAGCACCGTGGGAGTGCTTCAATCTAAGGCAGAGCGATGGTATGATGTGCCCCAGTCATAGGCACGCACGCGTGAAACCAGGGTTGGTGATGTCGGACTAGCGGATTGGACTTCTCTAAAGCGCTGCGTTCATTTGTTTGAGGAACTCCAAACTTTAGGTGATGAGGGAAAGCCTCCAGGGCACCATTCTGCTGAAAGCAAGATTACACTCACAGTGGAACAAATCAAGATGAGTGTTTACTGGATCTTCGTGATCCTCCTGTGCAGCAAGTTGTCTCATGCCACTCATTCTCATAGCACCAACACTTGCGATGGTAAGTTGCAAACTTTATTGCATCACAGGAGTTTTAGCTTAGAGTAATTCATACGCTCATAGTAATTAGTAATCAGGTAGTAGTTATTACTAGAATAACTAGTAATTTTCTAGAAATTACTATTATTTGCCACTAAAACACAAGCATTCTACTTAATAGTAAATAGTAATTTCTGTCCAACAGTTCAAGAGACTTGGGTACAGTTACACATTTTGGTTTCATTTATGACAGTGAGGTTAACACCCATATACTGAGGATGAGTGTCAATGTTTTTAGATTGTGCAGCATTAAATTGTAGCAGGCTTTGTATTTTAACTACTTTGTGGCAACTTTGGTTAAATTTAGTCACATAAATCACAAAAAGGTGCAGCTTAAATAACAGAGATGTGCTCCTCTGCAGCTCACAGTGAGAATCCTTTGATGGCATTTGAGGCCTTATAATGCAAGCTGAATACATGTATTTGTGGTTTTGGCATTGTGATGTAGCATTCACTTAGGTCAGCAAAGGAACATTGAAATATAGTGTAGCTGCTGTTAACATAGGGTGCAAAGTGCTTGCACAACACATCACTTCATGTAAACCACAGACTTGTGAGTAGTGCATTTGAGTCAATCAGTGGCTGACTCAAATATGCCACTCTCGTGGTGAACTTCTGTTTTTTTTTATGTAAGGCTGGTTAAGAGACGTAAATGTGCCCAGAAGTGCTGTTATAGCACTTATTCCACGTGGGGTGGAGTTGCTGTGAAATGACGAGTTTCAAAGCCTGAATTCAGTTAGGGAAATTAAATGCAAATAAATCAATGTTTGCAGGAGTCGTAGCTGTAAGAAGCCATTTCCTTTGCAAAGGTGTCTGGTGTTGGTAACAGACAGAGACAGGCCTCCTGACTGCAACAACAAAGAAAGTGCTGGGCTAATCTAGCTCTCTGTTTAGAGAATTTATTCTTAAGTTCAAAGTCTTACTGGGTTTTAAAGTCACATGGACAGTGTTTTTGCAAGCCTTAGTTTATGACAGCTAATCAGAGTTCTTACAGTAAACTCTCTGTACTCTGAACTATAACAATCACATTTTTCTCTCCAGAGAAGCGGGAACCTATGTGTGAGCCTGGCAAAGAGGAGGTGCATGTGCCGTGTCCAAATATATCCGCTCTCGAAATTACCCTGAGACTATATAAGGACCATGAAGTGCTTTTCAACCTTACATGTAACCTTGTGGACAATAAATGGAATTGTCCGGAATCAGAATCCATGGCGGGGGTGAAGCTGCATGAAAAACTAGTTAGTTTCATCCTCTATGGACTGACTGGCAAAAACCAAGGAATTTACAAATGTGAGGGCACAGCAATATTCCCTCCTCCTATTATAACAGTACCAAGTAATGTGAGCATACATGTACACATGGAAGGTAAATATTGCTAAAGAGGTTTTGAAACAATAACCAAGGCACATATACATCAATCGGGCATAACCTGTGTAATTTAATGCAATTAAATACAGTGGCTTTGCCATGAACTCAGAATGAATGAGGCAAAACAATAGAACCACCTCTTCTTATAATGGACTTCAGTACAACTCCACTACCCACTTTGACCTCAATAATAAACAGAGAGTATACATATCACATTTCCGACAGTTTTGACCTAAAAACAGAGAAATTCTAACCTTGTAAAAGTAGAGTCACTGTATTGGATTGCATTAAATTACACAAATGGTCATTTTGATATACCTGATCGGTGTATATTTCAGTGCACACAGTAGTTTGTTGAATACATTCTAAATATGCTTAAATGTTTCTTCCAGAAAATAATTGTAAGTGCTGTGGAATCGTTATTCCTGAAAACCCAAGTTCTGAAGTTATGTGGATTGTGGTTGTTGCACTCCTCAGCACCTACAGCCTAACTGTTACAACCATTTCTTTAATTATATGGGTAAGAAATTCCTCAAACACAGTGTACATGGAGAAAGACACATAATTTAAATTACTCAGCAACAGTAATATATTAACGCTTTAGACACAAGGATAAAATTCACCTTTTTATATAAAAAATCTTTCCATCCTTTATAACCTGAATCACCTTCATGGCACTTGAAGGTTTGTGAACCTTTTAGAATTGTATATATTTCTGCTTAATTACAAACAAGAACAGATTTTTATAAAAGTCATACAACTAAATAAAGGGAACATAAACAAATGACACAAAACTGACAGTTATACACTGAATTGTTTAAAATGTGTGTGTGAGGTGTATAATAGTGAAGGGGGTCTCAAGGAACCTCAGGGTAAAGGAAAGTGACTAATATAAGTGTTTATGAGTTTTCCATCAGGAGAACATTGTACAACAGCGTACATGGCAGAGAGGCAAGGAGGAAGCCAGCACTCCCCTAAATAAAAAAATGAATAAATAATTAAACTTTGCTGCCTGTCTATAGATTTCTCATTTGTTCCAATTATAGGTTCCATTTCCTTATGGGATCTGCATGAAAATCTAATCATGTTTTTGCAGAGATAGAAAAAATTCTAAGGGGATTATAAACTTTCAATCTCCATTCAGCCAAAGCTACAAAATGTTGACATTAGTCTTTAAAATCCCCCAGTCTACAAACTTTATATCTGAAAACCTAACCCACAGTACACTTTAGGTCCTAATGCTGTTTTCCCCTCCTTACAGCTCAAGATGAGAAAGACAGATTCCCAAAGCGACTACATGAACACCATACCCAGAGCGCCGAAGGGCCGCAGAAGGAAAAGAGGGTTTCAATATCCGATACCAAGACACTTCTGATTATCATGCATCATGTAAACTTTTGCACAGCTCTCCCCACTAGTTTAGATATAAACAGAAGGGGTGTCCTTGTTGTAGCGTACCCTGAATGGAACTTTATTATTTGTTTTGTGACAATTTGTTTTGTTAAGTTGTTTTGTGTCTACACGGCAAAAGTAGCAGTTCCCTTTTACAGTTGTGCCTGTATAAAATAAAATAACAGTCAACATTTCTGGTCTGCTCACTTCCTGTTTCACTTCTTTAACATGTCTGCCTATCAGTCAATCTCTCTCCTTCACACACACACACACACACACACACACACACACAAACAAACCTATTGTATTGTTTGTAACCCCCATCTTTGTGGTTGAAACAGATTGCGGTGTCTGAATGAGGGGATTTAACCACATTCACAGAGTTCATTCAGCTTGTAAATGTGTGTGATACCATGTGGAGCAGAGACCACAATATTAAATATGGAGGAAAAAAACACAAGCAGGTCTCTAGAAAAAAAAATTCAAATACAAAATACCACACGCAGCTGATTAACATCACACTTCATTTCTCAGAAACATGATAATGTGTCTCATAAAATTAACGGAGGTTGATGAGAACCAGATATACAGCATGGAGAGGCATACACTTCAAACAATAACAAGTTGCACCATTTCCTGTCTTCCTCCATCTACTTTTTTCCCTTCACTGTGCTTGGTGCAGATGTGGCTGCTTCAAAGGGACACCACCTCTACCTTGCTCACCTTGCAGTTTCTGTGCAGTTACTGCAAGTACACACACAGGTTTTACTGGTTTCATTCAGTGGTATGGTCTTACTCATCAACTACTAAATAACATTAGCAAAAATGCCATGTTGTCTCTGTTAGGTTTTTTAAGTTAATTTGGGACTTTGACATAAAAAGATTAAAAACCATCTATTTTCTACCAAGAAGTCTTCCCTCCACTGCTGTATTTCCTCAATTTTTCAAAGTGAAAAACAAACACACAAATTCAAAATTTCTTCCAAAACAGCTGAGAAATGCTTTCAAATGCTGCATTTACAGTCACACAGTTTTATTAAAGCATAAAAAAGACATTTGCCTTCATCAGGCTGAGGCTTATTAATTCTTGCAGAAGCATCTGTTACTTTCTTACCACAGTACATGTACAAGCAAAACATTAACAAATGGCAACGGATCCTACATGAGTTGACACTGAAATAATTTTTTAGATGATCACCCTAAGCCCAAAAGCTATGATTAAGAACCTCAAATGACCTTGGGACCAAATTCAATTTACATTATTCTTAATTGTTTACCCAGTTTTGAACAGGACAGAAAAGTGTATTATGATTTCTACGCCTTTTCAACATCTGTTTTCAAGATGCCAGGTGCTCCATTTTGGGATCTGTCTCTGATCTGTGGCGTTCTGGAAATATCCTTCCCCTCAGTAACTCTGTCCTCATCTCCTCAGACTGCAGCTCCTGCTCTGTTACCTGCAGAACAGGATTAAACATAAGTAAATGCCACTGAGAGACACTCAACGCTAATATTTCTTCCCTTAGTTATAGAATTATTAGCTATTTTAAGAACGAATTTAATACAATGCAGCAAGCTGGAAAACGTTTATGCAACTGTAATTTCATATTTTTCGCTCCTGATTTGAGTATTTTTACTCTCTATAACATAGGTCTATGACTTTTAGTTATTATGAAACTAAACTGTATGAGTCGAATTACAATAAATGACTAAATCTTGACTGAGAATATCACCAGTGGAAAAAACTTTTTTGAAGATGGCACAGATAATGTTCTACTTTAAAACCAATGATAACAATTGATTGAGTGGCAAAGATTTGGAGAGAGAAGTTTTTTACATTTAGAAATCTTTACGATTTAGAAAAGTTGTTAACTATTGTGTCTCACCGAAACAGGGATGTACCCCAGGATCTGCAGATGGCGAATCTTGACCGCCAAGGGCCCACGTGGATTGGACGTACCGTAGCAAAAACTAGACTGTGGTGGGCAAATAACTGCAATTCTACAACATCAAAACAGGGTTTGTCAGCACTAAAAAGGTCAAAATTTGAATTAAAAGGTACAGTTATGATAGGACGAAAGTGGAAGTTTGATTAGAATAACACTGAAAGACAAAAACCTGAAACCTGACAATTAGAGAAAGCGGATTATGGCTTAAGTTTCTGTTAAAAAATGATGGGATTGAATCACTGGCTGAACTGGCTGACAGGCTGAACTTTAGATCTGTACTCAGTAGTGTGATTCCATTTTTATGATTTTATATGTTACTGTACTCTTTGTAATGTTTAAATGTTTAATGACAGAATAACCCTTTGGGTGACTGCATAAATAAAATGCTCACACAGATTCAATTGAAATCTGTTTAGATAAAGCACTGGATGGGTAATTAAAAAAAAACAACCCCCCCCCCCGAAAAAAAGAACAATTAACACAAATCCAGAAAAAACTGATTAAGAGTGACAACAGAGGAAAAGAAATTAAACTGAAAGCTGTAATCTAAAATGACACCAAGAAGATTTCTCTGCAAAAAAATAACAGATTTGCACAATGCATACTAAATCTATTTTAAATCTTGTTACCAAACTAGGTATTTAATACACAACAGTAGGACAGAACTTGAATGAATAACTAAATATATGATATATTAAATGTTACGTATTTGAGGAGTTGGATACATTTCCTTTCACAGAAAAATTGTGATTTTAAAAGAATTTATTAACAAACACGCTGTTCATTAAACACGGATCAAATTTGTAATGAATTCTTTAATCCTAAATATCTAAATAATTTTATAATGAGATTTAAACAACGAAATAACTGTAGTCACTTTGGTGGTAAATAGAAGTTACAAACAGTCCTGCTGTTCGAGCACTATATAACACCCTATTTAACAGTCTCAGCTTGAATCAAGACATGCTGAACGAGTCAGATATTTCATGTACATGAAATAGTTTGCGTCAGTGTCCAACATGCCTGTTAAAAAACCCTAAACATCCTCTCCAACTTCTTCATAATTTTACAGAACGTGAAATAAGCATTTTAAATCAAAATACTGCAGTGGACACCAAATCTGGTAATGTTCCAAATAAATGCTGATGCCTTACCTTTGACTGCTCTCTGCTGGTGACAGATTGTCTCCTGTGCAGCTACTCGCTTCAGTTACAGAGGTTCGGTTTGGCACAGGCTTGGTTATGACAGCATCTGAGAAAACACACACAAACAGAGCTGCTTGTTCACACTAGTTTACAGACTAGTCAAAAATTGTCTGGAGAAACTTCTCTGAAGCAAATATAGTTTAAGATGCAAGAGCAAAATGCAGACACAATATACAGATTGTTTTGCCAATCTTCACTTTTTTCATAATGACTCACAACTAGTTCAGCAAATATACAGAAAGACATTATAAGATAAAATGAATAAATAAACCCGAGATAAAGTCTAACTGTATGACAAATAAGCTCCTTACCTATGACATAGAAGTTCTCTACTACCACCATCTCTTGTGTCACAGTGTCTGCCTGGTCCCCCAACATACTCTGCAAGCCTAATGAGAGCTGAGGGTTGACTGACGGAATGCTGGGGTTAGGGTCTCCCAGGACAGATGGGGGGATAGTCAGGTGCTGAGTGAGAGGAGGACAGTCAAGACGGAGGCACAAGTCCACTGTCTTAAACATTCTTTCCTGGTTTTGGTGAAAATTTGATGCTGAGAGGAAACAAAAATGCAGACATGGATTATAAGAAATAACTGTGAAGATAACTGTGTGTGTGTGTGTGGATGTGTGTTCATTGCCTTACGTGTACTGTTGAAATGCTCCAGTGTACTACTCTGCAGCAGTTTCTCTAGTAGTGCAGAGGGGAAGTGGCCAAGTAGACACAGACAGTAAACAGACTTTAACAGCTCAAACCCAGACATCTTGGGCAGGTAGGAGCTCAGAGCCTGGCTGAGACTGTCCAAGAACCTGGAGCGACAAGATTAAATACAACAAAGGTATTAAAACAAAAGTCACGTAAAAAGTCAGTAAATCAGGATTTAATGTTCAGTTTGGTGTTTGGCGTTAGCAACTCTCTGTGTGCATTGCTTTAATGTGACCTACTTTTGTCTATGGTGCTGCAGATCATAGTTAAGAGAAGAGTACACCTTCAAGACACAGAGGAGGTCTTTGAGTGTCAAGGCATCTGGGTTGGCGATCATCTTTTCAGCAAAGCCCTCCATTAAGGCCGCAGGACAGAAGGCGAGGTTCTCAAACACAGACAGTAAAAGGAGCAACTAAAGTAGAAAAAAAGAATTAGAATATATTGAAATATAGTGGTTTTAGAAAAGAATCACTTACCCGTGGATTTTTTTCATTTTGCTTTTTTACAAAACTGATCATGATCAATTTATTTAGGCTTTTTTTTTTGGAAAACCCAAAAAAACAGTATAGAGTTAAATCAGCTCTCTACAAAATCATCAAAATTAATCAAAACTATAAAGTTGAAAATAAACATAAAAGATTCACCCCCTTTAAAGTAACTCACCCAAAACATCACTTGTGCACTCAATTGGTTTCCAAAGTCACACAATTTATGCACTTAAGTCTTGCACAACTTTCCATCAATCTGACAGCAACTGAATGTGTAAGATTAATGTATAGTTTGATTTCCATGTTAGTTTCAACATGGCACAAGAGGAAATGGCATGCAGTCCCAATAATGGCTTGGCATCAGTGTTATTACCCTATACTAAAAGAAAAACACAAAAGTACTGTTTTTTAAAATGTGTTCTTTGACTAAATTTAAATAAATAACAGAGGATAATGTAAAACTAAAGTGAAAATAGGTCAGACCACACAGTCTGCTTGTTTCCAACCAGTTTATAGCATGTCTGGCATAAAAATTAAAGGTAAAACTCCGACTAATCATAAAGTTAAAGGGTACTCATGTTGTTGGTGGTAAGAGATAAAGAGAGAGAAACGGCACCAAGGTAAAACATCTATATCCAGAAGCTACAGATCAGATTACCAATTAATAACAAATGGAGAGTATAGAGACTGTATGCCAACCAGATTACAGTCAAAGATACACTCTGAAATTCAAAACTCTGGTTGCTGTGTACATTAATTTATTATGCTGAAATTGCAACTTAGATCATCAATATCTAATTGACATTTTTCATTAATGCAGAACAACTGACCATATTGTTAATGCATAAAGTATCCTGTAGCAAACAGTTTGAATATTCAATCACTGGCAGATGTTTAATGACTAGAAATTTTCTTGTATCCATTAACTGACTTCCTCTTTTAATAATCTTTTCATGGAGTTGAGTGGAGTGTTCATTTGTCATCATGGTGTAGATGTTTAGGCTGGATACAGATTTAGCATTGGATATAGGTGTATTTCTACTACAATGCATCTCAGGTGATCTCTATTAAACTAAATGCATGACTTTGAAACCAATTGGCTATACCAGTGATGATTTAGGTGACTTACTTTAAAGGTGGGGGGGGGGAAGCTTTATGCAATCACCCATTTTCAGTTTTTACCTATTTTAACTTTAAGTTCATATACCTGTTTGTTCGTCCATATGTCTTGGGTTGAGGCAATGTAGTCTGAAATGGCAATAAGCATGTCTAAGTTTCTGTAGCGCAGCTCTTTACATGACCGCAGCACTGTATACAGTCTGTTGAAGGGGACTCCATGGAGGTTTTCTGGAAGAGAGGAGAGCCCATTAAAAAGATATTAAAATACAAACCCAGAGTCTTCCAAAAGTCTATATATTTAATTTAAATCATAAGTACAGAGATAACCATTTTCTGGAAAATATTTTACCTGTCATCTTCGTACTGCAGACATCCAGGAGGGGTTTGGAATAGAAGCCCATTGTGGCCATAGTGCAGATCATATATTGGGTATTGGGGAGACTAAACTGGTCTGTCATTGATAAAGCCTTTCTCTGGAGTAAAAGGAGAACAAATGTCCAGGTATAGGTAAATTTGTTCACACAATTACAAAGATTCTAAACTTTATAATACGAGTATGTTTATATTAAGCAAAATCAATCAAGGCTGATCTAAAACTATTAAAAGCAGATAGATTATCAGACAGATCAGAAGCAATGGCAAGAGAAGCCAGAATGCTCGAGCAGCAAAAGGATGTCGACACAACACCTACAAGAGTCATAAACCTAAATAATCACATTGAGCTGGATATGGATATGAAATATGGTAAAAAACAAACAAACAAACAAACAAACAAAAAAAACCCAAGACTGACCTCTAGTTTCCGTTTGAGGTCCAGCGGTGCATCTTTTCCTAAAAGACGCATCATGGTCTGCAAAGCTATTACAGTCTTGATCCCAGGAAGTCGCGCCTCAACGACCAGCCTAGAACAGAGTCCCGATTAAGACTTAAGAATGAGGGACACTAATTTATAATTTGTTTGGTGATATATAGATATACCTCTAAGGCTATTTTCTGCACCAACTCTAACATTCTGATGCTCATATTATTGCCTGAGCCATATGCATCATTTAAGAATCTGTACCTCATGCCATGCTTAAGTGCACCAATGTTGGGGCTGCTCTCCATGTGTTCCAGACAGGATGCCAAGATGGAAAGGCTCTTCTCATCAAAGTCATTCAGTTTTTCCTGTTACAGTACAAAAACATATGTACATAAACATAAAGACAAAAGCATCACTAGTATGAAAACATCCTTGCTCTCTGGCTGACTTTGACTGTTTTACCTGGCAGGTTCGGAGGAAAGTATTAACCACTCTGGTTTCTTGAGGTACACCCAGCTTGACCATGCTCAGGAGAGAGTAAGCCACATGATGGCTGTGCATCTCCCATGCACTTTTCATGGCCTTTTGCAGTAGTCTGTCAAATGCAGGATGCTCAAACATGAGCTGCAGCTCATAGTGCCGCTGTTCATCTGACATCTTTTTAGTGGTGGACCACATGCGGTTCAGACAGTTGCTGATCTGTCCAGCAGAGGGTGCGTATTGGCAGGTGAGGTCTAACACATCTGATGGGGAGGTACAGTTTTGTAAGTGGTCAAGGAAAGGTGATCTCCTCTGTCTCTGCTCAGAGGTAGTCTCAGCCGACTGGATCTCAGCGGGCATTGAAGCTTCCTCTGGCGAGGAGGAGAGATGCTTTTTCTCCTCCAGTTCATCACTGTGAATCTTGCTTGGGGAATAAAATCTTACTGGACTGAAAGAACTCCTAGTCAGTCCTGTCTGGATTTTCTTTGTGCAACAAACGTGGGTTAACTGTTGAAAAGCCAGAGATGTGTCTTTGATGGATGCTGTCTTCAGGACACTATGCTGACGCCACAGAAACCTGCGGTTGCAAAAGCGGAGGGCCCACCTCATGACCTCCTCTGTTACCCAAATTGACATCGTCTAATGATTTAGGGGACACTAATCACAAAAGATACGGAAGTGAGGCACTGGGTCGTTCTATAATCTAATTTCAGCACTGTCTCTATTTGGAAGAGGTGACTACCAACTACAGCCAAAGTTGTCTGCAACTTGAGTAAATGGAAGGATGAATAATAGCAAATTTAACTGAACTAGCGTTAAGTACATAATAATTTTACTGCTTGCTATTTACAGACTGTAAATTGTAGACATATTTACTACACCTTCTGTATTACAAATTACTATAACGAAACTATCAACAAGGTCAACAGACTGCCTCCTAGCTAGCTTACATTAGCTAAGATTAATTACGTGATGCCGCCTACCGTATTAGTCTAACCGACAAAAGATAAAAAAAATAAAAATAAACTAAAGTAGCGCAGTGCAATTGCTGGATCATGTAACTATTGACAAAAAAAGTCCTTTAGCGCGAAGCATGGAGCAAGATCAGTAAAATGTTGACTAGTCCAATCCATGCTAGCGCTCACACACGATGGTTAAAGCTATGTGCGCTACCATCTTCGGTCCCCTTGTCAATTTAGCACACTATGTCCGTTCAAAACTGAAATAGAAGAGCCATAATTGATATTACTTTTATTGTAAATATAACAAAATGTATATGTATATAAGCATAATTGTTTTAAAATTTGTTTTAAAGTAGACTATGATCTTTTTAATAGCCTATCTAGATTATTTGTCCAGCATATCGAGATTATTTGTTTGTCATGTTTCCTACACGGACCCAAATAAGTGCAACATCCCTTGTCTCCTAGCAACCAACGCTAGCCGGATACAATGGCAAAATTTGTACTTGCTGGTAAAGTTGGATTTTTTGTTTTCATCTTTTCGTTTTTATTTGTATATACAATCGCTTTTCTGATTTGTACAACTTCAATTTCTACAGGGAAAACTGACTGTCCTTATTATGCTAAAGTGGAACTATTAGCAGATACTTTGCAGCAGTCTCTTCCAAATTTCAAGACACGCAAGATCTCAATCGCTCCAGATGAATGGCAGGTAACGGTATAATTACTTATTTGAAATGGCGTTAGATATTTTTTGCAATTCAATTTCTGCTTTTGTCACCTAACATCTTTTTCTCTCTTAGGAATGGCTGGAGGCCACTTGCAAAAAAAATGGATGGAAACACGAGAAGTCCCCTTTGGTTTGGAGGGAACTAGTTGAGGACGGAGGCAAAGGGATGTTGTTAGGGGGCTTCAGTGACTTCCTAGAGCATTGTCAGGTAGGGACAGATTAAGTTTAATATCACTTTAACACACAAACTCCCAAACCTGCTATTTTCTCTGATCTATGTTTGAAGGACTACTACAACATCACATCCCAAATGCCTACAGAATTGATGCTGAGTGTTTCAGCAGAGAATCTGGAGAACAAGATGAATTTTAACAGAGAGGAACAGCACCGTATCAGCCTCATTAAAGCCCTTCACATATGGATCAGCAGGTGCTTGTGTTTTTTTTTTTTGTCTTAAAAACTCTAAACCAGGATTCATTTTGTCCCCCTTGAAAAACTTCAAGTACATGTTTTTTACATACTTTTCCAGTGCCCTCAACCCAACATGCCAATTTCTGATAACCAGTCTCCTATGTGCTGAGATGTTCCCTCATGCTACTGCAATCAGCCTCCACCTACTGGACCTGGAGGGGGATGAGGAAGGATTGCAGGGGCTTAAGATGGAAACAGAGGACCTGGCACTCCCTCTACTCCACCAAGTTTAGCATGATTTCTCTAAAGATATATATATATATATATATATATATATATATATATATATATATATATATATATATATATATATATATATATATATATATATATATATATATATATATACCGTCATAAATGTATAATATAATAAATACACTTCACTGTATATAATCTTCGTGCATATTGTATGTATTCACAGGTGACCATTCACACAGATCTGGAGCAAGCTTTCCTAGAAGCAGATATCATCATCCTGCTGGATGAAATGTGGTCTGCTGACAATGATGAGGAGAATGAGAGTGAGGTAGAAAAGAAGAAGAAAGTCAAGGAAATCTCAGAGCGGTACCAAGAGTATGGGCAACTGATTAATGCAAGAGCCAACAAGGAAGTGAAAGTGATTGTGACCGGTGATTCATTTGCCAACTTGAGGTGCTCACTTCTTGTGGAAAAGGCCTGCTTCATTGACAGCTGCCAGTTTGTCACCATGGCAACACAGCTGGAGAATGAAGCCAGGGCCATACTTGCAAATAAGCTTAGAGTGAACGCATCAGGTATGTGCTGTTATTTGACCAAACCTTTACATTACATTTAGCGCCTATACTCACTAATGCAAAATTGAAAATATCACTCCTCTTGTCTTCTCTAGATATTAAAGATGTCATTGTCTGGGGGAACATAAGTGGTAGTTTCTACATTGACCTGCAGAGGGCGAAGGTGTTCAACTATAATGGGGCCATTAAAGGACCATCATTCTTTTCCCAATCGGTTCTACAAATTTTTCATGACAAGTTTGTTAAAATACAATTTTTTTTATAAATCAAATAATATACAATAGTGCTTCAAAGGTATTAGTATTTCCTAGTCTGCTTGAAACATTACATTGATGGTTTTATCTGACTTATCTGCTTTGATGCCTTCAATTTACTTAGTCCATCTAAGTTGCACTATAGCAGGCTAAACAGACATAATATTTTAAGGTGTAGGGCAGGTCTAACATCAAATCAAGTCTGTATTTTGCTGTGAGTTCCCTCTTTGCCATTGTTTATTGCAATATATCTGACTGTTCTGATGAAAAACATCCTGTGTGGGGATATGTCAGCAAGCCAACAATCTCCATCTCCCTTCCAGGAAATGGCTGGAAACAGATTTTCAAGACTTGGTACGCTGTCAGCATGCAGCTGTTGCTGCAAAGACCTGCCGAGCAGCTGTCATGTCTACTGCCAATGGGATCCTCACCATCCTAAAGACCTGGAATGGCAACTGTAGTCCAGATGAAGTTTTCTCTCTGGGTGTACTTTGTCCAGGTTGAGACACAGCCAAACACAGTGACAAAATATTGCCAGACACTGTTGTTAGAAGCAGTAGTATGTGCAATCAAAATTGAACTAAGAAACATTTTGAAATAGACAAACATGTCCAAATATTATCTGACTCTGACTGATCAAGCAAAAGTTGAAAGGCAATTATCTTTGACTACTTGCAGGCTACTACAATCTCCCAGACAGTGTCATACTCTCAGTTCCAGTAACCTTTGCAGATGGTAAATGGTCTGTGGTATTCGATGTGAGTGTGGGAGACATGCTTAAGGAGAGACTTCAGCTTTCTGCTAGAGAACTAAGGCAGGTATGTCAAGATATAAATCAACAAGAGATACAGCTAAACTATGCACTTAAAAGTATGGTTTTCTCCAAAAAAGTACTAATGAAGTTGATTTTCTTTCCCAGGAAAAAGAACTTGGATCATAAAAGGACATGATTGTTAAATGCAACAGCTAGTAGACTAAAAACATAGGTTAATGGTATTGTAAAATAATACAGAAGTAATTCACATAAATGTCAGTGCCACATCTTATTTTACTTTCAGTTTGTTCTTTTATTCTCTTACTTTCACAGGTGTAATTGCAGTTTTACTTTAATGGTTAAATGACAGATCTTTTCCGCTTAGTGAAGCTCGTTCATTGTATTTTTAGATGTAAAAGATCAAACTGAGTGCTTTATGGAAAAAGGAGAAAATAGAAAATATATTACTTTTTAAAAATTGTACAGTTCATTGTCATTTTTATATAGTCCAAGAAGCTGTATATTAAACAAAAACACACTATTATGAGCTGGAGGACAGACTTCGGTTTTCTCCTACTAAACTTAGGCAGGTATGTCAAGTTACAAATCCACAACAGCTGTAGCTACAATACATCCCCTAATATTATTCCAGCATAATAAACAGCCTGTTAATACGGTGGAAATAGCTTACCACACATTTCCATTTATAGCTGGGTAGTTTATCAAAAATGAGGACACATTAAAACTTTTATTCCCCTTATTAGTGATTAAATATCAAACAAACTGAATTTTATAGGCTCTTTTATCCTGAAACATTCAAACGAACTTTTCCCCCCTTACAAATTGTGCAGTACGTTGTCATTTGACAAGGAGAACATGAGTGCTGTTTTTACATGCAGAATATACACATTGCTTTTTTTTTTTTTTCTTTAAACAATTCTACACTATACATGGGGATGGTTTGACTGGAAAACTGAAAGGTTGGTACAATTGCAGTACAGTACAACAGGTCAGGAAATGGACACATACTTTGCAATGTTATTTTCAATTTGTACAACCCACTGCTGAGATCTAAATGCTGTTTTTTTTACCAAAAAAATAAAAAATAAAAATTAACCCAAACAAAAAAAAAAAAAAAAAAAAAGGGGGGGGGGGGGGGCTTCCAACAGTTTACCATAGTGTAACATTTTTGTCCTAGCAACATTTTCACAAAAATCCACCACAACAGAGTAATTTAAATATGTCTTTTGAAAAACTGGAGGGGGGAGGGGGATCTGCCTGGGTAAAAATTGTTCCTCACATATTGATCATGGTAAATACATGCTTGATTAAGTGCATGCATGGAGTTTTAATGGCAAAGAAAATGTTAATTAGTAGATGTACATATTCCATTGATGACTATACATGTACAAACAGTTGGGTACGGATAAGCCTAACTCACAAGAAGCCTGTGTGTCAAAGTTGTAGATCAAGAACAAATTTAATTTCCTACATTCATGTGTAACTGAAGTCTCTTCACAAACGTCAAACTAAAAAAGGACGCATCAATCACAGAGAGGAAGTTCAGCAGCACGTCTTTTATCTTGCAACATCAAAGTCACTTGTGTGTACAGGTGAAGATCTACTACTTGTTAACATCCAACAATGTCAGGAGATTAAATTTCCAATTCCAGGCAACAAGTGAAAGACCACTGTATGACTGAATGCTTTTGTCAACATTGTACCCTTGGAGACCCTAGAGCTAAGAATTAAGCAAAGGTAAAGCACTATCGTTTTGCTACCAACTCTGGGAATATGCAACTAATTTTTGAACCTGCATGTCCATGGTGTCGTCATTAAAATGCTTTACGATCATTACGGGCAACTAACGGGATAAAATTTACCGTGAACTTACTCTCAGCTCAAAATTAGAGTTTCACTGACAATTAAATTAAATAATTTATAGTATATTTTAGTAGTTACATAATCCAACACTTCAACTCTTCATTACTAGTTAAACAGATCTGGTAATGTGAGGCTATGAAAGCAGAATTCACAAGTAATTTCAACCATCTGCCACACAACTGCCAGCCAACAGTATCAAATGCCAAACTCTTTGATAAATGTTTTGTATATAGAAGTATGTATGGGTATAATGCAGTTCTAACATAGAAATAAAAACAAAACAGTTGGAGGTGGGGACAGGGGGAGGTGACAGAGAAGCTATGATTGTGATTTATTAGAAGAGGGAGGTGTGTCTGGAGCTCCTCCCACCTCCTCTCTGTCAGAGCTGAGGTCCTCCCCCTCATCCAACTGCTCCAGTTCACTTTGGTCCAGTAGCTCAAAGTCCTCTTCTTCAGTTGGAACTAGTGTGTCATCAGGCATCTCCTCGCCAGCACCACTTTCTGTTGTAATCGCCTCATCCAGGTCCTCATCACGCTCCAGCACCCTTATTGTAGTAACTGTAGTGTTAGCAGTGGTGTCAGTGGGTTGGGCAGGGGTTTCCAAAGCGCCCGGTGGAGTTTCAGTGGGAAGGAACTCAGCCAGGGTGGGCTCCTCGCTGGCTTCGCTGGAGCGCAACAAGGCAGACAGAGTGTTCTGCACTACGGTGGAGATGGCTGTACTTACTATCTCCTCGCTCAAGGCCTCCAAGGACCGCTGTGCACCGTGGGCTACTTCTTTCCCTTCTCCACATTGTCTCCCTGCTTCTTCCCCTGTACCCGGCATAGGCAACCTCCCTTCTTCACTTCCTGGTGATTGTCCATGCCCGTTGAAGTGAGTGTTCACAAAGTGGAGGGGTGAGGCTAGATGCTGGATGAGAAGACTGGCCGGACTTAATGGTTCAGCCTCTGATTGAACAATAGCCTGGGCTCCATCTACTTGGCCTGTACCTCGCAGAGGAAACTGGAGCAGGTTGTGCTCGGTGGATGGGAACTCCTCGATTGAGGGGAACTCGGGAAGATCCCGCAAGTAGGACTCTTCTGGGTCACTGTGTAAACTCTGCTGGTCTAGATCTGTATAGAGAGAAAACAAACAAATCTTTCTCAAGTGATTCAAGCACCTTAATCAACTGTAAATAAAGTAGACACTTGAGTGGAAAATTGGTTTAAAAAAAATAAAATTACAGAATTAAAAAAAACAAAAAAGGTTAGCAAAAAAGTATAAAAGACATTAAAACAAAAATAAGGTAAGTGAGTAATATTTACCTTCAGAGACATCAGTGAGTTGAGGTGTGGTGGCTCTGGACACTGAGAAGCCTCCACTTTCCAAGATAGATGCCTCCTCGTCCGACAGTTCTGAATCGGTGATGGCCATTGCCAGAGCTGTAGTTTTGACATCCACCTGAGCAATGAGGAAAAAAAAATAAAAATATATAAAAACACACCACAGGTCTACCATCATCTTTTTCATTATGAGGGTAAATATTAAAAAGTAGTTTTGTTAATATCTAACATAACATTATCAGAAAGAACTACAAACATCATGTGGATGCCCTAAGGGAATGTAGCAGTAACTTAAGTGTCTAGCACAGCACCCAATTAAACAAACACATACGTGTGCGTGCACAAACATCCCACAACTTTCGTAGAAGCTAAGACTGCTCCCCGTGCTACAGTCATACTTCTTGTGGTCTTATGACTCCTATATACACGCACTCTAACAAGTCTATGTGGCAGCGCATGTACAGAATCTCAGGCGTGTGTCCATACCGTTGGGGCAAAACATGACAGCTCCTCTTCACTCTCACTTTCTGTTTCGGCTCTTGGCTCATCACCCTCCTCCACCTCCTTCTTCACCTCTGTTAAAACACACAGGCAGATTTGTTTATGTCACCCTGCTGAAAACATTTTAACACTCTTTGTGGGATTTAGGATGAAATGTAACCAAAGGAACATCTAATGACACTTGACAGTCCATGTTATTTCATTTACAATATTATGTAGTTCGAAAATCTATTATTGTTTTTGGGTTTTTAGAAGTTTGAAAGGTGATCAAAATCAATTTGAAACTCTAGTTGCCAGTGTATCAATTCCTCCTTGAGGATCCTTAAACTCTATAATTTTTTGCAGACTAACAAATAAGTGTGCACAAATCACACAGGCCTAAATCTATAACTTGAAGGTGTCATGGTGGCACTCACTTCTCTTGTCGTGCTTGCGATGCTCGGTATCTCCCTTCATGCTGTAGTCCAGTTTCATCAGGATTGGCTCCAAACCATTGTACATCTTCTGAATGAGTTCATGGTACACCACAAGTGGCCACAAAAGCACACTCAGGACTGAAAAAGAGCGCAGACAAAAATGTTTTGCAATTTTAAATAAACAGTCCTTAGTCTTCATAAGTGTCAAAACAAAGTGTTGCAAACGCAGGGTGTGGGCTATGGCAAAATTAGAATGTAGCTATGTAATCTATTAATTAGATTGAGTAAATGAGAAGAAGTACACACATTGATCCATCTTATAAATACAAGTATCCACTGCTGGACAATGTTGTAAGAAAATAACTGGTCCATTTTAACATATCCTTTTTACTATTGCAAGCACAAACCAACATAATTTCAAGATTAGCAATTATGGCAATTTATTTAGGTAAGTAGGCACCGAAAGACTTACGTATAATATAGGAAATCATGATTCCTGGTACATAATGCCCAACCACAGCAAGTACAAAACAGCCACTGCACATCATTGCACAGAACTGGGAAACAAAATAAACAAGAAATGAAGCATCAACACTTTCATGCTGTAAGGGTTACAGGAGGAAGAAGTGAAAAGTGCCATATCTGCAGGTATGTTATACTAAACAGGACTGTTTCTTTCAGTAAGTTTATCACTATACACTTTGATATTCAGTACTCAGCTGTATCTGCAATCAGTGGCCTGCACAAGGCTGACTGCACGCAAATAGAGAATCTTTCAGGCTTCCATTATAAATCTACATTTAGGTCTGTACTTTAAGTATTTTAAGTCAAAGTACTGTACCTTGCCATGGTTTTGTCTTTTGTATTGCAGCATCTCCTGCAGGTACAGACAGCAGGTCAAGTAGCTCTCAGCCAGGTGGTGGCTGAGCTCAGGAATACTGAGCAGATGCTGCTCCATGATTATTGTTTCACTGTATGAAAACAATACACACGCAAAGAAACACATAAGAGGGTGACAAAATCAGAACTCTTAAAGAACAAAATCCTGTATTTAAAGTGCTTAAACCTGTAGATAAATTATTGTTTGTGTAATGACAGTTGTGGGAAGAAGACTTATACAGATGAGCACAAACAACTACACAGTTAACTGGAAATTAGCTATAATTATGTGGTTGTTACATGTAAGTAAAATGCTAAAATATAAAAATGTAAAATGTAGAGTTGAATTTTTATATCTACTCTTTTAAACTCCTTCAAAAATGGATTAGACAAAACTTTCGCACCTTTGTACAGTGTGAGACTCTCCATGTTGAACTGCAAGAGTGAAAACACACAATTAGAAATCAAGTTGAAAAATCAGCAGGAATTTATTAAGATTACCATAGAGCCTCGAGTGGTGAATAGGTGTTTTTTACTAAATGTTGTAGGATTTGTGCAGGACCTAACCATAGTATAATTTATCACATCCTATGTGTTCTTCTGTGTGTATAACATAATATTTGCTTTATAATTGGAAGAAAACTGTGCTCAACGAACAAAAGTGACTTTATTAGGCTCAACGACAGCAAACATCTTATTGAGCAGTAAATGACAAAGCCTCGCGATCAGAGTGAAATTACAATACATATAATTACCAGTAATAATAGGCAACTTGGGCTTCCATCTCTCCAGCAGCACAAGTCCCAGCAGGGAAACGCTCAGCAGAAACAGAGGCCGCAGGGAGGTGGAGGATAGAAGCCTGTGATGACATAAAGATGAACACAACAACAATTGGCTTATGTTCAACTCACACATAAACAAATATAAACCTACGTATAATGTCAGGAAGTTCACTCTAAATCAGACTTAATAATGCATCAATGTAGCACCTCTGTTATTTTGACCTCATGGAATAAGAAGCAGATCTGTCACTGACAGCTGATTAACGAGGCCTGGGCAACTCAGCATGACATGAGTGTTTGTTTGGATTAAGCCAACAAAATGTAACATGTGTAACAACTTAAAATAACTGTTGTTATGTGTGGTGTCAGCCAACGGAAGCAATTCCTGACAGTGTTTAATGCATGACGCCAAACTGCCCGTGGTGAAAATTAAATTCAAACTGACCGCAAGCTACGTTAGCATTGGGCTATAGACATGGGATTAGCTAACTTATCTTGACATCCCCACTGTCGCTAATTTCCTCGCCGACGTTAGTCAGCCAGCTAACGATGCACTATGATGCAGCCATTTCGAACTGTTGACAGGTGTTAAACGTGGTTATACACAAGAAGCTCGACGGATACCAGAATAACGTGTTGAGTGTCAAAGCGCCAGAGATGCTGTACAGCGGCCTCTCCCAGACCAGGAGCCTCTGCACCCACAGCAGCAGGGGCTCATACTGCGATAGCCAACCCTGAAGACGCTCCCCCAGGCGAATGAGCTCTGGGTTTCCGTCCCCGCAAGTCTGCTCCGATGTCCCGGCAGGGAACAGAGACTCCAAACCAACCGAAGAGGAAGTCACCGAGGGGCGTCTTCTGGCCTCCTCTTCGTTCGCCATGTTTTCCCCCACTTTATGTTGTTTTGGAGAGCACGGGGTATATGGAAAGATCAGCGTCAAGCCTAAAAACAAAGCTTCCGGTTGTGACCTTCAAAATAAAAGAAATAGTCGCTGTCGCAACAAGATTAGTTTATTTTTTCATGCAACAACAAAAATCTATCAATATTTAACACGAATGTAAAAATATACATAGCGATATATACAACTCCATATAATTCGATAATAAAGAGAAAAGTTTAGATAGTTTAAGATAGTTACATCCAGAATTGCAATTATTAAACAGATGAACACATAGTACCAAATCATGATTAGATATTTAACTCATTAATGAAAAAACTCGTTTGGAAACGATACAAATCCATATATGACAACAATCTAACACAGTGAAAAATGTGAAAAATAGGATGTTTTGAAAAAAGAAAAATACATTTAGTTTGCATGTGCATGTACTCAATAATTAAACCACCACGTTACCAAACATGATTTTTTTCAAAGTTTACAAACTCAAAAACAAAACACCTATATATTTAACGCTAACTTCATATTTCTTACAATAGCCAGAAATCAATATTAAATAAGCTTATTTTACTTTATATGCAAAATCATTTTCCGGCAGTATTCTAGATAATTTCTGTCAACTTGATGGAGAAAAGACACAGATGGGCGGACAGATCACAAGGCCCGTCACGAATGGAAAAAAAAAAGATCACGTGTTTCCTTGTTTACTGTCTGAAGAAGCCTGAGTTAAAAAGCCTAAGTCTACCACCGTGTGGTTAGAGAAGTTGCTGTCTTTTAATAGCCAGCCCCAAAATGTTCATTGGTTTAATATTAGTTTATTTTGTAAACCATTTTATATAAGAACAACTGCCGTTTCAGCCATATCCCACACACTATATTTCTACAGGAAATGTTAAATACGGTATACAGTATTGAGTAAACATTATATTGATCGATTTGATCAAAAGCACAGACTGTGTTGTCAAGATCTAATGAGAAAGCAGCAGAGTGTTATCTTTTGAACTGAGGAGCACATGAGCTTCTGGGTGCTGGTTACCAGATGGGCTTTGATGAGGTGAAAAGGAGGCTCCGGAGCCTACCTGTCTGGGTATGCAGCCACGATTTAAGCCTACCCAGGCGTTAAAGGAGGGAAGTGGACCACTTGGTCCCTGATGCTAGGACAAGAGAGCATCAATACCTGCAGGGGATAAAACCATGGCCTGCAGGAGGTCAGACAGAGAGATGATGCCTTTCACCACGTCAGCCCTGTCCACCAGGACCAGCCGATGGACCTGACATATGTAGGAAAGTCACATGAAAATAAAAATCCTGTTTTTCTCTGAATTTGATTCATATGAAATCCTTGGTCTTTAGAGAGAATAATTACCTCAGCTTTGACTATACGGTCTATGATAGTTTCCAGTGTTTCATGAGGATAACACTTGATTACTCCCTCAACAAAACATCTCCGCCTGCGAAGGGCCTCCTGCATAGTCATGTCCAGATTGTGATAGGTCTTTTGGGCTGCTAGGTTCTACAATGGAGCAAGTATATATATTAAATTGCAGGCCGTAGTAGGGTGCACATTACACCAAAATAGCATAGGACATTAGATTTCTCTATAATACTTACAATCACATCAAATCTTGAATAGAGTGCAACCACTTTGCCTGAAAAAAACATATTGTTGGAACCTGTGAAAGCCATAAATAACAACAAATGCAGCTCTATAATTAAAAACGAAAAAAGAAAATCTTGTGAACATAATACCTTGTTCGTCCACCACTGGCAGTGCAGAAACTCGTCTTTCCACAAATATAGAGAGGGCATCGTAGAGCGATGCTGTTTGCTGAACAGTGGCAATGTTCCTAAAAGTTCCTATCCCAAGCTCCTGAATCTGCTTCCCAATGAATGTAGGCTTGGGAACATTTTTGCCCTGAAAACACCCAAACGTCACAGTATAGAGGATCACTCTATAATTCTGTTTCTTGTCATGGCAAGATTATGACAAACACAAACATCAAGCCTGAAAGAAAAACCACTGATTCAAAGCTTGCTCACAAATATATGGAGGAACTTGAGGATTCTTTTGTGGGTGAGAATGTGCAGGACATTTCCAGACTCTGGATCGATGATTGGCAGCCTGTGGATCTTATGTTTGAGTAAGGAATAGATGGCATCAAAGAGGCTAACAGGAAAAACCAGAAGAGATAACAGGGATTTCTTGGTTGGAAGGGTAGGCAGTTAACTGGGATGTAAACACAAAAATGTGTCATCTGAGTTTGTGCACACTTACCTGGCATCTGGAGAAATACTAATGAGGAATTGATTGGAGTACTTTAAGTACACATCTAAAGAGAAGGAGTGACAAAGGTGTGATGTAGATGTAAAGAGATGTGTGCACAGAGATCACACCACTGATCAGTGTTGGTTATTTACTTTGAAAGGAATCACCTCTCCATGTCTCAATCTTGTGGCTCTCCAGCTCATACATCTGAACCTTTAAAAGGAAAATACAGTGTCAACTTGTGAGTCAACAGGTCAGCGCAAATATTGCAACCTTTCTCAAATATTCTAACTGCAGGGTATTCATGCTCACCATAGGGGACTTGTAATAGCAATGGAGGATGTTGATGAAATCTGTTATAGTCAGCATACCTGACAAAAAATCATTTATTATAATAATTCAGAGTGACCAAAACGTAACTATGACTGTGCCAGAAATCTACTCTTACCCACAAATCTTTGCAACTTGCTATCCCATAGAGGTGCAGCCCTCAAGCCATTTGCCACCAGTGCAAAAAAGGCCTTTTTCACCTTTAGAAGCACAAAATTCACTGTCAAACGTCTGATTTAATATGAGATAAATATAGATGTATGAACTATGTATTTTTGAATGTTGTTGTTGAATATACACAGTCTTACTTGTAGTCTGGTATCAAATATGACCAGTTTACAGCTGATTGGAATGGCATCATAGCAGCAATGGTTCTTCATGAAATTCATGTAGGCTGTGGCATCCGCCTCTGGAAGGAGTCACATACACTGTCCATACATTGTATGTGTGCACAGAATTCTACATATACAAAGTTCCAAATATGTATGCATGTTACTGATTGAAATTGTACCTTGTTTTTGCAATTTCTGCTTTTTGGGGAATGTCATCTACAACACAGCAAACATTTTCTACATTACAATCTCAAAACTTTTTGAAAACCACATTTTTATTTCCCTGGGTCCAAAAGTAGTTTAAATAAGTTTACAAACCCCCTTTCCCCCCTAGGTATATGTATCCCAAAGTCACATGTCACCTGTGAGTGAGGCTCCATAATTCAGTTGCGTCCATGAAAAAGTTGTTTTCAAAGTAGCAAGCTGTTGGTGAGTCCGCTCAGTTCTTTACCCTTTCCTACAAAGCAGATGGGTCTATATTAGGAGCTCTGCAGTGGTGTCAGGCCAGGGGCTCAGGGGAGGGGTACAGAAATTGGCACAGGCTCAGGGGGAAGGACACTTCAAGTTTTTGCCAAAATCAGACGCCTACTTCCTGTCTCTGTAAAGGACACCCATCATCACTTTGCCTGTTTGGTTGTTTAAAAGACTGCACTGGCTTTCAAGCCAAGTTTCTCTTAGAGCACTTCACTGCCATCTAAGATCAAATGAATGTGCCTCTATTTATGGGCTGTGAAATTAGAGCACGACTTCTGCCACATATTTTGTGGTTCAAAAGTTTAAAGATGGCTAATGGAGATGTGTTTGAAATTGTTAATACCCTTTCACCAAAAATACAAGGAACACCCAATTTTCGGAAAGAGGCAACAGTAATACATAAACAAAACAGCTAGAAATAAAATTCAGAACATGTTTTTTAAATCAATTTTTAAAATAACATTTTAAATAAAATTATAAAAAAAGCTTAATCAAAGCTTATACATAAAAACCATTACACCCACTGTAAAAAGTGAAAGAAAAGGCACAATTGTCTGCTCTATGTAAAGTAAATGTCAAGGTTGCACTTAGTAAAGGTCTTAGGGGCCAAATGTACCAAGTGCTAAAAGCATATCATTGGCTCAGAAATGGTAATAGTGTTTCAAAAGATTTTCCTAGATATGTTAATACAGTCAATCAACAAGTGTCACAAAGTGCATTCTTTATTTTGTTTTCTAGATTTCTACAATATTTGCATTTTACAGAATTTACAAAATTAAAAGGATTTTGTGCTTCAAGGTGTATCAAATTCAAATGCTCAGAGCAATTTCTTAAAGGTTTAATTACAAAGTAAGTGTCCTCTGGGCTATGTGTAACTGTGTACATAAAATAAAATAACTAAAAAAATCAAGTGTTTACATTTTCTCTGATTTTAAACTTGTACTGCAGTCATATAAAAATGGAGACAGAAATGCTAATTCCAGACCAGAGCAACAAAGACATTGCCACTAGCATCCATCATATTGTGTGTTATATTAAAATGCTCACTTCAAAAATCTTAACCAGAAACCAACAAGAAATTGCCCAAAAACAAACACATACAAGTGCCCATCCTTTTCATACATTCTTCCCTTGGCAAAAGCTCTTAATTTTGGCTGTTAGCCTGTAACAGGGAAAGTTGATATGTATTATGACTTAAAAAAGGGAGACAATGAGGAAAATGACGAGCTTAACTCACCAGAATAAGAGCAGCTGAGGTGACTGCTGAAGTAATGGCAGCTACACTGAGGTATGGAGATACAGTGTAGGTTCAAAAGGCTTCCTTTCTCGTGAACAGAACATTTACAACAAGAGACACCTAATTCCCAAACAGTAACAAAGTCTATGTGGTTTATAAATTCAGTGCTTGGAGTAATTATATTACAAATAATAAATGTATAACTGCATTATGCATTAATAAAAATTGTAACACTTCGTCCCCCCAAAAAACAAAACACACACAACTTATTGTTAAATTATTATTGCTCCACACACACACACACACACACTTCAACCTCTAAAAAGGAGCAAGCAGCTATAACAAAATTTGAAGCTCTGAAATAACTCAAGCCCCACTCACCAAACTTTTAAATAACTTTTTTTTTGTCCTTTCGGCTTATCCTATGAGCTCAGGGTCCCCACAGTGGAGCATTGTTTGCATGTCAATTTGGCCTTCCTGACGCAACCCTCCCCAATTTCACTCCCCAACTGACCCTGTGGTCCGTGGACGACTGCCTTACCAACTGAGCTACAGCTGCCCCACCTGAACTTTTAAATAACTAGGAGTAGCAAAAAGGTTTGGTGGCAGCCAAGGAAAGCTATCAAATGATTTGACCTTGTGATCTTTTCTGCAGTACAAGGTTCAAAGAAATAACTAAACAGTATGGTACAGACAAAGTTTTTCTGCAGTAGTCACCTACAAGGGAATTAGCCTCCTGACTTTGCCAACTCCTGCCCTCTGTGAAAGGTGCATAATTACTAAACTTTGCACTTGTAGTCTAGATCTGGAAGATGAATAAAAGGTGATCAAACAGTTTATGAGTCATGAAAATAATGCTGGTATAATGTCCAGAGTCTTACTACAGGCTGACAGCACTAACAGCTGGTGTCTAGCCAGACATCAGCAGAGCTTGGGCTTTGTTTAAAGGTACTACAGACTCAGGATGGCAGGGTCCCATTTTTACAGAAGGGAACAAACTAAGGCTAGAGTTTTGACTTGAATCAAGGACCCCAAGGAGGTTGGAGGTGAGCCACTGTGCACGATGCTGATTGTTATTATGAGGACTGCTACGGAAGAGTGATAAGTTGTTTCTGTGCCCACACTGAAGAGAAAGACATCCAGGACAAAAGGAGACAGCAGACCAGGTTTGTGAAGCTTCCATTTCAAACTGTGTTTCAGGATGCATGTGACCCATTGAGGCAAGGAGAGAGCCCCAGACACACAATACTGATGTCTGTGACTGAGCTGATGGAAGACTTTTTCTGTGGTTTTGGCTGATTCCAAGTGCACAGTTCTGACTGTTAAGACTCTTGTTGGCAAGAACAACACAGGGCAGTTGACAGGCTGTAGCGAGTGCTTCTGGACTTATGCTGGAGGTCTGGAGATGGACTGGGCTGAGCTCAATTGGCAGTGTATGCAGGGGCTCGCCACTCTTTGTGAGACTCAGCTGGTGCAGGACTGCACTGGTGGCAATAAGGCCAGCCACACTGGTCAGATAGACCAGGCCAAGCATACAGGATATCTGAAAAACAAATCAAGTTATATTATAAAACTTAAAACTTCATGTAGTGTTTGAATAGTCTTAAGTTAGACATTTAGGACAAAAAACACCTTAAAAAGTTAGTACTACAAAACCACAAAGTTATCTTCCTACTTTCTTTGAGGTCAACTCCCCTTCTCACCTTAGTAAAGTGCTGGTAGATGGCTGTGAGGGCTTGACTCCATGTCGCTTGCTCCAGCAGAACACAGAGGTCAGTGTAGGTAAACCAGCCACGTTTCATCCCCTGACGCTCTGCAATGCTGGAAATACATCATCCAGCATTAAAAATACTCCTTTCACACAAACTGGCTCTGCTCTACTGCAGTTTAAAAGTTACCCATTCCACTTTTTTCATGTTCGGTTTAACATTAAATGGCAATGATTACAAGTTGGCTTTAAGTCTTGAGGACTTTAGCATTACTATTATTTATTTTTAGTTTATTTATTTTAACAGGTGCCATGTTGGGTGTATCTTGTAGTTTAAGTTGTACATAACAATCCACAAACCTTGTTTCCAGTTGGCTTAGTATGTCAAAGAAGTCATTTGGCTCTGTGAAGAGGCTCCACTCCTGGAAGACATGACAGAATGTTTGGAACTAAGAATACAAACCCATGTTAGACGCAACACATGGACACATACAGAATTCCACTTACAATGGCATTCAAGAAGTTCATCTCCAGGTTATTGACAGTTTGGACATCCAGCTTCCCAGCTGCTCCCCACTCATCATTGAAAACCTCTTCTTCCTCTCCTTCATCATACAGGTACTTGCTGGCAACCATCTAATTCAAAGTGAGATTTGAGAGAGTTTGTCAAAGCAAAGCAACATTGAAATCCTAACTTTATAATAGACAGAAAACAGTAGTGCCTGCCCTGTAAGAACAACAAATGCCAGGAATAACAATTTTAGAATGACCTTTGAACCAAACACATACCATGGATATCAAGAAAAGGTCAGAGGAGGAGATCTTTTGCAGGTATTCAGGGTTTCTATGTCGGAGCCTTTCTATGTAAACTAGAGCCAGCATCATGGCACATGGAGAGATGCAAGCCTCCCTAAAGCAAAAATAAGAATTGTTTAGATATATGACTGGCAGTGTTGCACCCAGTTACTGTGAAATTGCGTAATACACAGCACAAACCTGGCAACATGAGCAGCATACTTCTTATGGAGCTTTCGTATAGGGCTTGGGGCAGACTTTTGGAAGATTTCAACAGCAATATCTGGATTGGCAAAAAGGAACAAGCAAAAGTGAGCTGTCATGTAATTTCATAAATTTAAGTTTGTAACTTCAGCTATTATCTGTATATTATTACGTGCAAGTTTCAAACTAACACAAATTTGGATTTTTACGCTAATTTACCTAACATTAATTTATGGAAAGTCCAAGGATTTTATTATTATTAACGTGGGGCGACTGTGGTGCATTACATGTTGAAGTGTCCTTGAGCAAGACACTGAACCCCAACTTTGTTGGCCAGCTCGCCATCGGTGTGTGTGTGTGATTGAGTGTGAATGGGTGAATAAGAAGGTGTGTAATGCG
The DNA here is from genome assembly GCF_033026475.1 of Channa argus. NCBI lineage: Eukaryota > Metazoa > Chordata > Actinopteri > Anabantiformes > Channidae > Channa > Channa argus. Next base: position 4,460,519 of record NC_090219.1, read on the forward strand.
CTTTGAGTGCCAATAGGTAGAAAAGCGCTATACAAGTGCAGACCATTTACATAATGTAAATAACGCTATATGAACTTCTTTGTATACTGTTAGGCCCAATGTCCAATGTTAGGTTTGTAGACGTTTATTTCACCTGTAACAGGGCAGGAGAGGGAATCTAAAGAGACATCTTTGTCCAGACCATAGTACAGTCGTTTTCTTACTCGTTCAGTCAACTTCTGATGTCCAGGAATAAACTGTACAAACAAAAACATGTTAAGTTATTGGTGTAACGAAAACGTTTTTCATTAACAAGGAAACAGTAGCGTTACACTAGCTGAAAGACAGCGTAATTAAACCAAGTCACATAACACGTGGATACAATGCAAAATGCTCACAACTAATTTATCTAAACTGTTAATCACACAGTTATTTGTCTGTTAAAGCAAATATTAGACTTACTAGTCTACACGCTAGCTACATATCAAAACACACCTATTATTGGCTACAGGCGCTATCTTAACGTAACTAGCGCATTTTGTTTCAGAAATACACTACAGGCTAATGTTAGGTAACTCTGGTACACAAAAACACACATTGGGATTAAAGTCCCATATCGCTAACTAACTTAATAACGCTAAACATTAGCCTGCTCTATGTAGCTAGCCAACTGCTAGCTCTTAGTGTTAGCCTCCGTAGCAGATTGACATAACGCGCCATTAGCTTGCTAACATACCGTAAACTCCTGGAAGTCCGAAAACTGAAATGTCTTTTCGTTAAATAAAGCGTCGAAATCCATGTTCACTATAGATTAAACATTAGTTTGCCAAATTTTAAGAAAACGACTGGTTGACCTAGCCCACGACTAGCAACTGGAGCTAAGCCAGCAACACACCCTGACCAGGATCTTTCAATGACGTCTGCCGCCTCTAGTTGGCGCCATTTTTCAGATATAGATCTCAGGGCTGGGAGGCGCTCGCTGCAGTTATATAACAGTAGTGAATTTCAAATTATTTATTTATTTTTTATTGTATTAATGTTTCCTTTTTAGTTTAAAATACTTTGCTGACACTTTGAATCAGATGCCATCGCTTTGCTATGCCATCAATGAAATCTGAGCAAAAGCAGTTGAATATGTATGGGAAATTAAATCAAGTATGTAAAATATTCTATATTTTCAATTTTACTTAAACACAGAAAAAAAAATGTTCAGTACAACATACAGTATGTACAAAATGTAATTACCATAAGAAATACATTTTGTGAGGTACATATAAATAACAAATTCATGTTTAGAAACTATGTGGCAGTTTTTGTTGGATAACTTCAAGTAGGACCATAAACTATTACTGCACGTGCTACTGAGTTTCATGATATAGTTTATTCATGTGGACATTTTGACCTATTCATTGTATACAGCAAAAACAAAGTAGTTTAATAAACTGGTTCCATTCGATCCTGAGTAAGAAATATCTATATTGTTTTAAAATTCCATGGACAGGTAGACATGAATTGTACCTCCTGTACATAAGCCAGTCAGTCTAAAGCAGGTTTAACTGCCTAAACTTCTTTCACTTGCAGTCACTTTCCCTGAACAATTAGAAAGATACAATGGTTAGATAATCAACACACCCCACTTCACCTTGGTGATCAAAAGCATAAAGAATTACATATAAAAATAAAATAGTATCACTTTAAATAACAGCTTAGAAATCAACTATCAGGAACATAAAAAAAGCCCACAAAGTTTAATAAAATCCTTAACAGCTTGTAGACTAAATAACACATTGTCATTCATATATTATTATACTAGCTCGGATACAATCATTAACCCCTGAGTAGGACAAGATGCAGTGTTGAGGCTGCAATTAGTGTTTTTTCCCCTCCTTTTTTTCTTACAATTCTCCTTTTCTACCTTTGTATTAGAAAAAAAAATTAGTTTTTAACAAAACGGGCCAACCTAACAATAGCCTATGCTAAAAATAAGGGATAAAGACAGATAACATTAAAAACACACCAGGAGTGCTTCTAAAAGTAACACTGTCACAACAAGCTGAGGTGCTAAAAATTCAGAATGTCGTCTGATGAAGGAATGACCCAACATGCAATACTTGTTGTAATTTTAAAGACAACGACCTGCATCAGATTTTTATGATGTGGTAATAATTTGACCTTTTTATTTCAGCATCTTTCAATACATTTTTAGAAATCCTAGTGTTTGTACCGTCTGTTTTATTAAGGCATGTTCCCTTTTCTCCATGACTTGTCATCACACATTCAGTCATAAAACTCTAAAAATAGTGTTCCACCACCCTCAGATCATATATCTCATATATCTAAATCATATATAATCTTTTACAATTAAAAGGGAGAATAAACACCTACAGTTCTCTTTAAAAACAAAACAAAATTTACATTCAGTTGCCATGATGGCCTGAAGAGGTGGAGGGCGGTTGTAGTTTCTCTGACTGGCGATCTTTGGATTCTGTGTCTGATGAGGAATCTGAGTCCTGGGCATGCTGCTGCTTCATCCACATGTCTGCATACAGGCCTCCCTTGAGTAGTAGTTCTTCGTGTCTTTAATTGAAGGAAAGGGAGACACTTGGTGTTCATTAAACAAGACCAAATAACAATATTTTGTGTGGTTATTACAACAGAATTCAGAACAAAAGGTCAAGAAGAAAAACTCACCGTCCTCTCTCAGCAATCCGTCCATCACTGATAACTAGAATTTGGTCTGCTCCGATTATGGTGGACAACCTATGAAGGGGAACCCATACAACTCAAATCTATTTCATTAACTAAACAGAAAAAGAAAAACTCATCGCAAAAAGAGAAAAACTGTATAGTATGAGAAACCCTCACCTGTGAGCTACCACAACTGTTGTACGGTTGGCACAAACTTTAGCCAAAGAAGCCTGGATGTTGCGTTCTGTTTGAGTATCTAGCGCAGATGTGGCCTGCAGGGAGACATTAGGTCATATAAATAATAAACAAATCTTAACTATTCAATGCTAATAATGCAGTTTTCTCCTGCATGCCTAAGCAACAACTTATTCATAATGAGCATAAATTATTTCTAAGGGTAATACCAAAATATATTTTATAACCACTGTGAGAACATTTGCCACCCCCCCTCCTTTTTTTTTTTTTTAATTTCACCTCATCCAGGAGGATGAGCCGTGGTGCTTTGAGGATAGTTCTGGCAATGGCCACCCTCTGTTTCTCTCCTCCACTCAGCTTCAGACCTCTCTCACCCACCTGTGTATCATAACCTGAAAAATAAGAAAAATACACGTAAGTGATAAAGCACTTTTTGCATCAAGGCAGCTGCTGTGCAGAACTCAAACCAAAATCCATCATAGCCCTCACAGAGGAATCATACTGTTTTTCATTCACTATGTACAGTACATCAAGCAAAGAATAAAAAACCTTCAGGGAAAGTTATGATTTTCTCATGGATATCAGCAGCTATGGCGGCCTCCTCCACCTCCTGGTCGCTAGCAGATATGCGACCATAGCGAATGTTATTCCGGATGGTGTCGTTGAAAAGAACAGTATCTTGTGGAACAACACCGATGTGAGCTCGCAAAGATGTTTGCTTCACCTAAGGAAGACATGGTAATTACTAGTCCTGAGTGTTCCTGTAAACATATGAAAGACATTGTAACTTATGTGTATATTTCACAAGAGCACCCACTTTTGATATGTCCTGGCCATCGATGCGAATGCACCCTCCTTGAACGTCATAGAAGCGGAAAAGCAGACGAATGATGGTGCTCTTCCCAGATCCTGACGGTCCAACCTGGAGGGATTATTATGAAATTACAGTAAAACAGCTGTAACAGAGAATGCATGAACACAGGCAGTACTAGTGAGCACAGGGCATAAATCTGTTCCTCAAACTTACCAGGGCGACTGTCTGCCCAGGCAGTACACTAAAAGAAACATCCTGAAGGATCACCTTGCTGGAAAACAGAAAAATAACTGAGTTCTAAAAAACTAACTCATATCTATAGTTTGGTTAAAACGTAGTTGACAACTTTATCCATTATTATTTCTACCCAGCCTATCAAACTCAAATGTGAACAAACCCATTTGTGTAGCTGAAGTAAACGTTCTCAAATTCCACTTTTCCCAGTTTGTACAGAAGACTTCCTGCATTTACTTCATCCTTTACCTGCATTGAAGAACAAATCCAGATGATATACCAAAGTGGATCATTACACAGAACTAAAAGTGAAAATCCATAAAAGTTAGTTTCAAATGTACCTCCTCTTCTTCTTCAAAAAGTTTGAACATGCTTTCCATGTCAATGAAAGACCTTTGAATCGCCCTGCATTCAAAATGAGGGAATAATTTACAACAAAGGCAAACTTCTAAAGGACATGGGTTCCTACTAAGCTATAAACCATAAATAATGTAATGTTCTTCATCTTGTTCTTACCTGTAGTAGGTTCCAAACCAGTTGAGGGGCGTGTACAGCTGGATTATATAGGTACCAAAGAGAACATAATCTCCAACCTAGGATTATATGTTTTTCATGGTCAAGCTAAACTAGTATTGGTATATTGCAAAATGTGATCAATGTAGTCTGGACTAATGACAACATCACAAATGGTCACTTTCAGTATCACTGATGACAATTTGATCAGCACCTGGAACTTTCCCTCAGTCACAAAATAGGCACAGAGCAGGGATCCAGCCAGCAGCCCTGATCCGATTATGATGTTCTGTGTTTGGTTGAGGAAGGCTAGGGATGCCTGGGTCTTCCACTCAGACAGCTAAAAATAGGAGGAGGAAAGACACATGCACATATGGACTGTTTAATTACTTTACTTTAATAAATCTTGTAAGCTTCTACAAACATCTGCATGTACTAAATGCACATGTACTTTCATGTAAACATAGATGTGATAATTAAATATCAAACCCAACTAACCTGATACTTTAAGATGGCGTCCTCAAAGCGGCTTACTTCATAGTTCTCTGCATTGTAGTATTTCACCTAATAAACAGACAACATTAAGAAAAAATGAGTTTAACTATTCTGAAAACTAAAAGTACTTTGGAGTTACTTTGAGTGGGACAGAAAAACCTTCATTGTACCGTCTCAAAGTTTAACAAGGAGTCCACAGCTTTGGACTTTGCAATATTGTCCTGCTGATTCATCTCTCGTCTGTACTTGGTCCTCCATTCAGTGATGATGACGGTTAGAGCTGGTGGAAATAACAACAGCAATTAGATGCCTTTACAGCAACATATAATCTATGGATGTATTCAACTAAAATAATTACAAATGAAATTTTGTGGAACTTTTGATGCTATGCTTTGTTTTAAACATGCTACTTACTGAGGTAAAGAGTCATGCAGATAAAGATTATGAGGCCGAACCAGGCATTGAAATTCGTGATGAAGTAGATGATGGAAATGACAATATCAGCAATGGTTGGAAGAATGCTGAAAACAATGTAGCTGTGGGGAAAAAAACAAGCAGTTGAGTCAATTAACTTTTTAAATTCAAATAACTAAATAAAATCAAAAACATGGTTCTAGAGTAAAACTTTGGTTACAGATAACAAATGTTTCTGTTGGAAAGTCAATCACTCATTTTCATTTGTCTTATCAATAATCCTCTTTTACCTGAGCAAGCTATTAATAGACGATGTTCCACGGTCAATGCTTCTCAGCACGTCACCAGTCTTGCGGCTCAAGTGCCAGCGCAGGGAGAGGGCGTGTAAGTGGGCGAACAGGCGCACCTGAACCACGCGGTCAGTGAACTGCTGCACCCGGATCCACAGGAAAGAGCGTATGTTACTGACAAACCCTGAGGCACCTGAGCAAAGGCAAATGTATGGATGAAAAGGACAAATTACCTCACATAGGGTGTAATAAAAGGCAGACAATCAATTATGCAGAGGCACTTTCAGGGGAAAAAAAAAATCAATCTTTCTCTAACACTAAAGAGCTTATTCTCTGATTATCCATCCAGAATGCAAATAAGTCTTACCTGCCCCTCCACCTTGCAGAAACTTGAACAGGACATAAATACACACTGTAGTTGCCAAAGTGTGCCAGCTGCTGCCATCAGTCAGTTCATTCACTGAGGAAAGGACAAGGGCATAAAGATATACCTTTTTAAGCTCATCATGACATTTCTTAGTTTCTTCAGTTAAGATCACACATCTAAGTGCACTTAGATGTGCTGAGTGCTGAGTCTTTACTTTCACAGTCATGAATTAAACCAGTCATACTAGTATATTTAACTCTCATTTGTCATGTTTACCCAGGGATTTTAAGTCTTTAAGTTGTTAAAATTGAATAAATAAAAACACAATCAGCTTGTGGCTCAGGCTGACTGGAACAATTAAGTTGCAGAAACAGCTCACTTAACTTTGAAAGAAGGTCCGAAAAAAATATTTTAATCTACAAGCCATAAGAACTCACCGATATTCTTGTAGTAAATAGGAACAAAGACATTAATGGCCCTCTCGACTCCCACCAGGCCTAAACAAAACAGGACCAACAGCTGGAGGAAGATGTTGCCTTGTGGCCATATATAGGGTATAAGGAGACGGACCTTCTTTCTAAAACCCTGCCAGGTAGACTGGTTGTCATCTGTTCTGCCTAGCAGGTTCTTAGACAGAGAGAGAAATATGGTTAATACCTAACATAGTTTTGGAAGGTGAAAATACTATATTCCAGCAGTGAAGTATTTTTACCAAATTTACTGCCATAACATAAACCAGGCATAAATTATATGACATCCTGACAAAACAGAGGGGGTACAATTACAAGCACTACATACGTCATTACCTGTCCACTATTCTCTACATCCCTTTCATCTTCGTTTATCAGTAGCATGTATGGTCTCCGCGGCAGCCCTGGAGCTTTCAGACCAATGAAAAAGAGCAGCCCGATGCCAATGTACCGGATCAGCCACAGAGCAAACAGCACCTGAGGGAGTTCACAGACAATTTAAGCTAATCAATGTGGAAACCACATGACCGAAAAAAAGAACATTAGCATAAATAGCATGTTACTTTAGATGCATAAGAGAAAATAACTGCATTATTCTTATTCACAGGTTGGGTCATTACATAAAAAAGCCCCCGAGCTAATTAAATCAGATTACTATTATATATTATGTTTATTCTAGGCCTTTTATTTTATTTATTTATATTTTATTTAAACACAAAACACAAAACATGAATGATAAAGTAAAATATAGAAAACATGACAAAAGAGCAAGAGGAAGTAAGGGCATAAACAGGGTGTGGTGTGTGTGTGTAGATTTAAATCTGTAGGCCTATAATGAAGTATAGTTGAAGAGGGGGGAAGAGGAGAGAAAGGAGGAAAAAAGGAAGGGTTCAGCAAGCTATGGGTAAGTATTGTAAGATATGGGTATTGTATGGGTAAGTATTGTAGAATGGGAAATCAGAATCAAAAGAAAAAAATAAACTTGATAAAATACAAGATAACAATTAACAGGACAGATAACATAATAAGAAGAAATCTTTTAAAAAAGACAAACTTCCAGTCATGCTGAGAAATGCATGACCACAAAGTTGCAACTGACTTAAGTGTAGGAGGGGCAAGATTTGGTCCTGTGATATGATTGGTGAACAGCTTAGGGTTTAGGATCTGAAAGTCTGACAAATCATGCAATGACTTAGCAAAATAGACTCTAGTCTTTTCACTTCTATTTATGTTTTTTATTTTTTATTTTGGTATGTCAATCTTGTCTTGCTTTGTTGGCTTGCTTTGTTCGCACGTCGATCAATATTAGAGAAATAAAGTCAATTAAACTTAATCATAAATACAGGGATAGGCTAATACTGCCTCCATAATGGCATATATAACAATGAAATAACGCATGTGATCCGAATTAAGTGCACATTAACTTGACTGACACAAGTCTGAAAATAGCTAAAAACAGAAACTTGTGTAACAGAACACCAAATATTCCTAAGTCTGTCTTTTCAAAGTGATGGTTTAAAAATGTATCTTATGTGATGTTTGATTTTCTCTCACCTGTTGTTGATTATTCTCAAGGCCCCACCACCAGTGAGGACTGTACCAGGAAATGAAAGCCAGGTTCTCAGCTGAGAACGCAACGGCCCAGAACAGCAGCAGAACTGTGCTGTGCCCACTACTCCGGTCCATCACCAGGACCCTCCGCCTCTCCACATGGAGCAGGGCTATAGCCCAAGCCCAACTAAGAACGGAGAAGCAGCCATACAACACCACATAGCCAGGGAGTTCTGCTCCACTGGCAGCCTGCCACACTAACCCACCCAGAAATTGGACCAGGACCAGGACAGATAAAAACTGCTGCAAACGATAAAAGCATGAGCGGGGAATGAACTTGGGTTCCATTGCTGTGCCATATTTCCGGTAGAATATGCAGTGGAGGGTGCCAAGGAAGAAGGACATGGTGAGCAGGATGGTGGGGACCAGTGTGAAGTAGAAGCAGGGGGAGATACCTTCATCCACCCAGGTGTGGGAGATGGAGGAATTGAATTCACAGAAGCTCTGGATTAACACCATGGCTGCAGCTGGAGATAGAAAAAAAAGTTTATTAGAGATACACATGATGAGATTAACAAACATGTTACTGTTAGTAAGGTTACTGTTACAAACATGTAACAGTAACCTTATAATAAACTGAATACCAACATCTGTCACATTCACTTCAAATTATCCTCCAAATAAAGTTCCTGTTACACAAACTTGACTGGCTCCCCTAATGTGGCCGTGTCATTTAGCTGAGTCATGGTTCACCAGTGCGCCTTCCTCAATAAGACACAGACACACAGACACACATTTCCCACCATTTACCAAAAATATGCGCTTAGTGTTTTAGAGCTGTTCATAAAACACTTCATTTGAAAGGCAAACGAGGTGTAAACTGCATTGCAACAACATACACACTGCCAATCCTACAGTAAAACCAAGCAAAAAAATAAATAAAATCAATAACATGTCTTCAGTGGAATTAGACATAAAAAAATATGTTGATGCAGTATTACCTTATTTCCCAGCCAGTTGCTGTCCACTTCACAGGTGACTCAAAAAAACGTCTCCTCGACAATGACAGAGATTCACCCCAGGGAAGCTAGCAAGCTTGCTAAAACTGCTAACCTTAACTGGTAGCTGTCTGCGTCGGCTACACAAAACTTGAACTCAAACGGCAACTCATAAGTTGAGTCACTGCTAAGAGTGTTTAACTAAGTGTTTGTCATCGTTACCACCAGCTGTATATACTGACGCAGCTAAACTGACGGTGCTGTAACGCTAAGCAGCAGCTATTCATGACTCGGCAATCGACACTTACACAACTGTGTTTTGGTTTGACAGCACGACCTGAACATCAGCGCCCCCCAGAGGTGAACAGTGGAGTTACCGCCTGAAGGAAGCAAAGCGGAAACAAACATACGCAGAGGAAGTGGTATGGTTTTTATTTTTTTATTTATACAATGTTTATTTATTATATTTGAATATTCTTATTCTGATCATACTGTTTGGATTAAAAGTTATTAAGCTCAGTAATTTTATTGTATTTATTGTAAAATAAATGTAGAGGAGTAAAAAAATACAAAATTTCATGCGTGTAAATGGATTTTGATTGTAATATTAGAGTAAATTGGATATATTGCACCATTGGATATTAAATGCAAGTAGGTAACAGTCAAATCAATATGAGCAAAATCCAGTATTGTCTTGTATTACTTATAACTACTAATGTTCAATTCCATTTCTATAATTTCATAATTTAATTTCTAATATTTGTTTTTTAAATTAAATGCACAGTATAAACCAAACATCAACGTCACTATATCTTTGTTTAACAAATTTCCAATTTCATACAGTTTAGAGATGGTAAACTGAGAGCTTGTAATGTAAAAGTATGAGCAGTAGATGGCACTAAATGCAAGGGTGTGATGAGAGCAAACCAACCTCCATGAACATACACACAGGTGGTGAGGAAAAATACTACTGGAGATGAAACATAATGACTTGTGTGGTGATGTGTTTATTAATTGGTAACAGTTTATAATTTTACTGCTATATTAAGGTCAGTGAGTGAGTGAATCATTACAATTTAGCAGCAAAAGCCAAGTGTGCCTCATCCACTGAAGAGAGTATTCAAATCAGAGGAACATAGAAAGACCATCGTCTTTCAGTGGTGAGAGGATTTAAGTTAAGAGCTTTTCTCTTGTCAAACTGTATATTCAGACTTTAGAAGAAAGAAGGGAAATGACTCAAAAGCCAGCTGCAGCATTTATCCTTTCTATAAGGATGAATAAATGACTCTTCAGGGAAAAAAGTGCATATGTGTGTCTGTACCTGCATATAAAAGAACAGAAAAAAAGGTAGGAAGCATATCCTGATGTAGTATGTATAAGAAACAGTGCAAAGACTGAGCAAAAAAGCTTGACGTCTTGTGTTAGCTCTTTCTCACACACACACACACACACACACACACACACACACAGGTTAGGATGGAAAACGGGCTAAATCTTATCATTTAGACTCTTCACAATGGCCATAAAGACCTGCTAATCTGCTTCATCTCCTCGGTTCTTTTGTGTGAGTGGAAATGGACCTTCTGTCCATCAGCTGCTTGTCACCCCGCTCTTTTGTCCCCCAGTGGATGTGACGGCCTGCCCATCACAACCCTCATCTCTCTCCTTTTTTGTGGACTTCTCTACCTTTAGCGCACAGACTCAGTCGGAGTCCTATAAGTCCTTTAGGTGTGTCTTTTCTTTCGCACAATCCCACCTTTTCTTCCATTCTCCTTTTTATGCGTCATTGTTCACTTCAAACTGCCTGACACATATAGATGGTAACAGGCGGGGATAAAATGGATGTGCCATCACTTTAAGCCGTTGATTTAGTGAGAAAAGAGCACTGGTGGCGTGAGGAATGCCATGCCCAATCTTATTAGTACTTAAGTGCGATCAATACAGCTTTTGGTTCAGTTGAATAGTATTCATTCAAGGGCTTTGTGAATTCAGTTCCTACCATAGGCTTGCTGACAGGTGACCTTTGCTACCTTTACAGACAAATCCCTAATGCACTTTTGTGTTGTAGGACAGCAACTAGGCTTTCCATATAGACCAAGCTTCTACCCTTGCTGCAAGCTTTCATTTCCCATTTGAATAAGACCCATAAACCACATTTTCAAATGGAAATTCATGTGTGGAATATTTAATCCAGGGATGCCATCCATGTTTAACCATGTTTTTCAGTGAGGCTAATCAAAGGGCTTTCATGTAGATATCTATAAGCATGATGCTGTGCTGCATCCATGCATATGTCAAATGATTTTGACATTTACATTCACACCACAGCTTCACCTTCACTATTGGTGTGTGTCTGGCACACCCAACCCAACGGAATTTCTTGTGAAGGGACAGGAAACAATGCAGTAAGATGCACTTACTTGTGGTACTTTATGAGTAAAACTTTCAAATGAGTGACTGGACTCCCACCCTCCCAGGGACTATAACCTCCAGCTTAACTTTCCCCCTGAACGACTGAGATTAACATTGTATCTCTGAGTCTGACCTTGAACTGTCCAGCCCTGGCTGCCCACTAAGGGTATAGTAAAGCCACATTTTCCTCCTGTGAAAAGAACAGGGCAGGAGATAAGATCTCCTGTCAAACTGCTCTTGACAAACACAAAGAGGCTCCCGCCACTGTTACTGAACTGCACCTTCGCCACAGTCCTCGACGTCCGCAGATTGAGAGGCAGACGAGAAAAGGAGGGCTGGGGAGTCAGAAGGTGAGTGAGAAACGTTAGAGAAAAAGCAGAAGAGAGGGCGAGAGGCAGAGAGAAAGAGCGTGTGTGCACAAAATAACACAAGCAAGAGGGAATCTGAATGACGCCACAGTGTCATGTGTGTGGGTGAATCTGTCACAGATGCAGATAGGCTGAGGCAGAAAGGGAGAGTAGACACAGAACCCACACTTCAGGCCCAGTGGACTGGAAAACTATCAGCACCTTTCTATACACACACACACACACACATACACACACACACACACACACACACACACACACAGAAACACATATACTTGTGACAGCTGAAATCTGGATTTGGCTGTCTGAGCTGCAAACTCTGGTTTTCACTGTGTAAAAACAATAATTTTACATGCCAAAGCAGTTACATCCTGAGCGGTAGCTCTCCAAAATAATCTGCTTGGACCACTGGGGGCAGTCCCACATCATAATTGTACCCGTGGCTTTCTAAAACAAGTAATATGCAGATTAGGATGCCATTGATGGAATAAAATAATGTATTGTTGTGTATGTTTTACACTCAGACTTAAAGGCAGCCATTCACTACTGGTGAACAATATGAACTTGAAAGGATTCACTTTACAGTGACTGATATGCTACAACAGAGACAGTATATCTAGACTGAATAAAGAAAGTGCTTGATGGACTGGAAAAATAGTTGCACCTTCTCCTGTGCCCACAGGGATTAAAGATGATATAGTTTTAGAAATGCTTAATCCATTGTGTCACTGAGGCCACACACAAGTACTACACCGAGAAATTGGGTAGTAATGTTTTCTTAGATGGTCAAATTTCCACAGCAGGTTAAGCAGTCTTCTGTTGTCCCTTCTTTCATTAAAAAAGTAGTTACAAAACAATTATGCGACCACCTGTACTGGAATAATTTGTAAGAAGACTTTCAGTCAGTATTTAGAGTTCATCATATGACAGAAACAGCAATGGTAAAAGTCACCACGATCTTCCCTTGGCTTCAGATAATGGACTTGTGTCTATACTTGTGCTACTAGACCTTAGTGCCACGTTTGACACCATTGGCAATAACATTTTATTACAAAGACTGGAACATGGATTTGGGATTAAAGGAACCGCACCGCCTTGGTTTGAATCTTATCTGTCAGACAGATTCCAAGTTGTTCATGTTAATGATTCATCTTTTTTATGCACAAAAGTCAGTTATGGAGTTTGACAGGGCTTTGCATTAGGACCAATACTTCTCAATCTGTATATGTCACTTTTAGGATAAAATTATTAGGAAACATTCCATAAACTTCCACTGCTATGCAGATGATACCCAGTTCTATTTATCTGTGAAACCAGAAGATACTAACCAATTAGTCAAACTTCTAGCATGCCTAAAAGACATAAAGTCCTGGATGTCCTACAATTTCCTACTTCTAAATTCAGAAAAAAACTGAAATTATTCTATTTGGGCATAATAACTTAAGGAATATACTGTCTAACAATATAGTTACTTTAGATGGCATAACTTTGGCCTCCAGTGCTGCGGTGAGGAACCTTGGAGTTATTTTTGACCAGGATTTGTTGTTTACCTCACAAAACCCTCCTCCTTACAGACAAAGCTCTTAATGGTGAAGCTCCATCAGATTTAAAAGATCTCATAGTACTGTATCGCGCGATTACACCACTTTGATCTCAGAATACAGGCCTACGTGTGGTTCCCAGAGTTTTCAAAAGTAGAATGGGAGGCAGAACCTTTAGCTATCAAGCCCCTCTTCTTTGGAACAAGCTTCCAATCCAGATTCAGGGGGGCAGACACCATCTCGATTTTTAAGATTAGGCTTAAAACCTTCCTCTTTGATAAAGCTTATAGTTAAAACTGCTCAGTCAACCTGAACTAGCTCCTACTTAAGATGATATAGGTTGGGGGACTCCCGCAAGTTCAATGAGCTCCTCTCCTCTTTCTCTCTACACATTTATTTGTCACCACTAAATGCTATTAATTTAGTGTCTTCTCTCTCCCGTAGTTGTGCTTCTCCCCCTCTGTCTTCCTCTCTGTCCCTTTCTGCAGGTGTCTTGGCTTTGGAGCTGTGTGTTTCCAGTGTGCAGCAACTCATCCTACCAACCTGTTTAATGTTTTAATGTTGCTTTTGGTTGCTCTTTTCTTTTCTTTTCTCTCTCCACTTTCCACCCACCCCAACCGGTCAAGGCAGATGGCCGCCCACCCTGAGCATGGTCCTACTGGAGGTTTCTTCCATTAAAGGGAGTTTTTCCTCTCCACTGTTGCCTAGGGCTTGCTCAAGGGGGATTTGTTGGGTTGCCTCTACATACTTGTGTAGTCTGGACTTTATTATGTAAAGTGCCTTGTGATGACTTTGTTGCGAATTGGTGCTAAATAAATAAAGTTGAATTGAATTGAATTAATTTTGCCTATCATGTGAGACACTACTGAAATGTACTCAGAGTTGTCTTGCATACGGTTTCTTTCTCTTGATGATGAAGTGCTTGATTTGATGCCCCTAAGCTAGCTGCAAGCCCTCCACCTGCAGAAGCTAAGCTCATGAGAAGTAGTACCCAAATCTGACATCGGGCTTCCTTCTCCAGATGATTAAATGTTTGACTTGACTCTTCTGCCTCCAAGTCCTCAATCTGTTGAGAGAAGAAATCCTGTTCCTCCTCCCAATAATGACATATGACTTTTATTTGCTTGTTTTTTAATTGCTTTTCCAAATGCGCATGATTAAAAAAAAGACCAAATAAGAGTTTAGTGAATTCAATGGTGAAACGAGCTGTTGCAAATATATGAATATGGAAAATTAATTGCAACAGACCATTCCACACACAACTGATGGTAGTAACAGTAAATGTGATGAATAGAGTTGGAGTACAAATAAAAAATATGTAGATGATCCAAAGCACCTTCCTGCATGAGTAGAGCCGACTTCCACGGCACTTACTGTGAGAGGGGGAGAGTGTCAATTTAAAAGAGCATCTCTTTCCTCTGGGGCCGGGAGGTGATGGATAACGCTTTTGTGCATTACAGAGAGCGAGAAGGCCATCCATCATGGCTGCGTGCATGGGTTTGGTCTTTGGGAGCACATGTGTACAGCATGTGCATGTGCAGCTTGTATGCAGGTAGTGTTGCTCTCCCTCAGGCTGTGGTGTGGTGATGGAAGGGGAGGGGGGGAGAAGGAGGACTTGCAGGTAAAGCATCTGGAGACAAGGACTCTTGCTGGTGTCAAGATTGGTGGGTTATTATCACATTACATTATGCGTGAATCTTTTTGCTGATGAAGAGTTTTCAGGCAAATTCCACTGTCATTGATGGTTGTTTTTTGGTTGTAAACAACTCAACAACACATGACATGTATGTATCTGCTGTGCCTTGTTTCATATTAATGTGTAATGGTAGCTGGTTTTTATGCTAACATGTTTGTCTGTGTCTAACCGTCACTCATATGCAGGGTGGGAAAAAAACTCAAATGTTGGGCACAAATGGCTGAAAGTACAGGTGAAAAGCAGAGCAGAAGGGAATTTATATGCGCATAATTTACAAACCCCTTTTTGGATTTTGACTTCTATATAAATCTGGGAGGGAATCCACTCAATACAGAGACATACAAGTTGAGAAGCACTCGTTCTTGCCAAGGCACTGAGAGAGCGAGAGAGAGAGAGATACTATAGTTTGACCTGCTGAACTTGCTCTGCCTTGCTCTCTAGGCCAAACATACAACACTCATGTTAACACATTTCCTTTAGTTTCCAGGTGAAAGAGACAGACGTTGGACTAAAAAAAAGCCTAGCAGCCATCAGGTGGGTCGACACATGGGAACTAAACCTGTGAAAGCAGACACGCACACACAGTGTAAAACAAAATGTAGGATTCACACATGCAAACACCTTTATCTTTCTTGTTGTCGTTTTCCACATCCAGCCTCTACCCACCCATCCACCTGCTTGTGTTGTTCTCCCACCCCAGGTGTGTTCACAGTCTCCCTTGGTCTCGTCCTCTGAGGGTTAATACTGTTACAAATAATCCCATGATGACGCCAAGTCCAAACAGTTTCAAAAATAAAGAGGAAGATATTGATTTGATATTCGAAGCAGGACTTGTCAGTGGATTTAGCTGCTTCTTCAGTTTGCTGTTCCTCCCAGAATATATATGGAAGCGGCAGCACTGCGTCTGTGTGTGTGGCCTTGGTCATGGGAGGAAGGCCTTTTGTATTGGCTTGCTTATTCTACTACGATGTGTTTACTTGACTCTGTGCTTGTGTCCCACTGGCCTGATGCTGTTATGTCTCCAAGGGCCCAAACTGTAGCTTGAGAGGCACCGATAAGCAAATTGAGCCGCCCCCTCCCCCTTCCTTTTCCCTTTTCTGTTTGTATGCAGAATGATTATTTTCTTCGTGTACAGTGTGTTTTCTCTGGTTTTTGTCCCACTTTCTCCATGTGACTCTTTCCTCTCGAAGTCAGTGCATGAATGGTTTTGAGTGTGCTAAAGCTTGTGGGAGCACGGTGGCTTCAAGTCTGTGCAACTGTGAGATTCACCTCTGCGATATATTACTTTGAGGGAAAAACAATCCCACACAGATAAATGAGAGGAATGTGCAGAGATTAATCTCTAAAAACACCTACTGCAAATGTCCCATGAATCTGCCTCCATGACATCACTCAGCAAGAGCCTGTGTGTGCTATTATGAAGAAGAGTGTTTGTGTGTGTGTGTATGTGTGTGTGTGCGTGGTAAGATAGAGAAAAATAGAGAGGGATTGCTAAGTTGGCGGTTTGAATGATGTTTAACTGGAGCTCAGCACAGTTGAATGAGGCTGTAAATCCGCTTTCTCCTGGGTGCAGTTACTCAGAGCGCCATGCTATCACAGAGAGAAGGATGTCACCACATTACAGTCTCTCACACACACACACACATATATATGTACACACACACTATTTCTACCTCCTACAAGGCATAAAAATATAACCCATAAGAACAACAGCAACCCACTCAGAGGACTGAGGATGTACACAGAGCTCCATCCCACATTAACTAAACACAGAGACCTCTCCTCTTAAGCTTCACGTCCACACACACACGCAGGCACAGTATGCCTCTGGTACAACATCAATGCTTACAATCAAATTGTGAAAACAGAGAAAAAATAAATACAATACAAAAAAACAAGGCAGTCACTGAATGACAGATGCAATTTCATGCCATAATGGAAATCAGCTTATGTGTGTATAAATAAAATAGGAATGGTGCTATATATCAGCGTTTCTTCGTGGTATTCGCGGTGTGTCTGAGTGTGTCATTTCAGACCTTTGCCTTTATTTATAACTACATTTTAATGTGTTTATTGTAGCAAACTGAAGCATTTTAAGGACAAGAAAACATATGTTGCTTTTGGATTCACTGCTGCATTTCCTCCGACATCATCTTCATCAAAGGGGAAATGTGGAGGGGTCTTTCTACAAAGCCGTTCCATAAACACACGTTACTTGTGGAGCTAATTTGATTTAAATTAGGAGATTTATGTGCAGAGCCGAGGAGACTGAGGAGGTTGGTTTTTTTTCTGTTTTGAAGGGTAGAATAGTCAGTTATTCTTGAACAGATGGATCTCGAAGTGCAATTGAATTTGATTATTGCCTCAATGGAATACATAATAATAATACGTAAGAGACCTAATTTGAAAAGAAAGTTATGAGGAGGCCATTTCAATTACTCAACAAACTAAACTGGGGTGCCAGCCTCACACGACAACAGGCTCAGGCGTTTGGATGATTTTCCATTTCTTGTTTGCTGTCTTTCTCCCATTTAAACCACAGTGAGAGTGAGTCATGATGAGCCCAGCTGTTTCTTTGCTTGTTTCTGAAATCTCCTCCAGCTACATTCTCCAAAAAAAAAAAAGTGTCACACTTTTTCGTTGTTAATTGATCACCACTTTTCTTGAAATCCAACTTTGTTTGTCATCCTATTATTGACACATTTGTTCACATAATAACAGGCTTGGCGGCTCATATCTGCTGAAATCGTTTTGACAGATTTTGAGTAAGGAATTGTCCACCACGCTAGTATCGAACAGATTATCACAGAAGCTTTAAGATGTTTTGTGCAAGAGAGCGCAAATCCTGACAACCTGTCAAGCATGATTGCTCCACTAACAGCTTTTCCTCACTTAACTTGTGATTGACAGATACATTTTTAGCTGTTTTTTTCTGTCTAGGGTTCAAGGGTTCACATTGATTAAGGTTTCACAGTTAAAACCATCAGCTTTTCCTTCGTCTTTAAAGCACTAAGAAAATTATCACTCTTTCCTCCCCAGTTTTAAAGGCAGAATTGCTTTGATAAGATTCACTTTTGAACACCAATGTTCAAAAGTGAATCTTATCCACACGAGGACTTTAAGACAATTTGTTTAAATGTGACCAAACAAAAAACTTGTTACAGCAGGAGCAAAGATGTTCAAATTAGTGAAAGAGTTCCTGTAATTTCTGCATTGAATTGACAGTAACACTGACCCTGATACCAGAATAGAGTTTTATCTAATTGAATAGCAGGGTAAAGATTTCCTTGGGCAAAGTAAATACATACTACAAATTAATGAAATATTCAAGTCAGACTAATAGACCTACAAAAGAAATTGCAGTGGTTTCCTTTCGATAAGCTTTTAGGAGCTGCTGCTTTAATCAGAAGCCTCTACTTAAACAATACAATTAGTAAACTAAGAAGTTTCTATTGGTGCCTGATGTCAAGCACAAACACTCCCGACAGATGGTTTGGACCCACTGTGAGAGGCCTCCCCATCATGCCCGATAGCAGGTTTCCAGGGCTATATAGAGCAACTGTGACTGTAAACACACCAGCCTCAAGTGGAGCGAACAGGTGGCCCACTACATAGGACCACTGGTCATGTTGCGCATCCACAACAGAAGTTCACTTGCAAGGAAATGCTTTGGCTGTGATAGCCTCCGATTTATTGAAGGAGGATGTGTCAGAGCTGATGTGCTTCTGGCTATGTGTTACAGCAGTGTGGAGGTGAAAACAAAAATACAAAGCAAGACCATTGGGGATGTTGTAACCAAAAATCGAAAAATAACCTCAAATCACCCTCAGTATCTTTTAATCAAGGTAATTTCCTATTTGCTGCATCACAGAGACAAGGCACATGGCCTAGTTTGGAGCTCAGTCAAATCAGTTCTTCCATGTAGTTTTTTTCAGAGGCACTATTCTCTGGTGGTGGGCAGATGATCATGTCACGAAGGGAGGGAAGTGATGGTCTGCCTGGTGTTTATGTAAGACTTTGGTGTTTGTTGTCATTAGGTCTACCGTCATTGGCAGGCAAGTTGCCACAGAGCCTTTTCCTTCCTCCATCCTCCACACACACACACAAGCGCACACACACACACACACACACACACACACACACACACACACACACACGCACACACACACACACACCCCACTCTGACCCATATAGGTGCTTTGAACCGCTGGCAGGCCTGACAAGATTATCTGGGCCCCCTTCCCAGGAAGACCACTGGGATGTGGGTGCGTGCTGGTGTGTGTACATGTGCACTGGAGACATATTTAAAAATGGAGACATGATGCTTGTGCACATGCAACCCTGCTGCAGTTGTGACAGCACTTGGACACTGTTGAAAGAAATGCTAAGTTGAGTCTCCAGTTGGTTTGATTCTTCAGACTGTGGGATTTCCAAATTCTCTTTAATTTTAATATTGTGCAGAGTTAACACCCATTAAAACCAATGTACTCTTGCTTGGACACTCTAAGAAGCTTCTCTGTAGTAATTCCAAATGTACACTAGGTGATGAAGTCAGAAAACCATGCAAAGTTTCTTCTCCAAGTGTGATGAACTATGTGCTGCCTGTTTGCCCTCTCTTTCATCTTGATTACATAATCCCCAGCATAATTAGCTGTGTCTTTCAGCCACTTCCTGTAGTGCGACTCTCAGATGGGCTCCCTCCACAATCTGGCCTATCGACTTACAGGGCGCCAAAGCTTTCTCTTTGAAGGCAGCCTCGGCTTCATAGGCAAAAGAACTCTCTGATCTGATGGCTAAAGGAAAGGGCCCCTGCGGTGTGCCGTTAGAGACTGATAAAAAACCTAGGAAAACAACATTTGGGTAACACACACACACTCACAGGGAAAAAGAATTAAGAATAATTTGGTTGTAAAAACAAGAGGCGGTATGGAACAATGACAATCTGGCTCCTTTGGCAATTTCCTGTCGGCATTCATTTGTGTGATGTGGTCGTGACTGTTCTGCCGGGATCAATCAAACCTGTGAGCAGATGGCATCGCACTCCTCCGGCGGGCTGGGGATAGTCTGTGTTTTTTCAGATACGGTAATTGGCCAGTTATGTCATGGACCGGAGCATGCTAACAGCCACTGCCATCGCCGCTGTGCAGTGGCAACACGTGTCCTTCTGCTTTGTGTGCCTCATAATGTGGTACCTGTGCTACAGGCTCCATTTCACATCAGTTCAAACTTGTGTTTAATGTTGCTTTATTAATAAGCTACAGTGACAGTCTATTAGAGTAAGAAAGAACATGGCAGGAGTACTCACAAGCTTGGAAATGCTACATTAACTATAGCAGTCTCATTTATCTTCCAAGCAAAGGCTGTAACAGGCACCATAAGCTCCCTTTGCACAAAAGTTTGGACCACATTGGCGGCCTTATTACAAACATCCATGTGACCCCGAAGAATAAAAGATATCACATTCTGGATCTGAAACTCTGTGCTGTACTTGTTAACAGGGTTTGCATTTAGGTGAAGAAAGCTTATGTGGATAAATGGAACCGTGTGTGGGAGACTCTGCAAGCTGTTTTAAAGAGAAGCAGAGTAATTGCATGTGTACTGTATGAGCCTGTGTGTGTGGCTAAGATGCTGGGCACTTCAAAGCTTTGATGTTGGAGCTCCTAAATGAGGGCCACCAGAGGTCCAGACTAATGGGACATCATGTGGAGATTAGAGGCCAAGTGTAGCAGGCGTACAACACAACATAATGTATGTATGTGTGTGTGTCAGACACAAAAAGAGAGCGAGAGAGCGATAGAGAGAGAGAGAGAGAGAGAGAGATTCCTTGTGTTTGTTCTTTTTGTAACTCAAAGCCAAAGTTTGGTTTCGATTGAGTTTGTGGGTAATTGGACAGAAAGTATTTTGTTGTCTCCATGAGTAAGAAAGTCTTACCAGCTCTGTCAGCAGTATGGTATAAATCCTTTATTAAATAATCATAACAATAATTATAATAACAATCATAAAAAGAGCATTTCTGTACAAAGACCCCTTTAAAACAACAACAACAGCAGTCCGAACAGTGTGAAAAAGGAGGGATTCCTTTCCTCTTATGTGTTTCGTCCTCCCATGCAGAAGGGGGTGCTGTGACTGTCACTGTTTAAGTGTCAAATTAGTGTATCTGATTCCGGCTCCAAAGGCAAGCTGGACCCCCGAGGCTCCAAGGCACTTCGAAGAGAGTCAGTGGGGTCCAAAGAAGCGGGCCTCACAGGAGAGGGACGGCAAGTCTGTCTGTGTGTACACATGGTGACCGTACTATATATGAGATGAAATATCGTGCATGTGTGAATGTGTGGTGAATCCATGGCATTAATGTACTCGGGTCTCTCGGAAGCAGCAATAGTTTTCTTAATTTTTAAGCCTGAATGCCTCTCAGAGTGTGTGTGTGTGTGTGTGTGTGTGTCAGCTGTTTCTGACAGTGAGGGAATGTGATCATATTTTGTATATACATCTGTATATACAAGTGAAGCAATGTGTGTATGTGCATGGGAGGGTCTCTCGCCCTCTCCATCTCATGGCTTGTGAGTCTTTTCTGATTGGTTCAAAACAGTCCCAAATATGCCTGCCTGGCTGTGCGAGGGCTGACATTAAAAAAGTAAAAATAAATCCCAACAAACGAACAAACAATAAAACAAAACAAGACAATAAACCAACTTCAGAAATGGGCCCTCAATGTAGGTTGAGGTGACGGTGGTGTCATGTGTGTATATGTCCGTGTTGGGGTTAAGGGGTGGGGGGGGTGGTTAGGTCCTTTAAATCATGGCTTATGAGGTCCACATTTAAAAAGAGAGAAAGACTGACACCTCCTCTCTTGTCTAGGTGTCACCTTAATGTTCCTTTTGCAACATTTCTGCGAACACTTTGCTTTTAAGGCTTGTTTGTATCTGGGCACAGAGTCAGTCAATTGAGAAAGCAGCTCCTGGCTGTGCATTTGTTTTTGATCCCATTTGTTTTTGCACAGAGACAACACTGTCCGTGTGAGAGAGAAAGGGAGAGAAGCAGGGAATTTCAGTGCTCTGTCAGTCACTCAGTTTCACTCCCTCTGTTCATCTTTCTTGTGTGGTTTTCAGTCTCTACTCTTACCAGCAATCCATAGGTTGCACCAACCAAAGATCCTTGACCTTTCCCATTAACCACAATGTAAACATAACCTTCAGTTTGACAGGAACCAGTAACAACAGTCTCCAACAACTGTATCTTACAATAACTCTCTCTGTCATCGAAAGAATGTGCTAAAATACCCCCCCCACCACCAACTCTACACACACATACACTTTCGCTGTCCCTTTTTTCTGCTTATCTGCCATCACTGACTGGCAACATGCCTGAACGAAAACATTAAACAGAAAGAGTAGGACCGAGCAGAAAGACAAACTCAAGGGACGTCAGTGACTAAAAATACCACAGACTGTCAGGAACTAGAAGGATAACTGAGGCTGATAGGTAGCAGTCTACAATGGAACAAAAAAAGCCATTGGGCCACACAAAAGAGCTAAGTTCTAGGCCACTGTGTTCACACGTGATCATAAAAGACGCTTTCTAAGCACGTTCCTAACCTACCACCTTTCCAACACAATGTGTTCTGACTCAGTACGTGTAGCTTACAGGATCCAGTTTCAAAACTAGAACTCTTACAAATTTTATGATCCATTTGGAAACAGTTCTCTTTTGGTGGAGCAGGAATCTGTAGTTGATATGTGTAAATATTTATTTTTTCGAGGCCCAGCATCCCCACAATGGATGGGTAACCCCAGTCTGTCCCTCATTTGTTCTCTTACCAGAGAAACTACCAAACACTGGACATTGCCATGTTTTCCAAACAGCAAACAAGTTGTCATCTGACGTTGTAAGTGGCATTTTTATTGTCCACATGTCCAGGAATCTGCACCACTGAGGGAGTAAACTGAAACTAAAGTGAACTGGAGGAAATGAAATAGTGAGAGGTTTTCACAAAACTGCTGTCTCTCGCTCTTGTCCCTTTGTTTTGTTTCCTCTCTCACGCCTCGGTGCAGCAGCGCTGTTGGTTCAGTTTGACCTTGTGCTTGAGGCCGTCATACAGTTCGAAGTTGTAGTTCTCCAGGGTAGTTGAGGAGCGTGACGACAGGCTGCCGAAGGAGCAGGGGCAGTACAGGAGGAGGCCGGTGCACACTGCCCCAAGCAGCACGCCCAGGGAGCTCATGACAATGATGGTGACCAGTATGGGGTCCAGCGTGTAGAGCCACGAGTTGTCCTTCTCAGAGACACGTGTCACTGGAGGCTCAGATGATGGAGATGCTGTGTTCCACTCGGGAAATTGTAAAACTGTGACAAAAAAAGGAAGTGGAGAATTATTTGAGAAAAACAAAGTTAATTTGATAACAAAATACTTACATTTTCTTGAAAAGTGAGGCTTAAAGAAATCATCATGGCTACTGCCTTACCTCCACCTAGTGGGTTTCTGCCACTGAAAAGTCGCCCGTCTCCAAATTCATTGGGTTTTTTAACTGTCAGGGAGAAGCAGAGGAAACACTGCTTTTGAGCATTAAGCCAATTCTACACATTTTTGTTTACACAGCAGAGGTTCACTAACTCTTATCCAGGTGGCAACATATTGGTACTTTAGTCAGACTGTTTAATGGAAAATTTCTCATCAGCATCAGCAGCAACAACAGTCATCAGCTCATGTTTGCAGTGCAAAACTTTGGGATTTTTTTTTTAAGGTTCACATTTTCTGCTCCTAATTTTGATAATTCGGAAATGCTGCATCTATTCACACACACATAAGTCCTGGAATATTAGAAAAATATGACTTTATTAATAGAGAAAGATCATTATGATACATTCTTGTCAAACACACAGTCATCACATAAGATACTGATGGTATAAGACTGTTCATTCCATGTGTTTGAAGATGCAAACGTAATTACCATTACCCATGATTATCACTGGTAAAATCATAGACACTGTCATAGTCACCTTTAAGAGAAAGAAAAGAAAAACACTTATGGCAACATATTTCAACATTTAAGTAGTACTTGTGACGGTGAGACTTTCCATTCAGTAAGCTTCACGGCACTGCCAGGCAATGTGAACTGAAAATTGACATGTATGTGAACGGCTGAATGGGAAGATTACAAGTGTGGTAAAACTAGCAGTGGCTGCAGCACTTTAGTGGAGCCCAATAGCTCAAGTGTACTTTAGATGAGTTTTCTTTTCACTTTTTGTGTATGTGTGTAACAGAGTGCACTCGCTGCTCTTGGCATTCATTCAGCAGTGGGAGTAACTGCTTGGCAAGGCGTAAGTATAGATCTGGAGGTCTTTGATGGCCAATGGCATTATTAATGCTGTTTCCAGGGCAACTGAAGTTGGCAGCGGATTGGGCGACAAAGGTGCGGTAGATGAGAGGGAAAAGTGCTTACCGCAGCCTTAATAAATGTTATCTGTCCATTAACTAATTACTACTATTAGAGGCTTGTAGAGTAATGGTGTTGAGATGGACCAAGTAGGGTGTCCAATCCCTCCTCTCCAAGTTGATTTAAGAGCACAAAGTGAGAGTGTGCCAAAAAACAAGTTTTTTCATTCTGGAGAAAAAAGTGCAGCTTCTCAATTGTGGCAACAAATTGAATAGCCTTCTGTTGAGCTGTGGGCTAGTAAGTGATGGATTTTCGTTGCTGTGACAGATCACGAAAGCACGCCCTGTTAAGCCACAGAGTGAAGACCTCAATTTGGTTCAATCCAGGGTGTTAAACTGAGCTTGTGTCAAATCTCACCACCTCTGTACCAACCGATGAGAGAAAGATTGGTGCCAGTTTGTGTATCAGAAAGTTTTGAGAAATTTAAAATTAAAATATGCTTTTAGATCGCAGATATATTAAATATGTTTATGTTAATTTCCAGTTTTGGCATCAAATGTCACTAAAGGAAGAACTATCAATAGCTGGAGCTCTGCTCTGGATTTCATAATGTCTTGGATCCTTCTCAAGGGTGCAAATATACAGCAAAACACTGCACTTATGGCTTCCAGCTGGTACAGCGGCATTGTGGGATTTGTAGGACTATAAATCAAGAATGAAGTGGCGATGGCAGACAGCTGTGTCTATTTACAACCCTAAAAACAACAAGCACATATTCATACTGAAAACACAACAAGGCTTGGCTCGGCATGGCTGTCATCTGGGCCGCTCAAAGACACGGAGAAACAGGGGGACTGGGTGGTATGGAGCATAAATGGGAGTGGAACAACGTGCTTTATTACGACAGAGAATCAAGATGAAACACTAAACACTGAAGAAGGCTGCATCCATCACTGACTGATGCCTTTATCAGGAGAAGACAAGACGTTCAATCAAAAGAGCTGGTTATCTCCATTTGTGATGCAGGGCTTTAAGTATGATGGATTTGCATTCCTTTGTTTTTAAATGTGCACATGCTCTTTTTCTCCTCTTGTACAACACCCCCACAATTGGTACAACTCATATCATAGCTATCTTATGTTGTTATTATAGAGATACCCAGAGCTTTTTTTTTTCTGGGGCTTGCCAGATCATTTCCACAGCTAGCACACTGAATGCCTCTCAGCCTAACAGTTTTCTGCTCTCTGTCTCAGCACTGCAGAGCTCCTTGTGTCTCTGGGGTCTTGTTTTAGCCTGTGGTTTGGCAGCTCTGGTTGGCTCTCACAGCGGAACCGGCTTGACCCCTCCTTTTCCCGGCACACAAATGTCTGTGTCTATGTCGATGCTGGGGTCATTCCAGGAGGACCATTGGGGTTATGAGGAGCCAGACAGCACTCAATGGTCTAAAACAAGTTATTCAGATAAATAACTCAGACTTCAGTCTTCTCACCAGGAGCAGCATATTGGGAAATGTCAACAGAAAACACCTTAATGGAACAATGATGAAAACAGCTACCAAAGCTACATCCATTAGAGTCAGAGAGCAGTGTTTCTTTGCAAATTTTCCCTTGTTGGTAGTTAAAGACAATGTCTTGTGTCATCATCACCCTTGCAACTGTAAGCTAAAGGAGGGAGGGGTTCCATCACGAGCTGGGATCCTGCTTTACAAAACACAATGGCTAATGCTTCTTTTCAGCAGAGGGTACGGTGTCTGTCCCGGCTGTCCAACCTCACTGTCAGGACTGGCTCCACCCCTGGGGCGGCCATACTGGAGGACCAGTTAGAATACTGGAAGCACTGCGAGGAGCTGTGATAGGCCACTGACAGCTGGCTCTTCTTGGTGGCCAGGTGTTGTCGACAGCAACAGAGGGCTCTGACCAAGATGGCCACCGCCAGGAGAAGGAGGGCGCCCCCAGCGGCCATAATGTAATGCCAGTGGATGGGCAAGGGAGGCACAGGAACGCCTCCCCCTGGTGGAGAAATACAGAATAATTGGCCAGCGGGAAAAGAGGAGTGGCACTTGTTTATGTTCTACATTTAATTCTATTTTCTATCCCTATTGATCTTTATACGAACAGCAGGCGTGCGCCTCACATGAGCATGCACAAGCATGCCAGTTGCAAAAACAAAATAAATCTCCAAGGCCCCATAAAAACAAAGAAAATAAATTGCATCCATTTTTTATGTAGCTTGAGTTGCAGTTGGAGGACATATTTTCACACCAAGATCATCAAGAGATTTGGTTTGAAATCAGTGCAATATTTGATCCAATCAAATGCAATAAAATTAATGTTTTTCAAAGCTCCAGGGGAATGACTTGGTGTGAAACAAAAGCCAAAATAATTAGTTATAAAAGCACCCACACACATTGAATTATGGTTCCTCTTCCTGTTTTGCACTGGCACGAGAAGTAAAAAACAGCCCCTTGATAAAGTCTCAGAACCATGCAAGAATCAGTCTGACACCACATGGGAATCCAATGTTCCAGTGCTCTCTCTGTGCAGATATTGGATTGGGATTTGTTATTTAGCTGGCTCAAGTTGGCAGATTTGTTTTGAGTACATAATTTATCCTGTTCTCTGTTCTTGGGTTTTCATTTTCCTTTTTTCTCATGCATCAGCCTCCTGGCCAGTCCTCTCCTCCTCAAGCCAAGCGCTGTCTCCTTGGAGACTATCTTCACAGATCCTCTATAATGCTGCCCCTGGCTTGAACCCCCTTCTCCAATTCTTGGTAAGAATCAACTAACAACCTTCCAAGAAGGTTGACTACCATGACTACTCAAGGCCGCTATGCAAAAGCAAACCCTGAAAGACACTGAAAAACTACAAAATAGAGCCCACATGTACCATTAAAACTTGAAGTGGAGAGCTGTAAGACTGAGAGAATGTCACATTGAACTAGTGAAAGTGAAGCAGAGCTGAATACATCCTGATTTTGGACTGTGTCACATAATTACAGAGGGAAATGGTGCGTGTTCCTGCTACTTCACACGGCCCACACTCATTAGACAGGGCTGAGTTAGGGAGAGGAGAGAGACACCAGTGCTTGCTTCTGCTCAGTCACTCTATCTGATTGCTTTTCACTGGGGACACTGGTGTGTGTGGTGATATTATTTGTGTGTGTTTGTGCATGTTTGTCAAGGGTTTGTGACTCTGTGTTAGGAGTAGAAAAGTCGAAGAAGTGCACACACATCACATTCGCACAGAAACCGCCAAGCTCTTATCTTATTGGAAGACATTATGAGATGCCAAAACAATAACATCAATCTCATAGAGTCCCTCAGGATGCTCTAAATATTTTTCATGAGGCAGACAGTTATTTAAAACCCTTCAGGCTGCACCAAGCAGCCTAGAAATGAGAATATGTAGCTCTTTTCAAATATCTGACTCCATGGCGTGTGCTTGATTTAGCTTGCCTTGCACACAGAGTTGGCTCTTGTGAGACTAATCCGTTGTTTCCACTGAGACTGACAAGGTAAAACCAATTCACACCAATACAGCACTGAAAATAATCTGTTTTCCAACTTAGTAAAGAGTTTGACAAAACTCATTTTGTATTTGCAAATGTTGTATTTTAGATTTTAGCAAGGCGTTTAGTATTTATTTGGTGATGTCTACATGCTGCTGCTGATGCAATAGTTTTAAAAAAGAAGCAGTTTTATCAATCTGAAATCACAGAGCTCTAGCCCGCTCAGCCTCTGTGTCATCTGGTAAAGTCCGGTTGGGCCGACTATTTTGCGGCTGAGAAACTGTAGTGCCACTAAGCAAAAAAACCCAGGCTAGTGCATACCAACGGGCAGGAAGCAAGACCAGAGAGAAAGTGACATCACACCAAAGTGAAACTCACCCGGATTTTCAGGAGAAAAAGCTGCAAAGGGTTCTGCAAGGGCAGAGAGAGAGGTAGGCAGACATGAAGAGAGGAACAGAAAGAGAGAGAAAGAACTTTTAGATAACTTTAAATATGAGTTAAAAGTCAGCCAAATGTCACACAAATGTCACAAGACTATCAAACTCCTCCTGAGGAAATTAAAGTTAATACCTCAGATAGCTCACATGAATTATAGCATTTTATCAGCCCCTTTGCTTGAATCCAATTTTAAATCGAGTATGTTATAGCAGTTTGGGATTTGAGTGAGGCCGTGCTGAGTATATAGTGTTTGCACACGTGTCCATGATTGCAAAGTTCAAGTTGTTTATCTGTTGAGTCCAGTTAAACTGGAGCGGGCTGAGGGTTTTGGCTTGCTGCGAATGCACAGAGCAGAACCTTCACTTTGATTGCCTGGAATGTAAACACAAAGAACTGGGGTTTATGTCTCAGTGTTTGTTAGATAGTGTATGGTGGGTGAAAGAAAGAGGGAAACCGACTTGGGACCTGGCGCCTTTTGGCGGGAACGCCAACGTACTGTGAAAAACTCAACTGCGTTGGGTGATAAGCGACATCCCAGCGCGCTCTGGGAGTAGCAAAGGAATTGAGGGAAGAGAGGAAAGAGGAAGCACAGCAGCATGGAGGAAGAGGGGGAGGCTGTCATTTTTTCCTTCCAAGCTGCTGTGCTACTTCAACTCTCTCAAGACTTTTTTGAAACACACACACGCTTAGTGGCATAAAATGAATGACTGATGCAACACAAAACAGGCAAAAACACACAAACAGAAGTGTTTGCCACAATTTAGGCACATAACACACAAAATACATACACACGCACTTTCCCTCAAATACACTTTGCCTGCTTCTCACTGTGGTCCAGCTCCAAAGCACACTGGACGTCAGTCAGGAGCGATGACGGCAGGTTTTTGGCTCTGAACTCCCAGCTTGGTCTCTGATCTGTTTAAGACCCTCTCCAAAGCCCCTGCTTGGGCCAGATTAAGGAGGCTACACTGATGCTCGGCTCACACCAGGCGCCCAGAATCTTGCTTGGGAAACAGCCTGTCTAGTAATTCCCTTTGACGGCTCGGGAAAAGCTCTGTTTACAAATACGGCAAAGGAGTGAGTGCAAGAGAGAGAGTGAGAGGAAAAAAGAGAGGAAGAGAAATCTAATGAAACATAGATTAGCATCGTCGGTGCCCACGGGGCGTTTATGGCCTAGTTTTCCTATTCTTCTTTTCTTTTCTTTTTTCGAAGAGTAAACGCTGTCCCTCCCTCTCGTACCTCCTTTCATCTCGGTATTCGGTGGGCCCTTTGCAGGAGAGGCTGTCTCCGAAACTGGGATGGCAGGGTGAGGGAGTGGGGGGGTAGTGTTTATCATTTTATGTGTGTCACTATTTAAAGACATAAAGGCTAAAAGTGAAGGAGCTGGAAAATACAAAAAGGGAATGCCAAATTGATGGAAGGCAAGATGACGAGGACATGGTTGTGTTGACAGAGGATGAGCAGGTCACAGATGCGTGTGTTGTGTATGTGTGTGTTTGTCTGCATTTTTTTTTTTCGTTAGTCCTCCAGAAATGTTTGGCAAACTGATGATAAAAAAAGTAAATAAATAATATCTGTCTTTCTAATGTCAAAGAGTTGTTCTTAAAAATGCATGGATGTGATATTCTCAAAAAGTATGTGTATAGTGAGTGCAATTCTGTGTGACTTACGTGTGCACTCCTTCAGAGGGGTGCTCGAGCTCATGTGGATGTTGTCTATCCAGATGTGTCCTCTGGTGCCGTGCACAAAAAAACCCTCCATCACAACCTAACTCAGCCAAAACAAGGGAGGAAGAGGAAGAGGAGGAAGGATAAATTGAAAAAGGAGAGGAGGAAGAGCAAGACAGAGACAGGATGAAGGCAAGGGGGCGCAGAGGGGTGGAGGCAAGTTGAGAATGGGGACAAGTAGGAGGAGGAGGAGGATGAGAACGAGGATAAAAACTTAATGTGGTGCTTGT
This sequence comes from Channa argus, assembly GCF_033026475.1. NCBI lineage: Eukaryota > Metazoa > Chordata > Actinopteri > Anabantiformes > Channidae > Channa > Channa argus. The sequence goes on from NC_090219.1 coordinate 4,490,814, forward strand.
GATTTCAAAGTTGCACACCACACTTGCAATCATCCTCCCCTTCTATGCAAGTTTCTTCAACTTACTTTTTATAAAAACATTAATTGCTTGTGATGTGTCTGACAAATGCACAGAGATCCCCAAACAATCATGCAGCCAATAGAGACATTATGGCTTACTTTAGCTTTATTTAAAGGCGAACCTGGCCCAAGGTGACAGAGAAGTTAAAACTGGTGCTCTCATATGATCTGACATGAACTCTCTTAAAGAAAAACTAATACAATACAAAGTTATATAAAGTTACACAATACAAAGTCTGACCCAGATACCCATCAAGCAGACATACTTCAATATAGCTCGCTAATATTGGCCAGAAATCTGATGCCTATTATATTATTGTTAATAAGAGTTCTCCTGCAAATAAAGATTTTTATTTTAGTTAAAAATTTGGGTTTATTACCTGGAAGTCCTTAGGGGAGCGAGGCAGAATGGTGCGACCCTCCTTCCAGACAGGGCCCTGGTCGTCTTTCAGTGTCCAAAGGAGCGTCTCCTCGTTTTGGGCATCGCGTAGCAGGACCTTTAACTGGCCCTGGGCTTCCCCCCACAGCTGGTAGGAGAAAAGCAGGCACAAGGGCCCGGTTTCAGCTGCCACCACGGGGCTTACAAGCCGGGCTCGTTGCTGCTCTGTCTTAAGGCTGGCATCCATGTACAGATAGCTGTTGAGTTCTAGAAGACAGTGAGATATGTTGAGAAGAGATTATTTTATGGATGTTTTTACCCATATTTAAAAATTCTTTACTCAGCTGGATAAACTGAATCACTGGTGCAGGTGATAAGTAGAAATTGTTGACACCAAATTTCACAGCAACAAGTGAATTTCAAGTGAATACAAGGTATGTTGAAAGACTGTGAAGACTTGTTCTAAATTGATGCTGTTGAAATGGGTTTGCTGGGCACAAATGGAGCACAAACATACCGTGTGTGTAGGTGTTTGTGTACAGTCATAAATTTATCATTAATCACCACTATTTACATATTCAGACAGATGTACACATGAACACACACATATAAAGTATGTTTATATACCAATATCGCTATTTATCTATATCCACACAAAAACACACATGTATCTCCAACGACATGTATATAATGTGTTTTCACACAGTTGTAGATTGCCAACATGACTCAAAAAGAAATTAATAACTACTTGCTAACAGGAATGGAATAACCACTTCACAATAGTCACACCAAACAATAGGGATATGACACACAACATAAACACACAGAAGAATAGACCAAGTGAGAGCATCAGTTGAACATGCACTGCTACCAGAACTACAGCCAAGACCCTTAGGGCCTTATTTCTCTTTATTCCCTTTAAGGTAAATGACTTAACGGAAAGGTGAAAAAAAAAAATCCCCCTGCTCCATTTGTTTAAACTAAAGGATGTTTATTTCCAAATTGGATGTCGAAACAAATTCTATTGTGAGGGGGAAATATTGGTGAGCCTACTTTATGAATGAGAGTGTGCATGAGACACAAAGAGACTGCTTGTTTGTGCCAATGTATGTGTAAGAGAGTGACTCAATGAGGCGTCTGGTGAAAAGTTTCTTAAGTGGGCCCCGTGGGAAAATGTCCATTATCAACAATCTGAAGATGAAGTCACCTGCTTGATGATAAACAGAATTGTGAGTGTATCAGATCAACTACAGCTTTTTTGTTTTACAGTCAAAAGAAAGTGGTTTGAAACAAAGCAGAGTGCATATTTCCAGAATCGGAATGTGTCTTTTTTGTATCACAGTAAAAATATAAAGTCCATCTTTTAACACTTTTGTCCCTTAACCAAAGCAACTTACAATAGCATCCACTAAGATGTATGTTTTTACCGTAGCCACGATCAAGTTATTGAGTGACTGGGTTGATAACCTTTGGTGTGTGTATGTATGTGTGTATTTGTGTATGTGGTCTTTCCAGCAGATCAGACAAGCAGTATCTGGAGGCACGGATCTTCGTCCGACTTGACAGCTCCCCTCTGCTCGCCATACGCCCAGACTCGCCTGTGTGTGACACTTCAGACATTGTGTGTGACAGTTTGTCCCTTGGCCCTTTGCAGCTCTGGAATGAATCTGTGTGTGTGTGTACTTTGTGTACTCTACTCTGCTCAACATTGGTGGGGTGTTTGTGTATGTGTACCTAGAGCGGATGTGTGAGTGAAACATATTTGTAACTCTGCAAGGTGTTTTATCACTCATTTTAATGTGTGTGCCGAAGCCTCTTCCATCTGCCTTGTGTCGAAGCATGGTGTCTTGCAGTGAACCCCCCATTGTTGTGCCTCTTGTTCACCAGACAGCTCATAATCGAGACTGCCTCACTTTACACAGCACAACAGAGCATTATTAATCCATTTCACAGTAGTATCCTGCAGTGAAAAGCACACAAGGAGACCATCTACGATGCCTAGTTAGCACATTTTACAAATAATACAACTGTATATGTTGGCTAATTCCACCTCTGTGCTTTACTTCTGGTTTCACTAACTGAGGCCCATAGGTGGGTAGAAGTCAGTTTCCGGGTCACATGAGAAAAAATAATTCTATAGTGGATTAAACAGTGATTTGATAGTGGTGAAATAATGATCCTGTGTTGGCTTGGGATTTGTGACCTTCGACATCAGCCGGAAAATCAAAGGCTGGCGTAGCGTGTCAAAAGGCTGGAAATGATACTCCATAGATGAAAGGCCCAACCAGACTAATCTAAGCAACCTTTTCCAATCCTGCCATGATGAAAAAAGCTGCTTTGAACCCCCCTGTCAAAGGCTGTTATGACCTAAATAGTTCATGCTTCAGGTAAATTTCTGTGTTTGCTATGAGATCTGTCGACCTGCTGAACATGACCGTGGTGACATCAGAAATCTGACAAAAAAAAGAAGTGGTGTGTTGGGGTGATGAACCTTTAGTTAAATACTGTCCAGGTGGAGAAATGCTTACTTTTTAATGAAGATTTGCTCAAGTCCAATCCAGTACTTGGGATATGGCTGAAGTAATGAAGGGACAGTAAGGAATGGCAATAATTGCTCGAATATGGAGTCTCCTGCACGGAACCTAATTGGAGCTAGTGAGACCTAACCCCTTCCTGCTGAGATGTCACATTTTGACACACGGAGATGGGCAGACAGTGAACCGGTGTATGTGACATGTGAAGCTGTATGTTAATGCTGGTGGTGTCTGTTTCTTTCTGACTTTCTCTATTTATTTTCACTTTCATTTGCTCAGAAAGAGCAGTTTGACTGGCAGACAATGTTGCTGCTATAAAAAAGATTGCTTTCAATTTAAGGAATTATTTTAATCAAATTGAAAAAGAACTCAATGAAGATGCACAAGGAGAATGACTCTATTTAATTATAAAAACAGTGCCTTGTCTAGACTCACTGAAGTTGATAAAATAAACTTATTGCATTTGTGCTTGTCAATTTTCTGCACGGAAATGAAATTCCCCTTGCAGATGCATACATAAAAGCTCTGCGCAAAACATTGATGCTTAAAGAAGCTGAAACTGATACTGTCCACCGTCAACCTAGGCTGCTAACTGCATTTCATTAAATCTTTCAGACTTATATGTCACACCATGTTTAAACTGTTTCAAGGCAGCATCTGCAGGACACTGTCCATCCACTGCTTGCAAGTTAGAGAGAAATGGAAGCTCCCTGAAGCAGCTGTGAATCACTGCGATAACCAGACAGCTGCAGTGAGTCAGAATCTTCACAAGACTGATGAGTACACTCACCGTGGCTGTGCAGAGACCAGTATAGAGGAGCATTGGGGTCATGTGTCCAACCACAAAGGCCATGGTCAAAGTCGCACACGCTGTCCGATGGGGGAGAGGTGGCTACTGTAGAGGTGAAAAGCCACGAGGAAGAAAAAGACAGTAAGAGGGAGAAAAGAGAATCATTTGATAAGTTCACAGAAGCTCTACATAATACAGCCCTTTCAAAGGCTTTCATCTTTGCTATTACAGCTTCCTAATAACACCATTAATCTAACATTTTGTTAGCTTTGATGTAAAACACTTTGTTGCCTGGTCTCACCTGTGGTTGTAATGGGGACGGTGGCGGTTTCAACGTCGACAGGCAGAGTTGGTGTGGCGGTGTCTGCTGGTGTGGAGATTTCTACAGAAACAAACAGAAAAAAGCCCAGTTCAAAAGGTGGTAGTATGACACAATCCTCAGACATTACATCAACAAACAAAGGACACATTAACTACTTCATGTTTCCTTAAGACGTTATTCATGTGGAATTTTTCCCTTTGTATCATGTAGATAGCCTCCGTAAGTACAGATGGGAGAGGAAATGATATTCAGCATATACTGTAAACATCATGTCTCAGTGTCCTGTTAAGGATCAATTAAAGTGCACCTCAAACTGAAACTGAAAGAGTGAAAGGTCTTTGTCCAAACCCAACTCCATAACCTGTCAGAAACAGGCAGAGGCAGGCACAGATAACCCTAGAGCACCCAAAGGGGCCCCTGTCATGTTGTGTCTGGGTGCTCAGGCGTCAGTATCTGTCTAAGACACACACTGACTCAAATTTACAGGAACACTATGCGCACACACACACACACACACACACACACACACACACGCTTATACACACACAGATGCAAGCTTATGGATGGATGTGTCTAACAAACTCCCCTCGACCTTGGACAGGATGATCACACTCTAGGACCACTCACTGGCTGTCAGGGAGGAAAAAGGGCACACACACACACCATCTCCTACTCTGTTTTCTTTTGCATGTGTGAGCTATCATGCATGTGTCTCCTTTACTCTATAACTCATGCGTGATAGGATAAAGAAGGAATAAACAAAGTGAAATGCATGATTTTCTCTCTGCCCTTAACACATATTTAAATGCACATATATCACAAAGAAGGAAAAACAACACACAAAAGTCCTAAATAAGCTCTGATTAACTCAGTAAAATCATCAACATCACATGTGCTCACAAACATCACATGTGCTCACAAACAGACACATGTTGAACAGACTGCAGCTGGAATGTAAAGTGGGAGAAAGCAGTGTGTTATTAGGAGCAGATGGGTGAACCCTGGTGTGTTACAGGAGTTTACACAGTTTGGGTCAGGTCTTGGTTCATGTGAATCATCATAGCAATAAACTGCAATTAGCATTTCTTCTCAATTTCTGTCTGTATAAACACTGAAAAAAATCACTATCAACATGTTTATACAATGAGCTGCAGCATTTTTTGTCACAATTCACTACACTATATTAACTAATTTAACTCACTTAAACGGGCATTTGCATTTTCAAGCATAATAAATTTCCAAATTCTTTGTTAGATCTCCCAGCCTCTACAACCTTCTCTGAGGCATAGAAAATCAATGATCTCATGTAAAACTCATCAGTTGGTAAAGTAAAGCAACAAATGCTTATAGTCACATAGTTAACTTGCTGAACACCATTTATGGCAATACTCCCACAATTCATTTGTCTCTTTTTCCATTACTAAACTATCATTTAAAAATTATGAAAGGCACTAAGGGAAACAACGCGGCATGATACACAATTGATCCGCTTTAAGGGACTTCCTGTGGAATTGAGCACGACGGTGCCACAGCTGGAGAAATGGCAGACATGAAAGGGCCGGCCACAGCTGGTGATGGCTTCTGACATTAACCCAACGTTAATGTCATGTCCTTTATACCAGTCATTAGCTACCTAATAAGAATCTTATCACTGCTCGACCCACCGGGAAGGTAGGGCAAGAAATGTAAGCATCTTTCTCAAATCTCTCTTCCTGCAGAGTTTCAAATGCAAGACCATCTCTTGTTGCCTCTTCTACTTTTTATTCTGTCTCTTGTGCTCACTCCTCTTGTTTGTCTTAGCCTTTGTTACCTTTTTATTCTAGTCTAACCTTTAAGTCCTCCAGTTAAGTCTTAGGACCAGGCGTAAAAATATACCGAATGCCTGAACATTACCTCGGTGCCAAAACACACACACACACACACACACACACACACACACACACACACACACACACACACACACACACACACACACACACGTGCAAGTACAACTAAACACATATAAACACACAGTCTAGTCCATTAAGATTCTATCCAGCTCCTGAGCACTCTATGCCTTCAAAGGTCAGGCCTTGTCACAGTGTAAATGTGCTGACCTTTCCAGGGTGTGACAGAAGTGTTAGGGGCAATGGGACCAGCTTTTGCATTTGTGTTGGTGCTTATGTGTATGTCAGACAAAAAGAAAATCTGTGTGAATGTATATGACCTGCCTACCTTGCCCCTAGCCATGTCCTTGATGTGTATGTGGACTATGCCAGAGTAGCATGAGGACAACCATGTGTGCACAGGCAGGCATGTATACGTGCAGTAGAGGGCCTTGTAATGCAGGAAAAGTCCCTCTGCAGCACAGTGTTGTCTTACATAATGTGTCTACTGCTGCATGTGATGATGCAAGTCATAATCATGCGCAGGATGAGACACCAACACTTACAACTGGACTCAAGGGAACTGCTGGCATAGATAATGGAGACGCCTATGCATACACACATGCTTACACAAATCTATGTAGACACACACTCAGATCAATACTTTTACAAATGTGTTTTTCAATATACACAGACACCAAAAACACACACGTTTACAGGATAGCAATGGCCAACCCTTACTGCATAAAAGACATTGCCCATTCCCAAACAGTCTGACTCAGCAATATGTCAAAGAGAAATAAAAAAAACTTCAATTATGTAGAAAGCCTTTCTGTAAATCTCTGCTTGGCAGTCCTGGCTACACACACACACAACACTGTGCACACGCACACACCCAAAAGAACGATAGGAAAGATGAGTAGCCATTGCTTGATATGTGGTGTTAAGCGCTAAAATCAAGGTCCACACACACACACACACACGCACACACACACACACACACAGACTGTCCAAAAGTATGGGATATTATGATAATGGTGAAACTTTAATATATAGCTTTAATATATATATATATATATATATATATATATATATATATATATATATATATATAACAGTTGATTGTTTAAACTGGTCATCATTTTATGAAGTGTTCAAATATATTTATTGGCACTATGAAGGAACCAGAAATCCACTGTGAAACTAAGACACCTAAGGTTTGCATTACAGTGCTCAGTACACAGTGCTCATAAGACTAAAATGATCCTACCTGGAGAAAGAAGGAGATGATCCTATTTTTTTACAGCTGGGTCTCTAAAATTTCCTACCTGAGCTCATACATTTTTCATATTTGGAGCACATCATTGGAGCAGCTCTGTGTGTGTGAGACAGCTGAGCATGAAACAGGGGAAACGAAAGAAGTCAGGACCAACAGCAGTGGAAAAGAGATGCAAGTGATGAGTAACAGGGGAGAAGGGGAGGAGAGGAAAGGAATGGAGGCATGGAAATGAAAAAAGAACAAAAACATTTATAGACCCACGCACTGGGCCTCAGGGTGGGATAGGAAAAAAATGCAGCCATGTGTAGGATTGCGGAGAAAGACCTTGTATGGCTTCTAGTGATAGGTGCTGCTATGTTCTGCTATGTAAAATAAATAGGGAAGACGGCAATAGACGGCTTACTGAGGACAGGGCAGAGAGAAGTGAATAGCTTGAGTGGAAGGGGAAGTAATGATTTACAGGATGTCAGCGGTAGTCCAGTATTCCTGCTGAGTTTGGAGGTCTGTGAACAATCTGTGACCCTGAGCAGATTTTTTTGTGCTACACAGACATCCACTCTATCAGGTTTAAGCCACCGTTTTACAAAAAAGTGGTACACTCCAAGGTTCTTGCGTTTTCATTTTGTCTCCATCTTTGGAGGTTGTGTTCATCGTTGTTATGTTTGTCTTCACTTACCACAGGTCACTTGTCATTCAAAAGCATATACAAACAGAATAAAGAAGAAAACAAAAGAAAATAAAGCAAAACCCACAAAGTTTCCTGTGTTTCATAGGAGATTGGGATGATCTTGGGAATAAAATCTGGGGCCAGGTGCAATAAAGCTGTAGATACATACTGTAAATGTATTTCGGAGACAGAATATGAATAGACACTCCTTTTTTAAATCAGATTTATTAAGCTCTCCCTGTTGTCATGTATTGCATACTTCGCCTCTGGGTGTCCCTGTTCTATAAATCTCAAGCATTTCGGAAATAGGTGCATGTGTACAAGTTTCATTTACACTCCCACAGTTAGCCCTAAATAAAGTGGAAACACCCTAAACATGCAGTCGCACATCTCTCTCCACATTCCTCTGTCATGAAAGGCCACTTTATGCTTTTAGTGCATAGGCATCGTATATACATCGTTTACCTGGAGGGTTGGGTACATCAGTGCATAAGTTAAATGACAATTGCATTTAATGAATTTTTATAATAATTTTCCTCATAATATAATATAACCACCATGCAAATGGATCTGCATTGTTGAAAGTGCACCAAAATGCACTGTACACATTATCAGATATATTATACTGTAAGTGGCCAATATAGCATTATTCACACTGTCAATTATGTTGTTATGGTAGAGATGAATGTTTGTCTGTGTGTTTGAATGTCAGCTAGAGACCAGTGCACTTCATCTGCATTTATGCAAGCACACAAACACACACTGAAAAACAAAAACATACATGATTCATCTCAATGAAGCTGTCGCCCAACTTGCATTTATAGAGGCATGGTGGTGTGTAGGAGTGTGAATGCTAGGAGTCTAGAAAGTGTACATGTATATGTCTCTCTTTGTGGTTTGTTTGGTGTATATGTGTGTGTCCAATTGTGCACTTGTGTGTCTTTACTTGTATGTAAGTGCTGAGCATGCTGCAATATACACCAAAGTCATCCTGTTCAGACACAAAGGGAGTGGTAAACAGTCAGAGTCCATATGTGGGCAAGTGGAGAATGTGTGTGTCTCCAGCACTACCTCACATCTGGATGACAGACCACACTGGAAAGTGATCAAGCCAGTGCTCTCTCTCTCTCTCTCTCTCTCTCTCTCTCTCCTTCTGTAGGGACACATTCTTTAAACCAAACCCTGGCCACTCCCTGCTAACACTTGTTGTACACTAGAACCTTATAGAGAGCCTACCTAATACAGTATATTTTGAATGAAACAATGTCAGAAATGAAATACTCTCAGGGAACTTTCACTTTGCTTTCACTTGCCCATTTTTCCATGCATTTTTTACTTTTACGTTGGACTACTGTAATTCCCTACTTTTGGGGTGTCCTAATAACTCTCTAAAAAGCCTTCAATTAATCCAAAATGCTGCAGCAAGAGTGCTGACTGGATTAGGAAAGAGAGATCATATTTCACCTTCTCTAGCTTCTCTCCATTGGCTTCCAATAAAATCTAGAATAGAGTTCAAAACCCTCCTCCTTACATACAAAGCTCTTAATGGTCAAGCTCCATCATATTTAAAAAATCCCATATTTCTGTATCTCCTGATTAGACCACTTCGATCCCAGAATACAGGCCTACTTGTGGTTCCCAGAGTTTGTAAAAGTAGAATGGTAGGCAGAGCCTTTAGCTATCAAGCTCCTCTCCTGTGGAAACAGCTTCCAATCCAAATTCAGGGGGCAGACACCCTTTCTACTTTTAAGACTACGCTTAAAACCTTCCTTTTTGATAAGGCTTATAGTTAAAACTGCTCACTCAACCTGAACTAGCTCCTACTTAAGATGCTATAGGTTTAGAGTGTTGGGGGACTCCTGCAAGTGCAATGAGCTCCTCTCCTCTTTTTCTCTATACATTTATTTGTCACCACTGTATGCTATTAATTTTGTGTCCTCCAAACTAGTATAATGCTTTGTTGTTGCTTTGTTGTTGTTTTGTTGTTGCTTTTGTTGTCGTTTTGTTGTTGCTTTTTGTTGTTGTTTTGTTATTGCTTTTTGTTGCTCTGTTCTTTTCTCCCTTCACTTTCCACTCACCCCAACCGGTGAAGGCAGATGGCCGCCCACCCTGAGCCTGGTTCTGCTGGAGGTTTCTCCCGTTAAAGGGAGTTTTTCCTCTCCACTGTTGCCTAGGGCTTGTTCAAGGGGGATTTGTTGTGTACTCTCGACTTTATTCTGTAAAGTGCCTTGAGATGACTTTAAAAATTGGTGTAAATTGGTGCTATATAAATAAAGTTGAATTGAATTGAATTAATGTGAGCCTCACTTTCCTGGGGAGCTCATGGTCCAAACAGGTTTGGTTAGACCACTTGAATTAAAGGCAGTGTAGGAAAAAACATTTAGCCTGAAATACTGCATGCATGAAGTATACAATGAAATGATTCCTAGGAACAACAGTAGAGAATCCTACCTGGAAGGTCACAGGCCAATATCTCAACCCTCATCCCAATGCCTGCTGGAGACCATCTCTCAGGATACAGCCTTATGTACTGGGCCACTGTCTCCTCAAAATGGCGCAACTCGGGTGTGTCATAATGTGTGTTCCCCTCGAATATCTGCACAAAATACACATGCGTTGTCTGTATTTGGCAAGAAACACATCATTCTTTTCCCATCTGTCCTTCTTAACTCACCTTGGGTAGGCTTGTCTTGCTATCCATGATGAAATTCCACTCTTTTGCATTCAGGCTGTGTGCCACTTTGTACTTTCTAACAAATGCACGGTTATCTGTGGTCGCCCCACTTCCTGCATCTCCTCCCCTTGCTCCTTGGGTGATCACTCCACGCACTGTCTTAGGCACACCCAAGTCCACCTGCAGGGATTAGTTTTTGATTTTTATCATTTTATTAATGAACCTTAAACAAATGCTTATTATTTGTTAACTGTCTCTGGCAGTTGCACTAGGAACATGTAAAAGCCAGAACACTAAATCTGAACCGAAAAAACATAATATGAAATAGAATAGAGGCCCAGTTATATATTTGTATTTACTAATATTTATCCTTATTAGCTGCAATGTGTAAAAGAGTTATTCTTATTGGGGAGTCCAGCTGCAAATCTTTTACATACAATGTATACTATTATACTCATGTTTGGGAATAATTGGTAGAGTGATTATTGATTCATTCAGATTAAAATAACACACCTTGCAATTTTAACTTATTAAAAAAACATAGAAATGTGGATTTGCAAGGTACTGACAAACATTGAATAATGTAATCACCTGTAGCCATTCCTCTCCAGCCAGGGGCTGTGCAGGGGCGGGGAACCAACCAGAGCGACTGGCCACTAGACGAGCAGTCCCAGGATTCCACACCATGTCCCTGCTGGAGGAGGCTGAGATCTGGGCATCAGGTAGCAGGCCAGACAGCAGGCCCTGCAGGTCTGAACATGGAGCATCTGGATTGGAAAGTGGAGAGGGCAAAGATTACTTTAACCTTCATCTTGGGGGGTGAAGCTGGGGAGGTTGATGGCAAAGTTTCAGCAACAACCTAACATACACTCACACTGTTACACACATTCCCACCTGGGAGCTGTTAAGCTTCACCACAGGATTGCAATACCGGCTACTATGCATTAAGAGTTTAGACTGGAACAAGTACGAGTGGGTGAGGTGAAAGATTACAGAGGGAGGGAAGTGAAAGAGATGTGTAGTACAGCACTACTGCTTCATGTCCAATATGCAATTAGACTGCCATTAGTGAGATAAAAGCAAATGTTAAGTCTGCTGCTGAATGGGCACATGTTCCTGCTTTGCATTCATGCACTCAAGAAAATATTTAAGTGCTTTTATATACGTTGTTCACTGTATTGTCTCTGTGTTCTATACAATGACTTGTCTGTTCACTATGCACCCTGTACATGTGCACTGACTGCACTTGGAAATGAAACCCATTCAGATATGGATGGTTGAGAAGTGTAGAAAGTAACCTGCTGAGGGAGTATGTGAGAGGGAGAAATGAGGATTAAGGGGATAAAAAGGTATAATAAGAGGAGCTGGGAGGCAGAAAAGTAGAGAGGAAAGAGATTGGGAAAAAAATATCCAGCAAAAGGGACTTGGAGCTGAGGATGACGGCTTGGGGAGGCTGGGAGAAGGAAAGCAAGATGTAGAGATGAGAGTCCTACAAAGACAAACAGTAGGAGATGGAAGGATGGAAGGAGGAAGAGTAAGAGACTAGTGGTGGTGATAGGTAGGGAGTTAGGAGAGCTTGATGAGGAAGAACGGAGAGGCACACAGAGAAAGATAGAAAGGGCAGAAGGTAGAGAGCTGAGAAGATGTTAGTTTTGCTGATGGTTTAAGAGAACATAGATCAAAGTTTCATGCTGTTATGTCACTGCAATAGCAGGAGATGTAAATAATGAATAAAAGGCACAGGATGTGTGTGTGCATGTGTGTATGTGCCAGTGGTGTTTGTATACATTTTACAGGGTGTGTCTGCTTTTGAGGTCAGCTGCTATATTTAGAAACCGACTGTGTGTGGATGTACCTGTACTGTTACAACTAATAGCTGTTTCAATAGCAGCTGTTGAGGCTGAAGCGAATCAGAGTTTCTGCTGTAATAGTGAACAGGGAGCCATGAATGATTGATCCATACTCATTTCTCGATATAGAGCTTGCACAGCAGAGAGGACACATCAAAAAAGGATCCAAAACCATAAGAGGAAAAAAGAGTGGAACTGGGGATATTAGAGGGAGGAAGCGAGCATAGAGAAGAAGTGGGAGACAGGATAATGACACTGGTGTTGCCTCTGGAGGGAAGAGTAGAGTAAAAGTTTCCTTTAATTAGCCTAAGGCTGCTATGTTTAAAAGAAAGCAGGGCAAGTGTGGGAGAGAGTCTAAATACACATACTGTACATTGTGAGAGTGTATTGTGAGAGTGGTTTATATGGTTGATTTTTTTTATGTTCAATGTCTTTAATCTTTTTAAAGAAAATATATTTAGTGTTATGTTTTTTCTTGGTAAGACAATAGAAGCAACAGGACCTAAATCCCTAAATCAGCATAGTTGTCAAACATGCAGCAGAAAACTGTTGCAGTTTCACACAGGCAACATTTTCTACTATTTATTTGAAAAACCTTGTGACACACGCCTACACACACACACACCTGTAATCTGGCATCCATAGAGCTCAAAGCGGAGGGCGATGCCGTTCTTCCAGGTCTGGGGTCGGATACGGACAAAACGTGCCAAAACTGGTTGTGGGACCCGGTTCAGAACCACCTCAGCTGGGTCTGTATTAGCATGAAAAATCTGGAAAAACAGAGAAAAATTCAAACCAAAGAAACGGTGGTCACTTTCAGAAGGAGATGTACTGTACAGATTTGTGCACTGTCTTATCTCACTTATTCTCACTCCGTCCCTCCCTCCCTCCTTTCTAAACATCTGAACCTTGCATGATATCATGGCAACACACACACACACACACACACACACCCTTTTGCTCTACACCCACCCACTGTTAATAGTTTTGCTTGGCTACACACACACACACAGTGGCAGCCCGGACAAAGCAGAGACAACCCAAACATGGATCCAATGTCACACGGCCAGCTGTCGATGTGTTTTGGGGTCAAAGGTTCGGTGCTCGAAGGGTGAGAAAGCTTGGCGATGGATGAGGGTTTCTCTCTCATCCATGATCACTCATCCACCATCTCATAATAAGGTTCTATACACTTCTATGCTGGTGGTCATAGGAAGCTGTAGTAGACATGACCTGACATGGCCCAACATGATGGGCCTACACATGCAGGAACTCTGCCCAGGTGGGCAGGATGTGAGTGAAATTTGCTTCCTGAAGTTTCCACCCAAAAGCATCAATATTGAATTCTTCTTCATGGACACTCCCTTCCTTCCATTTGCTCTTAAATAGTGGAAAAGGGCAGTAGGGGTCGGAGGGCAAATATAACCATAATGATCAAGTTACTTCCTGTTTTGGGCAGAAAATCAACCCATAATGCTCAAGAGTGTGGGATGGGGACACTCAATGAAAGATATGAGCCTTCCTTTCTTTCCTTTTTCTGACAGGAGCGGTTTGCAAAACTTTGTAATTATGAACAACTTCCTCATCATCCACCTCTTTTTCCCTTCACTCAGTTTGTTGTTACCACATCTCTCTGAATCCATTTATCGCAAAGCCACCATTCTTTCTTTAAATTGTTTCTTAAAGACTCTACAGCTGATTTTTCTCCACATCTCTCTCTCACCCCCATATGCCTTTCTTTCTTTTGGTTAATGGCTATAAACTGAAACCACACACACAATGACACAGGAAACCACAGGAACCCACACAAACACACACACACATCCTACTCACTCACTTAGACAGGGAGAGCATATTCAGTGACTGTTAAATGTCATTCAGTCTATCTGTCTGTGGTTGACCGTGCCAGCTGATAGAGGAGCCACTGTTGACCGACACATCAGTGGAACCACACTGACATCACGGCCACCACACACAATGGAAAGCCAGAAAGACGTCTGCTACTATCACTGGAATAAAAATTTAAAGGCAGCATGTCTAGAAAAACGTCCCTACATGATTTTTCTTTTACTTTAATCCAAGCATGGGATGATCAAACATAGCCTAAAAATGTTATTCCCTCTTCTTTTGATAATGCTTGTATTCATTATTCAAGTGATAAACCAACAGGTTTCATTTTAATTAGAAAATATTACTCTGCCAAACTGATGTGAAGTGACCCATTTGTAAAATTCCCTGTCTGGCACATGCCTCTCAAAATGACATGATATTCCAGAAATTCCATAACCAGTGGGAATATAACTGATATGATTTCCTTCTTGAGGGGTTTTATTTGATTTTGGGCATGGCCTGATTTAATCAAGTGCAGCTGACACTGGTAATACAAAGCAGCATGAGTGTTTGAACAGATAAGCAGGGCTATCACTGCTGTATCTGCTGCTGGATTGAAGATAGACAGTTGTTATGTTTACCTAAGAGGCCAAACAGTGGATGGGGGCTCTTATGGGGGTTATGTAAACACCCACGCATGCTCACACAAAGACAAGTGTATGATGGAGGGTCTGCCTCACATGCATGAACCAACCCATCTTCACCACTCCCAGACATTCTGTCGGTGAAACAAAGAACGCTGGAAAAACAGAAAAAGACTCAGAAGAATAGCTGAACAGATTGTGAGAAAGAGGCGAGAGGAAAAAAAAAGGTTGAATGAAAGGAAAAAGATATAACTTATTGAAGAACAGGAACAGAGAAATGTGAAAGAGGAAGCAGGGAGTGGTGATGAGTGGGAAGAAATGAACAACAAAGAGATTCATCACTGGAACAGGAAATAGTCCCTTCAAGTGTTGATCTCATAATAAGGCAAAACTGCTAACTTCAGTGGAATTTCCAGAGTTTTGAAATAAATTGTTATCACTACTCAGCGTTAACCCAATCGCATAATTGGGCAAACATAACTCACGCACCTAAATATGTTGTCTAAGCTTATTAACTTTTCAAGCACTATCATTTTAAGAGCATTATATAAATTGTTACTAGTGGTTTAAACATCAAAATAAAAATATGCAATAAATAAACAAACAAAAGAGGAATAAGACAGACCATAAACTGTTTAGTTTTAAAAGTGGAAAGTTTTAAAATGTATTTGTCCATTACGACTTCCCAGAAATGCCCAATGCCCAAAATGCTCACCATGACTAAAAGGCCATTAGCTGGTGCATTATAATATTGCCAGCTGCTTTACTTTGTCTTCTCTGGATAAAAGCAGGGGATTTGGCCAACATTACACACACACACACACACACACACACACACACACACACACACACAGGCACATACACGCACTCACACAAACACAGAAACACACACACACACACACAAAAACAAGAAAAAACAATTTGTTCTCTATGAATCAGCTCTCAGGCGGCTCTTTCCATTTTTCTACTGGATATAAGAAGAGATAGAAAAAACTTAGACAGGAGGACATTAAGCAAGACAGACCGAAGACAGAAGAAGACAATGAGAAGTTGTCAGTTTGCTCTTAGCCACTTCTTTCCTCTTCACTTCCTGTCATCTATTGTCAAAGTACCTAAAAGGTTGCTCATTTGACCTATTACCTCCAAGGTTAAAAGTTAATGGCCCGAGGAAAAAAATGGTTGGTCACTGACCAATGTGCTGATAACTTGGTTACTTTTTGACCAACAGGGAATGAATGAGGTAGTGTGAAAGCCCATTAAAATTAAAATGTGTTTTCTTATTGAGGACAGACAAGTGTTTTTGTATGGCATCCGGAAGGGCAAGGCTGCCAGTCTGGTATCTGGAGCTGCCGCTGTAATCTGCCTGACAACTGGCATGTCTTTTATGCTCCCGTATGCATTTGTCTGTGTCTAGCGTCCAACATCCACGTGGTGTGCATGCAAGGTTACTGAAAAATTAACGTTGACATGTTGCGTCTCCTAGTGTGGAGAATCATGAAAATATAACGAACCTCCGCTGTAGTCTAGTCCCCACAACCCCATACACACACATAGAGAAAGCAACATGCAACAGTCAGTCATTTGCGTGGACATTGGCAGGACATGGGCAAGATGACTATTAACTATTAATGAGTTCTTGGTCACTGAATGAGGTCACTGTAAAAGGCAGTTCTGTGTTATTGTTAACAACCTCTGAAAAGATCTAAAGCTATGGACCGACAAATAGAGTGCAAAAAGTGCATCTTAAAGAACTTCATTTTACTTGGTCTTTCTCAGAGTGGAAGAAATTAGTTTCCTGGAAAATTTGCCATGGATAGATGTACATCATGGCTTGATTCATTTACCATTTCTCTCTCTTTCTCTCTCTGTCTCTTTCTCTCTCTCAATTCTGTGTTTTTGGCACATCTCTTCCTCTGCTAGTGTTTTTCCTCAAGCTGATGGCACCATGGGGATATGTGACGAGCTCTGCACAAAACATTATTCGTTCACTGGCCATTTTTTCACCCTTGTGTTGTTCCCTCAACCCCAGTCTCTCTGTCCATTACACTCCTCATCCCTGTGTTCCTGCTCTAGTTATTCAGTCTGTCTCTCTGTTTCTAGCCATCATCCCCCCACCATTCCATCTTTGCTACAGACGTTGTCTCCCTCCCTTCTTCTTGGCTCTTGGTATGAAGATGTTGACAGTACGAACTGGTTCCAGCTGGCCGCAATCCCCTACTGGTTCTAAGAGGGGCAAGCAACGTGTGTGTGTGCATGTGTGTAAAGGTGGATGCACCTGTCTTTATAAATGGTGCAAACAATGTACAGAATATACTATACTATATAGAGTGATAACACTGGAACAAACTGGGAAGCTTTGACATGTGTGTAACCTAACTTCTCTCTTATATGTGTATATGTAGAGTTGTGTTTGTTTTAGCATTAAAAAATTTGAGTGTGTGTCTTTATCTCGGTGTGTGACATAGAATGATGGAGGAGCAGGCTAAAATGCTGTGTGGGCTTTTTCCTTCCAGGTTACTTTGTGTGTGTGTGTGTGTGTGTGTGTGTGTGTGTTGATCAGATTTAGTACAGGCTCAAACTGCTTTTCACTAACACAATGCTTGGTTAGCACTGGGACTGGTGGGATTTTCCTCAGAGACAGGTGGCATTGTGTGTCTTTAACGTTCATTTGTTTGGGTGCACTTGTGTGTCTGTTACACACAAAAGAAGTGTGTGTCTTTACTTATATGCAAGTGTGTGAGTGATTCCTAAGTGGGCTGGCATCTCATCAAGTAATGATGTGTGTATGAGTGGTGTGATTTAGAATTAACATGGGCGTCAAACTGAAAACGTGTCAAAAAAAAAATCACACATGTGCACAGAGCCTGTTTGCTGGTGTGATTGAGGTGAGGGAATTTGCAGTGCTGATGTTTTTCTCTTCACACATCATTTTATTTCACTAAAGCTTCTCCTCTTTAGCTTCTCTGTCTATGTGCCTCTCTTTCTGTCGTATAATCTTTATTGGCATTAAAATCTTTAGTCTTTCTTAATAGCAAATAAGCACACAAACTGTGACAATAAATGGCAACATCCCTTCTCACAATAACAAACACAGTGAGGTAAGAACTGCCAAGCCTTTTCTTTAATTCATGGGTGATTCATATCTGATGCACAGACACACTTATGGCTCAACTTTGCACAAACACACACTACGCTACCCACACAGGCAGATGCACTATTCCAAAGCCACATTAGCTTCAAGCTCACTGTTAAATGACAATTAGAAGAATCAAATCCCAGTCATTACAGGACCCCCTGACGAGAACTGAGCTTCAACCACTTAAAGGCTCTTTTGGGGGCTTAGGATGGGCTAACTGGGAGTTTGTACGACATGACTGGTGGATTAGCAGTCACGGAAGATTCAACTGTAGCCCACAGGGACCACAAGAGAACCTGGCTGACAAGGAGAGTGATGAGCACTGTGAAACCTTCAGTTTCAGTATTATAAAATCAGGCCAGGCTGAAATCATGACTGCAGATTTTGCTTCATTGTGTGCAATTTGTCAAAATGGTACTCCTGAGTCCCATCCAAGCATTTGGGTCTGTGGTCAGCAAAAATACAAATAAAGATTTAACCAACGTGATTGGAGATGTCATGGATCTATATTATGCATCAGAGAACATGAATGCAAAATAAATCCCTGCGGATTTTAAGTAGAATTTGGACGTATCACACAAGGAGTAAATGTGGTACTTGTCATCTTTTCTTTATGATCATCAAAACAAATGGCATATTTAATTATATCTAGAATTTATGATGAGCCATGTATATATTTAATGTCTGATTTGTAAAAGTAGTAAACAGTATTTGAAGGTTTGATCTTGGTTTTGGGGAATATTCACAAACTGAATTAAGATTATTTGATACAATATTCAAAAAGTGCTCTATACATATTTTATAGTAACAGCCACTTCTGCTATAACACAAATCTGCTATCTTTTATTGATCTTTCATCTTCCTACTGGACTTTGTGAATTGTAAAAGCTGAAAACATAACCAATTTTAACATTTCAAAGTGACCACTCCTATATAGAGCAATATCTCCCCAAAGCCTGTTAATGCATCTGTCTGGTGCTATGTCTGAACATTTTTTTTTTGCTCAAATAGATTAGTGGACTCAAATTACAAAGTACAGAAACAGAGGCACACATCATATGCATATGCGCACACACGCGCAATCTCCAGACAGAGAGAGCAGTCAGAGGTTATTTAACAGGAGATCTGTAGATTTTGTGTGGATATGTAGTGAAGGAGTAGAAACCATCTGGGGGGCCAGGGTAGGGGTGGGGGGTTGTAATAAATTGCACAGATGTTGACTTCTTAAGTCAATCTACATTTGTCTCAATAATCTCAACATCAAATACCCCCAACTGGTCCCACCCAAACCAATCACTGGCACTCGCAGAAGGGGGCTCCCAGTTTGTGAGGGTACTGTAAGTGTGTGTGGATTAACTCCATTCCACACACCCCCACGCCTGTCACAATTTATTATTTGTGCTTGAAATCCACAGTGACCTTAACCACCGTACGAGGGATATTTCAAATCCCCTTAAGACAAACGTACAGTAGACTGCATCATAACAACAACAACATCCTGCACTGTAAAAGCATTCATACACAACTCTGTGTGTAAACCTATTCCATTTGTCCTCAGACAAACAAACAATGACAGATCAATTACAGCACTGAACATAATCAGCTTCAGAAAATAATATACCACAAACTTGCCCAGCCAACACCTGGTGTGGCTCCAAAAGTTTCACAACCCCAGGTGTTGGTTAATGTGTGTGTATGTGTGTGTCCTGGTGTAGGAGAGATGATGAATAGCAAGCTCAGATAAGGGCACATAAAGGACTCCATTGTTCTTGTTTGTCAGCTTCTCTCTTTTCTTTATCTCTTTCTCCCTCCTATTCTATCCTTCTCTACATCATGGGGTCATGGCCGAGGTTCATAAACAGTCCTAGAAGGGGAATAACTTCAGGAATGTTGCATCTCTTGATACGGTTCTTGGATGTACACAACAAACCCTGTTGTTGGAAAACATACAGTACCATGATGGTAGTGTAAAGGTTGGAGAAAGGGCACTACAAGTTCAAATCCCAATGAGAAAAAGGGGAAATGTTTCCTTTTAGGTTCTTTGACCATAAATTATTTCTAATGGATGCAATTAGGTTTTGCTTCCAACTACACTTACTTAATTATGACAGTTTCTAGTGTTAATTTACATGAATCATTTCAATGTACAGTACTTGTATGTAAATGTGTGTGTATAAAAGCCTACCTTGTGGTTCTTGCCATGTCTGTACACCATCCAATCCTCTCCATTTGTGCTAACTTCCAATTTGAAAGTGTTGACATAGTAGGATTTCTGAGTCTCTTTTGAAATGGCTCCCTGTGTGGCGATGCCTGTCAAAACCTTCAGGAAGTGAAGATCAACCTTAAAAAAAACAAAACCAAATAATTTAAAGCTGCATTTCTTGTATTTAAGATGTATAATATTAATAACCAGAAAAACCTGAAAAAGAATAGACCAGGGTAATAGAACGACATTGTTGGATACTGTAGAAATTCATGGTGTCCAGAGCTGATGTAGATAACAGTGACAGACCAGCTGCTGAGTCTATCACACAGACAGCAGAGGATGGACACCAACTGTGGCCTACTGCTGAGGAAGCCTGAGGAAGTCTTCACATTGTCGTGTGTGTGAAGAGAGGAAGACTGGAGGCAAAGATCAATGGCATAGTGTTTGGATGCAATCTAGATGAGCACCATCATCAATCACAAGCTTCTGGCCCACTCTCCTCTGCATTTGTGTGTGTATAAGTGTGTCTCTATATGAATGCATACATGTGAACCCATGTTTGTTCCAGGCAGGAAAGAATGACAGTGCAGCAGTACTTCCTTATGATCAGTTCACAGTTCTCCATTTCCTTTGTGTGTGTATAAGTGTGTGTGTATGTGTGTGTGCATGCGTGTGTGTTCTGCTCTACATCCTCACTATATAAAAGAAACTGTTGCCTTGTCCAGTGTGTGACTATACATCTTTAGTATCGCTGAGAAATTTTCTCTACATTTTATGTCCTCAGCATGTAGACGTAAAGCTGCACTAAACTGCGCTTAGCAATCAAAATGATGTGTGATACAATATGATCTTCCAGATAAACACCTGTATATACTCCTTGTTGCTGTCTTCTGAGGGTGTCCAGGCATTGTCATCGTTGTTAAGACGGGCCTGCCGTGGCAACCAGCGGTTGTCGTAGAACGATGTAGAAGCGGTGATCTGATCGTCGCTGATCTTCCCTGACTCCATACCGAGTGCCATGCTACAGTGGAATGCTGATGAGAGAGGGGAAATGGAGAGAGTAAGATTTTAACTGTACATATGTTGATGTGGCTTCCTAGTGGATACAGAAAATGAAAGTAACAGAAAGAAAGAAAGTTCAATAGAATGGATGAGAGATGCAAGAAAAACATTTAAAAGAGTGAAACAGAAGATCAAGCAGTGTATTATAGAGCTTGAAGAAAGAGTCACAAAGGTAAATCCAGACAGAAAAGGGCAGAGGGAGACATAAAACAGCCCAACAGGTGAACAGAGGTAAATTGAGGTGAAGTTAATTTATATTCTAAAAGAAAATAGTACGAGTCTGCTTCTGAGAAATCATGCTCTCTTAGGTGAGAGAGCAAAACAGCCTGAGAGGAGAGAGACAACTTCAAGATTGGAATAGCATTAAAGCAGGCAATGCTGAAAAGATTGAGAGGGCGAGAGGAGTGAAAGATGAAGAAACAAAGACAAGAGTGAGCAGAGATGATGGAGAACTGGTAAAAGAGAGAAAAGAGAGAAGGGAATACAAACAGGTAAACAAACATACATATAGAGATTTTGAACCCACACACCCTCCATAAAAGTTATCTCGGACTCACAGTCAGTGACTTCCTTGTGTGTTATGTTGTAGCGAGCGGAGAAGCCATCTTTGGCCACAGCCATGTCAGTGTGGAAGGACAGGGACAGCAGGCCGGAGGACGACTGGATCTCTGGAGGGATCTTTGTCCCACAGTAACGGCCAATCAGAGGAGAGACTGCAGACACAATCACATAAATCCAGGTTTATTATACTACTGTACCAATATAAACATGCCTTTTATGTTATAATTTTTTAAAAGTTTTAACCTTAGTTTTTTTAGTAAGTAAGTATGAGTAATTTTTAGTAATTAGTAATTTATAGTAATTTTGTTTATTTAGCTTAGTAATGTTTTATTTTAAAGTATTATTTTAATGTAGTATCTGGTTAGATTGCTTTTTGCTATATTCTGCTAAATGCTACAAGCACAGCGTAAAATATTTAGTCCTAACGTGTCTTTAGGAACCAGGGTGCTTTTTCTATTATCTAAAATTATAAAAAAGATTGCAGCACTGCAAAAACAGGTGTTCGGTGGTCACGCTAGTTCAGTAAGTGCTGTCTAATGAGTCGCAACATGCTTTTCCCCAACTCTCTTCCTCCCATCATTCTTCTTTCTCAGTTTTCTCTCCTGTCCATCCCTCCATCTGCCATGTGTGTCTCAGCCAGGGCCCAGCAGGGGGGTTGGAATCCCTGCCCTAATGCGGGCTGCACTGAGATCAGCTGCAGACATACACACACTTACACACACTGACACATGCACAAATGCACCAGCGAGGATTACTTTAGTCTCAAGAGTGGCTCCCTTGCCAGACACCAAATTCTTCACCCTTCCGTCTTGTTTCCCATCCCTTTTTTATGCCTGAGGACTCGGCTCACTGGAACTGGGTTACACATTAATTTCCTCCTAATTCTCAACTTTGAATGGTATAAATTGTTTTTAGCTATCAAAGCTCCCAAATTCAAGGCTATAATTGGAATTTTAAATCCACTTGGATCCCTTTTTAGTAAATGAAAATGAAATAATTAGAGCAAATCCTCAGTTCCCTGCTTCACTTTAAAAAAGTGACGGGAGAAAGAAATAGAAAGAAAAGGAACAAGAGAGAGGTGAGAAATGAACCAATCACTACTACAAATGTGGTTTTAATGACCACCCTAGCAACTAACATTATGGCAGTCACTATCAAAGTCCCTGATGATATCATCAAGTGTTTTTTCCTTGCTACTTCCTGATTCCCGCTGATAGGCCACATTGGAGGCAGTCAGCACCTCTTATTGGATACAGGCAGATATGCATCATGGTCGTCACTCTCACTCGGCATGGGGAGGAAGGAAGTGCTAGGTGATAAGGAGGGGAGACAGGGAGTATAGGAAGGGGGTGATGAAGGGTGTTATTATGAAGAGGGAAGGGGGCATGGGAAAGGGCTGCTCCTTAGGGGTGTCGAGGCACTTTCAGCTCCCTGTGTGAAATAATGTTTCCTCTCTGTAATGTAAAGAAATCTAAAGCAAGGCTGCATACATCAAAGAGAGTGGTGGCTGCTCGGGAAATTGAACACTGTTATAAAAATGTATGTGGGGGAATGTGGCGGAGTCCTATATGCAGATATGAATATGTTTGAGCATGTGTGTTATCGTCAGAACCCAGAAACATACATTTTTCAAGCATGTGTGTATTTTTACAACATAATAAGTAAGTCTATAAGTGAGTTTTCTGATATCTGAATGCTTGTCTAGAGTCACTTTGGTTGTTTGCGTGTGCATGCCCTTACCTTGCGGCAGGCCATCCCACACGTCTAACCAGTCGTACTTGCAGTCACCCTCACCCACTAGAAGGGGGTCGTTCTCAAGGTCAAAGGTAAGAAACGTGAGGGTGATGTCCATGCGGGGCGGGGCAATGATCATGTAGGAGCACTCCAGGTTGTGAGGGTATTTATCTGGGAAGCCTGGGGACTCGATCATGCCGGAGGAGCTGGTGAAATTACGGAAGCAGAACTCCGAACCTGAGCAGATAAGGGATAAGAGGATATTTAGAAAGGAATAAACAATCAGTCATATTAGATGGAGATACAGGCATAAGCAATCGATCACATGGGGATATCTCATCTGACTTGCAGAGGGTGTTTCAGAGAGTCGTTCATCACTGACAGCAAGCTGGAATATACAGCAGTTGTGGTAGTGAAACACACAAACACACATGGTTTACAATTACCGATGGAGGAGAAAATACTCAGTGAGCAAATGTTCAAGTAGGCATGCCTAACATTATATCATGCTTCACAAGCATAGTAATGGCTCTTTCTTCAGTCATGAACAGTACTCATCTTAATAGAGAGGTAGTAATATTATGTTTAATGGCTTACCTACTGTTGGAAGATTACATCTTCATATATTGCATTACATATTATAATGTGTATAATATCAAATGAGACACAAAGAGCTTCAGAGGAGAGTGGACACATTGTTTTACTGCATATTTTCAAAACAAATATTGTCTGCCACTCTTTCTAATCTTTTTGCATTCACTTTCTGTGTCTATCATTGACACACACCAAAAAATGTTGTGTAATGGTTCTAAGTGGGCCCTTTGCGGTGGCTCCTCATTGGCCATGTAGATTTATGTGCCCTGGGCGGCTCACCTTGAGCGGCAGCAGCTGTGGGCTCAGATCATCAACCCATCAGCCACTGCTCCGCAGCCATTGGGGAGCCTGAGTCACAGCCGAGTGTTTATGGACTGGCACATCAATGAGGGTGAGAGAGCTGATGGTCCAGCACATGCACACAGGCACAAACGCACAAAACAGACGAGGCACAATCTTCACATACGCAGCCTCATTCATAAACCTCTGTCTTTTCTCCATGAACATTTCTATCTTTATTTTTATGCAGTAAACAATTGTGTCTGTTTAGCTGTATGTTTCTATGTTTATGCTCATCAGAAGAGCAAATATTTGTGTGTAACGGATTTTGACCTTAGATATAGGTCTAACTGGCTGCTTGAAATGCCCGTAACAGCCTTTTCTAGTACAAAATACTGTACCTTTTCACGGCTATTTATATTTAAGTGCATTTGCTAAATGACAGAGAATACAATTCATATTATTTTTGCCAACACCATGCACCTACTAAGTAAATAACTAGCATAAGGAAAAGAGTGTTTTTGAAGTATTTCCCGCTGACTATGTTGGAAGGCAGACAGGCAGGTCAGGGTAAAGAGACTCAGGGGAGAAGCTTCTGGTGGATTTAAACCTGGGAAACTGAGGTTGTATCCAGCGGTACTGCACTGTCTCAGAGAACTTCCTGGCTGTGTTTGACAACCAGATACATGTTCATAAAAGAAGCGTTTAGGAGCACATTCCTTCTGCAGCATTCCTCTGAGGCACCAATCCTTATTATCAGGCAGCTCTATAAAAGTAGAGGGTTCGACTGGCTGCTCTGGCCCTCCCGTGTCTACACTTGGTTAATGGGAGAGAACTGACCCCAATCAGCAAGCCGAGAGAAGGAAAAAACACAAGAGACACACACTGTCTTTTCTTGCTTTGTGTTTTCTGTTCTCTAGCAGCTTCATTTTATGTATTTTTTCTTGCACACTTTAACCTTTTCTATTGTTTAAATAACAATTATTTTAAGCCTTTCTTTTTACACACTCACTGGCCACTTTATTCAGTGCACCTGTACTAATGAATGCAATCCAATACAACAGCTCTGCCATGAATTCTACATTTACAAGGTTATAATCTCTCATTTTTTAAGTTTAAACCCACAGATAGGTGATCATTCTACAATGTGTTCCTTTTTGAGGTCATTGTGGGTGGTGGACTGGAGTGCATTTTATTAAGAGATAGTGCTAGTGTTTTAACCACTCTTTTTAAAATGAATAAGTAGGCCAGAGTGTATAGCAGTGCTGCTTTATTGGATTGCATTAGATTATACACGTGTTCCTAATAAAGTGGCCAATGACTAATATATACACATACTGCGGAACATGTTTTACAGCAAGCTACCAGCAATCTCTTCCTATCTCATTAACTATTAACTTCACCTCTCTTTGTTAAAGGTATTTATGTGCGGTGCATGTTTACAATGATGTGAGAACACATAATAAATGCAATGAATTCATTGGCAATAACATGCATTGTTACATGCTTCAAATGAAACAGCAAAAAGTTCCACACTTTGTATCTTTTCTGCTGGCAATTATATGATGTTTGTGTGTTTTTGTGTGTCTGAATTTGTGCGACAGCTTCGCAGTATGTGTGAGACCCACTAACACACTGGCCTTGTTTCTTACTGGGTCACAGTGCAGCAGTCTGGAGTCCTACTGCCGAAAACTTCAATCTGAGCACAGCTTGGATCCTTCCCCTCCAAACACAACACTCTGTGTTTAGACTGTGTGTTTTACACTCTGTATGCACAAACTAGATGCTTTACACACTCCGCGCTGCCACGTGCCAGGGCTGTGTGCATGCATGTGTTCATATATTTGCGTGTGGATCCATACCCCTTGCAGTGTTTGTGAATGCATGAGTACCTTCTCTTTTCATTAGCGTTCATTAGTTCACAGTACATGAACATGCCAAAAACAAGTCCCCTTTACTACCTCCCTCCGTCACCCTTCGGCCCATGTCTTGGCCCCTGGTTGGTGCCTGCATCGCACCGTGAGCTGCCATTTGGCAAGAGCTGTCTGCTGGCAACAAGGGGGAGGTCATAGTAAGAGTGTGTTTTTGTGTGACGTGGGGGGCGCGAGAGGGTGAGTTGCTGGGTAGAAACCACTCGACACTTGCACATGAGTGCCTCATATTAACAGCTCCACATGTTGTATTAGAGCAACCCCCTTCTCTCCTCCTCCTTTCTTCTCCCATCTCTCCCTATCTGTCTTCTCAGCAACCACATCACTGTCTGAGTTCATTCACTCTTTTAAATCTATCTGTCTGTTGTCGTCTAGCTACTCCTTTACTCAGCACTCACCTTTGTGTTCACAAATGTCTCCTGCACATTACCTCCTCACCCACCCTTTCTCTACTTGCCTACTTGCTCTGTCTGACATACATAGACACACAAAGATCTCTCATGTAACCCTGTTCGAGCTCAGTTCAACATCTCATTGAACGAAAGTCTCTCCTGAGGCATCTGAGGAAGGGTGTGTATGCATGTGTGAATGTGTGGCAGAAGGGGCGTGCTACACAGGGGGGTTAGGGTGGAAACACCACAGTAACATCACAAACAAGAAAAAACAAGAAAAACAACATTCATGGCATGCCACAGTTCTGCACTTTTATAGACCCAGAGAGACATTCTGCTTCAGTCTGAAGCAGCTTTATATAGACAGGAATGCTCCTTCTAAGTCATGTATCATGCTGATGCTAGTGTTATGTGTTGTTGAATGGAATGCAATCATGAAGTTTTTAAATCTGAAGCCACAAAAAAGCAGCCGCCAACAAGCTTCCTGCTGTTTGTGATCAAAGTGTTCAGCAGCTCTAAAATTTCCTGAGTCTTATTCATGCCGTTGCTGATCATGCCTTGTTATTTCGTTTTGGAAAACATTTTTCTCATCACTGATCAGTCTTAAACAGACTTTGCACTCAGTTTATTTATTCGTGAATTTAATTTACTTTTGCCAGTTAATTACTTGAGTGTAATTTTAGCATTGGGATGACTCGGTTGTTTCAGGACTAAACACCGCATGGCAATCAGCCATATGTTAACAGCCACCACTGACGCAGGTGTTGGCATCTAATCAGCATGATAGCATCAGACATACACACAGGACCAATGTAATGACTGGTGCTCAGGAGAGCCCTGGCCTGTATAGTTGTAGCGACTGTTTAGATGCCATAGCAGGGGTCACTAGTGATCACGAAGAGGATCTTGACTTAACTCGGGATTGGCTGAGATATTAAATGCCCCCTGCTACATTAGTGGTGGGCTTTGGAGAACTGTGAAGAAGGGGGATTTGCTGGTAAGTCTTCCCCTGTAGCCGTGGTAACAGCATCAGCAGCACGTGACTGTGTCCAAGTTAAAGTATATGATGGGGCACTGGGGGTGGGGGGTAGTCAGGGCTGAGTAAAGGGTTAAGCACGCATGACTGGGAGCAAAGTAGGCCACAACAACAAGCAGGAGGAGCTGTGCAGTTTTACTATACAGTAGGATTAGGGCATATGTGTACTGCATGTGTGTGTGTGTGCATAGGGTTAGTGTTGGGCCAGTAGATGGAAGGATGTTGTTTTAAGGTAAATGCTCACCCTGGCTCCCTCCAGGAGGTGTACTGAAGGGTGGAGTAGTATCAGGATGGATGCAGTGTCAAAGGTCAACTCCTGCTCCCCCTTGCTGAAAATAAATAGGCTTCACTGCACTGTGCACCATTACATTGTAACACTGACACAAACAGTTTGCTTGTCCAATTCAAATACCCTAGAGTTGTTACAGTCACTGCTTATGTAATAGGGTTGAATGAACAAAAACAAGCTGCACTATCATTACTTCATAGTACTTAAAACCAGCGAAGATATTTCTCTCTTGCCCTCTCTCTCTCACACACGCACACACACACAGCCAAAACCTGACACGTACTGTCTGACAGTGGGGTCAGCCTGTGCTTTAAGCTGTGCTGTCTAAGATGAGAAGGAAGCTGAACAGACAGACCGCTCACATACACACAGAGAGACACACACATTTCCCAGCTGTATGCTGAGATTTCTATCTCTGCTGGGACGCACCCTTTAAAAACACACACAAACCCACTGGTACACAAATCATCACACTGTACCAAAAATAATCGACTACACTGCAATCTAGGATTTATCCTTCGAGTTTTACATGTCTGAAGAGCTAAAGTTAGGACATTTAAGTAAAAGCAATAGGTACACACAAATACAACTAAAATGCATTCATGAGGGTAAAAGTAATGTTCCTGACGCTCTGGTAAATAAAACATCTTAGCCAGGATCTCACTGTTCCTGTTAGGAGAGGTAAGCTGTGTTTAGTAGAAAACCATGGAACAGCCCTGCCACGCTAAGACAAACAGCCATGATGAGAGAGCGTGCAGGTGCTGGAAATGCCTAAATTAACACTTGGCCTCAATCACATATCCATAATACATTTTCAATCTCTGACTCAGTCTTTCGTTTTCGTTCTGTCTCACTTCACCCCAATCGTTTTACCCCTGTGTCTGTCTCTGTTCTTCTGTCTTTCCTTCTCTCTCTCACACTCACGCTTACTCACACAAGCGCACACGTGCATACACGCACACACACACCTATCACTCCGCCTACACATACATAGAGACAAAATCTCACACAACAAGCTGAGTGGAACCACCCACACACACGTTGTGAGCAGACACCTACTTGCGCTCACACAGTGACACAATCTTACATACCCCCCTGAATTTACCAGAGTTCTGATAAACCCATGGCAACCGCATCCCCCATCCAACAGCCTTCAATCCATCTGTGTGAGTGCGTGTTAGCAAAACAGATGCAACATTACATTGTCAGGGTTCGAGGCCTCGGTAACGGAGATAAACATGAAATCTAGGTCATGTTCATTTGACACAAAATAAGTGATATTTCTCAAAGGGAAGAGGTGATAACTCAGGTGTTCTCATTCAATATAAGAGCAATATTTAATATTTACAAACCCTGACTTCCACCCGTCCACATTAAAACACCTCTACTATTTTTTTTTATCAAGATTTGTTTTGAGCCCCCCAAAAATCTTGAGTTTGTGTGTGAGTGTGACCTGTCGAGGACATACCTGAAACGCAAAGACAATAAGTGAATAACTCACTTACCATAAATCTTTTAGCTGACCACTTTACCTCGTTGCCTAGATGCCCACACATACAAACGCACACACACACCCACACACACCCTGCATCATCGCCAAAACAAATATACTTCCTACTCAACCTCACCTGCAAAGCGTACTTCACCTTGTGCAATTCGACAACCTCGAGAAAATTCCATTTAGTTACACACTCATCCCCATCAATCTCTTCGCCTCCGCCTCCACCCATAAACCTTTAACCTTAGTCCAACTCCAAGTTGCCTTGGAGCTCTCTCCATCATCCCACTATCACCTCCCACGCTCAGCCCTCCGCATCCCAGAGGAAGCAGATCCTTCTCCAATTAAACAAGCATTCCTTACATGCTTTCATGCAGCTTGAAAGCAAGTTAGTTTTTCCCCTTCTCTCTCTTTAAGTTTTGTTTATGTGCTCGGCTGCCTCTGCTGATGTAAATTGCTGCGAGATTGTTGGGGTGAATGATTTCAAGTTTCGGGCCATTAACATGGCACTGTAATAAAATCATTAATGTAGTATTAATGTACAGCAAAGGCTTATGATTGGATCAGACTGTTTAGGAGTTACCGAAATTTGGGTTTCCCCAAAAGATTTTAAAATACTTTTAAACTTTGAGATAAAATGAATGGATTCAAGAACAGGCAAACTGTAGGAGTAGATACAGCCAGTGATTGAACAGCCAATGTACTGTAAACGCAAATGATCATTACACTTTTAGTTACCATTATGTGAGGGGAAACCATTTTTAATAGACAATCAAATACAACCACCTTATTACCTTCTTATCCTTTGCTCACCTGTTTTAAAGATCTCATAGCGCAGAGAGAAACCTGCCCCCTGGTGGGCATAGTCTGATACAAATCTGATCTGGAGGGAGGGTCCAGATGAGATGATCGGCGCTGGGGCGATGTTACTGCAGTGTCGACCCAGAACGTCAGCAGTGTCTGAAGTTCCATCGCGGATCTCAATAAAGTCATACCTGGAAAATCCCCCCCAAAAAACACAAAATTTCAACATTCGGTTTACACAACGTTTAATGCAGCTAGAAAAAATTATAAGAGGGTAAGAAATAAAAGGAGTCTTAGCACAGAGGTAAATATAAATAGTTATGAGGCCTATTCACAATCAGAGTTCAGACTCAGGACAGAACACAGTACACAAAGAGCAAAGCATTTAGGAACACAACACCAAATTAAGATATAAATAAATATATCTCCGGCAGACAAGGCTCTCAGTCATAACATCTTCACCTTACTTGATGTCTGACTGTGCTGTTTCGTCTCAGCTGTAATCAATAAATTTAGCTCTTACCACCCAGTTTTGCTTGAAACAACAAACTCATATTCCTTTGTCATCAGACTTGGAGTGAGCAACTCACAAATCACTGACTCACAAAAAAAGGAAAATGGAAGGATTGCAGAACATAGTTGAGCAAGTGGCTGCAGTCTAAGGGTTAAGATGCAGGCCAGTAGACAGGTTTATTAATAAAAAGAAATACAATAGAAAGATAAAGTACAGAAAATAAACAGCGTTTTGGTCAACAGTCAGGGGAGGGGGTCGTCAGAGTGATAATAGTATAAATAAATGTGAAGACACCTCACTTTGTGCCCTCCTCATGCTTTAGATCTCAGCTCACTTTGGCCCTTGCTTAGTTGGACACTGAACAATAAAAGCAAATACTTAACTACCAGGTGAACGTATGTGTGTGTATGCATGTGTGTGTGAGTGTGTGTGTGTGTGTGTGTGTGTGATTATGTGAATGTCTGTGTGTGTGAGACAAAGACAAAGAGAGACGGTCCACCTGGCTGATCCAGAATTAGCTCACAGCCCTGTGTGTCATTCCTCTGACACTATTTAACACAAGTAGCAGCACAGTCAAAGGCCATACATACTTTGCTGCCTGTGGGTGATGTCTGATTTGCTCTATTTAAAACACCAGGTAGGTGGAATTTTATAACAACAGGACAAATCACTCAGTCACAAAAAATATTAGAATTCTGCTATATACATGTTTTAGTTCAATTTTTATAATTCATCTTGATAAAAAAATGTCATTTACAGGAATACAGTGAAGCAGGTTGGTTTCTTAATGAAGGAGGCTTTACTTCAAGTTAAAGTAACGTTAAATCACAATCAGTGTTTTAGGGAAAGAGAAATATGGAACTCCAAATGATGTGTCCAGAGAAAGTTTAAAGCATTTTTGGGCCTCAGATGGTTGAGTACATTCATATTTTTATTTACTGTAAAACACAGGCCTTCTATACATTCTCTCCAATCATGAATGGGTAGGTTTGTGGATATGATTAAAAAGGGACCATCCCATACTTGAGAGCTGGCAGTGATCCACCACATATTAAGGTAATAATTTAGGGTTATGACAATGCTGGAGGTCCTGTAAAACTCCACAATTTCTGTTGATTACTCTCTCTCTTCTTAAGTACTGTTTTATCTCTAAAGAGACATTTATGCTAGAAGTAACTTTTCCTCCTTGTTTTTAGGCATGATTTTTGTGTTACTGCTGCTTCTGCGTGTGTATTTTCTGTTAAACATGCTTGTTGTTGTAGTTTAAGTTTCTCAACAGATAATAATTTCCTTTGTAATTGTCATCTCCATAATATTCATCCCCATTTCTCTCTCTCTCTCTTTGCAGTGCTAACAAGTATCTCTTCATCCCCCATATTGTGATTGGCCGCATAACTAACTGCATCACCGCAGGAACCTTGCAGCTTTGTTGAGGACACCCTCACAATATACACGCATACAAACACACGCTAACACATTCATCTCAATTAGTTCATGTGAGGAAGCAGTCAAAAAAACAACAGGGCTTCTGTTGTCTCACTAATTACTTTGATGGGCTCTTTGATGCTGAAAAAACCTCACAGATGACTCTTGTACACAGAGCATCTTGCTAGCTTTCTAAACAGGAACCCATTTTTACTAACTATTTTAAGAGAAAAGTAGTCAGTAAAAATGGGATGTAGCAATCAGCATTAGGATGTGTGTCTCTGTCGCTTCTAAGCACTAAGACTGCCTTTGTACTCCCACCTTGGAATGAAACCTGGATTAAATAGAGTCACTAAGCCTCTTTTTGGCTATCTCATTCCTGCAGTGTATTGATTCCCATACAGAGCATTTAAACTAAGACTGCTGATGGAGGGATAATCCCAGCCACATTAATCTGGGTCAGGGTGGTACACACACAGGTGAGAATCAAAGTGTGCAAATGCTGCAATGAGCCTCTCATGTCACCACAACATTATCAGCACCATAAACAATTTAAGTATTGTGAAACCATGATAATGCCGGAGACTGTAATTTCATTTATAAAGAGAGTTTATGCTTGATTTAAAAAAACAAAATTACTACACTGACACAATATTTTCACATTGTTGCTGACACACTCATCTTAATTTAAGATTAATTAAGCTGCTATACTTAAAGGATATATACTTAAATGGAATATACTTAACCTATACTTAAAGGAAGTTCCTCTTTAAAAGTTCTTCTGTGAAACGGTTTATATATCTAAACTGTGTCTGAGGAGTTTTAAATACAATGGTCTAGCTAAAGGTGCTACTGAGGTGGATCATGGGAAATGCTTTATAAGACTGACTTATACAAGAAAAAGTCAGGATATCTGCCTGTGCAGCATAAATTCTTGCCTTTTTTTTTCAAGATTTAAAAAGTGATGGAAATAGCAATTGCTCTGCACCAGCATAAATCAATATACTGTACTGTGAATGAATTATTCAAAAACAGATCAGTCATTCTCTTCCAGTGAGAGTGTGTGTGCTCAAATGCAAAATATATATAGAGTGAGGAGAAATTAACATGTTTCAATCTCCCTATTTAAATGTACATTAATGCTTTTAAACTTCCCTCTGACTTCTCTCTTAAAATATTTCTCAAATCTCGCTGAAAAACAACTCCAGAGAAGTTTCTCATCATTAAGAGTTCAGATGTTGTCATCTGGGGGAACTCTGGAAAAGCAGGTGGACCATGATTACAAACTCAATAGAGTGAGCAACAAGATAAAATAATCTGAACTAAGGGTTATTCCAGGTGATGTAATCTGGAGACATTTTTCAGATAAAAGTAGAGAAATATTTTAAAATAGGAAAGTCAATGGGAAGTTTAAAGGCATTAAGGTACATGTAAAACCCAAACTAGAACCATAAGAAGCAAGTTCAAAATCAGTGAAAGCATCCTTTAAGTTATGAAATAGTTGGAGGCAATAAAATCTGTCCACAAATATGCCAGAAGAGCATTCTGTGAGTAAAGAAGCTGTTGTCCAATACTCTTATACATTACTTGTTGTAATCCCGCATTACAGAGGCGATCATAAAGGTTTTAGTGGCAAGCTCCCACGGTGAGCCTGAGAGAGGCACAGCCATCCCTAAGTACACCTGCTTAGAACTGTAACTGACACATGCTTAGGGAAAACACACACTCAAACATGGCAAACAAATACACACCCTGACATGTACACACAAGCACAAGCAGATATGGACAAACATCGGCGTGCGCGAACACACTCAGTGCCGTATCGCCAACACTAAGGATAAAAGGGCTGCGAAAGAGCTGAGAGCCTAATTAGGTTTTAATTGATTTTGGAGTGGGGCTCTATCCTCTCTCTCTCTCCTTCTTTCTGTCTCACTCTCTCCTGTCATGGATTAGCGTCAGTGAGTGAGTGTTCCTCAGATGTGATTATTGACCTGTTCGCTCAGCCTCTCCCTAGGCTCTGATGAATACATGCATGAGGGTCTGACGTGTGAGAGCCCGCTGTCTGTCTCTCTGAAACGCACACTTGAACGCATTCCAGGACATTACACACGGACACACACACATAAATCATTTGCACATGCGCACACACAAACTTGTACCCATGAAGACACACATTAGCATTGCATACCACTCAGACGCACATTCAAGCATAAAGGTAGACCCCCATCCAGATTCCATTAGGAGTTGTTTTGATCCAAAACCTGCCTGTGTCTGACACAATCCATTCCCCATTGCCCAGCTTTCAGTCTGTCTGGGTCTGTATGACCAGCCCTGTATTTAGGAAGCCATTATGGGGCACCAGTTTCACCCCTTTATTCCTCCCATAGAGAATAGCTGGAGCAAAGGGAGAGGGGTTAAGGAAACTAAAAACCCTTGAGGGCCAGTAAGTCTGCACCAGTTCAGACATGTCCTCTCTTCCTCTGCTCTCATGTATCATTCCGCCCTCCACCAAAAACTAATTGCCTTTCACACTTTTGCTGTTTGTTGGGGACCAGGGACATTTCCTGCAGACATCGGTGAAAAACCATAGACTAACACAACTGCATTATTTAGGCACTGTAGACCTATGCATATTTATAGGTCTCTCGACTGGCCTTCGGCTAGTGGCCACTATATCTCCTGTAAACACTTTGTCCACCTTAGGGATCAGTAATAGTCATATTTATGCAAACACTGTTGCTATCTTTTGTAAAATCAGCAACGGGAGTTCTCATTTAACTGCTTGTCTGGGAACTAGCTTGAGATATTGTAATACATTTACTTGGATCTAAATGCCTACATAAATACATAAAGCATTCTTTGAGAGCATGCATATCACAAAGAAGATTAACACATAAATTGCGATTGATGTGTCATGGTCGCCTGATTTATTTTGTTTATGTCAACAGAAGAGCAGCAGCTGGCTCTTAAATTTCACCAAACCAAACTTCACCGTGCACAGATGCTTGAGACGTTCAGTTGAATTTACTTTCCTCTCTGGTCCATTGTGCTAATTTTTTTGTTTGTTTTTTAGTCTGGGAGCACAGAAACCCATTACATTTCGATCATATAAACTATGAAGAACTGTCTCTTGAATCTTTCTTCTCCCTTTCAGTGATGCAGAAATCCAGCAAGGTGGAGGTTGTACAGTAGATACACACCCAGACACTCAGGGTTCTACATACACACACACTGCCACCCACTCCTCCCACCCTTGAAGGGGACTCTAATAAACCATAAGTGCCTCTGAAATATTAACTAGATGCTGCAAGCAAAATCCCTGCAGATCCACAGTGCCTGCCATCTCCAATCTGGCCAAAAAAACAAATAGCACTCCCCTTCTTTGTCTTTTCAGGCCTCACATCTCCCTCCTGCTGTCCATCACAGATTCATACTTACAGATGACTGGGGCCAAACCGCTGACCACAGGCAGTCTGGCCTTGGCCCCAGACCTTCTAGCGTGGCATTGATCTGAAACATCAGACTATAACTGCTGTCTGAGCTAAAGTTGTGGTCCTACTGCACATGCAGGATGCATTTTAATCAACCTCAATCAACATATATTTATGATGTAGATTTTACTCACTGTGCTTCAATTCACCATCTCCACACTTATGTTTGTTACAGTAGAGAACATACAGTGCATTCAATTGTAATATATCATCATTAAAGTGCTGGCAGCTTTAATAGCCATGAACGCTGGTCGCTGACTAC
This sequence comes from Channa argus, assembly GCF_033026475.1. Classification (NCBI taxonomy): domain Eukaryota; kingdom Metazoa; phylum Chordata; class Actinopteri; order Anabantiformes; family Channidae; genus Channa; species Channa argus. The sequence continues at coordinate 4,526,921 of NC_090219.1, forward strand.
CATGATCTTGGCCTAAACGCCAGCCAGGTGCCAGCTATTGACACAGCAGAACCCGAACAACTCCCTATGGTCATGACCTTTGGCAACTTATCAGACTCTGCTTTCATCCGTTACCATCACCCTTCTCCTACTCTTCATCTCAATATTTCTCTCTGGCCATTGCTGATCATCTATCGACTTTCCATTACAAGCGGAATACAGACATTGATCCCACACCCCTTGGCTCCTCCTTTGGGTATTAGTAAGATGGTGATATCATGCAAACACATGCAAGCGCACACACACACATGCACACACGCACACAGGGAAGCACAGGAGAATTGTTGCTATGTGTTAGAGACAGCCCTCTATACTGTGATGAGGCATGTCACATGCCAAGGGGATTCACAGCTTTGTCTGCCTGTGTGTGTCTGTGTGAACTTATAAAGTTATATCATTAAATCTTCCTACCTCAGGCTGCATCCAATAACAAATAACCAAATAAAAGTGAGAAAATAAAACCCACAAAGGTGGAAGAAATGGATCTTTCTGAATGACTACAGCTTTACGGGGTGTGTTTGTGTGTGTGTTTGTGCAGCACTGTCTGTATGTGCCTGTTTCAGATTTTAAGGGTGTAAAAAAAAGGCAAGGAGAAAGAGAGCCAGAGAGAAACAGAAAAGGTGACAGGGGAAAGGAGAGTCTTCTACACCTCATCCCCCTTTCTCTCTATCCCCTCCTCAACTCCTGGTATATCACTAGGTAGCATCCTGGGGCTTGGTGATGGCAGATTGCATTAGAGATATGGGCCTGATATTTCATCTAGCCTTTATTACATTTAGTTCACATCAATCGGCTGGCAGCCTTTAGGTAAGAGCTATTTGGCACGCGGCCGGACTCCCCCTGAAATGAAAACCTGAATTAAAGTGCCACCTCAGACATGGAGCGTCTGCATAAGGTTGCGGATTTGATTGCTGCAGTAGAGCCGCGGTTTGGCTACGTTACATCGTCCAAGACTGTTTGAACAAACTGAGGGAAAATCACCAGCTGGCCAGGGATATTAGCCAGTGTTCAGATCCCTTGCCTGGGCTGACCAAGCACTTTTCTCAGTTTTTAAGGCCTAAAGTGCCCAAGGGGGGATATGATGCCTGATGAGCACTCCTACACCAGCAGGTTCCATGGTCCTTTCTACCAAAAACATATGTTCATTTAAAATCTTTACTACCATGTTATCATCTATTTTGTTTCTTGGTGTATTTCCATGATCAGCAGTCTAGACCACACAGCTCTGCAACTTTCAGGTAACACACAGCTCCGGTTTTCTCTGCTCCAGTCTGTAATCCCAGCTGTCATGCAGATTTTCAGCCCTGACCAAGATCGTGAGCCTTCCACCTCTGCACCCCCTCCAGCACTTATTGCCCTAACCTTGCAGAGGACCGTGAAAACATGCAAAAATCTACTCTCTGCTCACTCACTCACACTGGTGTGGCTAATCATACAGGCAAAAAAAGGAAGCAACCCGTAAAAGCGCTACAGGGCTTGGATCAATCTGGGTAAAAAGCATAACACAGGATGGAGAGAGCAGGAATATCGAGCTGTACTTTGGCTTTTTCCACTTATTTCTGCTCCTATTTCTGCGCCCCAAAGGGAAATGTTTCCTCCGTGAAACACAGAAGGGCAAACACATTAGTGTTTGAGGTTATGCATAAATAAATGCTGGCAGATCCCCTATTTCACTAATAGTCCTTTAAAATGGGGGCTATCACACAGAAGCTGGATGGATAGATGGATGGAGGGAAAAGTGAAGCGGGGCAGCTTGTCTTATAAACTAACATTCGTTTACATGCTTGCAGGGTTACTCACACGTAAATGCCTTTTTCCACCCACGCACACTGATGCCCTTTTTCACATACACACATGCACTCGCTACAAGATGAAGGAAACTGAGTGGGAGTGTGTGTTAGAGGGCAGTCCCTTCAGGCGAGCGTAAAAAATAACCCCCATCCTAATAAAACTCTGTGGAGAGGAGAAAAGAGGAGGCATTTCTGTTTTCTCCTCCTCCTCCTTCAGCCTCCTCCTGACTGCACGCCTTGGGCTGGGAGAAACTGCTTGACACACTGCTTATCAACAGCTAAGCCAAACTCTACAGCAGCGGGGAAGTCCAACATGGTATAGTGTTGAAACTGCAATGCTAGTGTTAAAACCTTTTGACGGAGAAACATATTACAACAAATATAATTATGCAAAATTTTGACAAAAAACACCTACAGCAACCTGAAGACACAAAGGGGAGACATCAAAATAACATTTCCAGTTCATGGCTACGTTACACAGCTGTGTGAATAGAATTGTAACAAAACCCTATAACCAAACCGGTCATTGATGTCCACATGAAAAGTTAGATTATTCTCTGGCCAGACAAAACCCTTTGTCAGTGAACAATGCAAAAACACCCATTTAGATTATTAATTCTTCAATTTACAGAGACTAGGCAGGGCTGGAGGGAGAAAAGGAAAAATACATGGTCATAATTGCAAAGACTGCACTGATAACTCCTGTTTGCATTCAGTTTTAACAGACCAAATGGACAAAAAAAGAGTCTCAAAAGGGTGATTTGGGAACAGTCTGACTCAGTTGTATAAAGGTGGATGAAACAGTGGAGACCATGACTTCTTTCGCCTTCCTCTGAGGTCAAAGACAATAGAACACCGTATGATTTGGATTATTCACATCTCTGAGAAAGGAAACTGGCCAATGTAGTCATATCCAGACAAACAGCTGGGCCTCATTCTCTTCTTCTCCTTCCCTTGCCTGTTTATTTTCTCTCTGCCTTCTCCCCAATGAACTGCATTGCGATTCTTTTCTTTCATCCTATCTGGTCTGCCCGTCAAGCTCACATTCTATCTGCCCTCTGTGGCCATAGATTTTTAAATGTAACTTGGCATTTGATTATCAGATGGAGGGGGATTACCTCTGGATAGTACTGATAATGTCAGTACTGGGTTCTTAAAGACAGATGCATAAGATTATACATACAAAAATAACTCCCATGTTTGTCTAAACTTTCTGAATGTTTTGTATAATGTTATTTGTTTTGGTTTATCAAAAATCATCAATCGTCTGGTTCTAAGCAGCATAAAACTAAAAACAAGGTTTTGTTGTGTCCCACAACAGAAGGAACAAATTGAGACATTTGAATAATTTTTTCCATTCAGTACTTAACATGACTTGCTTTGCTTTTGGTACTCACCATCATGCAATTGCAAGCAAAAACGCAGAATGTGGAAACAAGCAACATTTTCTGCTTTGTGCTGAGGTCAACAGAGGTGCCCTTGAGCAAGTAAATTAACCCCGTAATTGGGCCAATGAAGCCTTTAAAAGTCTGTGGTTGCACTAGACACCATCTGTAATAGTTTGAATGTGAAAAAGGACAGTACTGGAAAGAGCTTATGTGCTTTTTACCAAAAGACAACCACTTAATGGTCTCTGTTTTGCAGAAGCTTATCTACAATTAAAATTTCCATTGCAACTGACCTGCTGTGGTCAAAACGGAGAAATTTACTTGGGATCAAGCCAAACCACCGTTAGTGAATTAGAACACCATGTAAAAATCGGTGTGCTACAACAGGAAATTACTTATTTGAGGTACAAACACATCTGCATCATGCAAATGAAAAGCACAAAGCATCATTCAGTCAGAATAATAATACACCATGAAGTCTTACTGGTAAGAGCAGTGTTGCTCTGATAGAAAACAGTGATTTACAGACTTCACTATTATGGCATGACACCTCCTCCCTTTCCCAGTTTCTCCCTCCCTGACTCACTTGCAGTCCAGTCTCTCAATCTCAAAGTGTGGATTGAAGTTGAGGACGATTCGCTGGGAGGCTTCCGGCGCTGTGATAATCCAGTGACAGTTCTGGTGAGGGGGGTACTCCAGTGGATATCCAGGAGAGGTAATGTAACCAGCCTCGCTGGCATCCAGGGCACCTCCACACTCTGATGTTGTGATAGACAAAGAGACAAAAAATAAGCTACATTTTTGTCTAAACTTTCTGATTGTGATGTATTATAATTTAAAAAAACAATTATTTGCTTTCAAGCAGTATAAAAATACTTTCTTTTAAAAAACAAGGTTATTAATTGTAAAATATGCAAAATACAGAGTCAATTCAGCAAGCATCGACAAACAGTACATCTTTATTTTAAACATTTCTTGGGTGCTTTTCCATAATCTGTAATCTCTATGGAAGACCACCGTCAGACTTTATAAATCCTGTGTAAATGGTGCACTCCCAGGAGCAGAGAATGCTCCTTCATTTGCCATGTTTCTCTGTATGAAGATATGATGAGCAACAAATGAACAGTAAAACAAAGAAAGCAATTTAGGCTGTCAGTTTGGAGGAAATTGGAAAAACTTCTCCATTGTGGATTCTCAATGCCAGCAGGGCCACCTGGGTAAGCTATTAAAACAATAAAAGATCATCACTGCCGCAGTTGACGAGCACCCACACATCTACACACATACACTGAGAAACACACTGTCTTTTTCACCCTCTTCCACACCCAAGCTCTTATCTCTCTAGTTCCCCACTGGGAGTGTTGTCAAAGTGTAATTGTTGCTCCGGCAAGCCAATCTGCAAACATTAGGACACATTCCCTGATCCTATCACGGTCTCCCAGGAACAATAGCCTGCCAATGGCATTGCTCAGAAGGCTTAGACAGGAAGTGACACACAGACGGCCTGTCTAGCGGGGTTCTGGGGGGTCACCCCAAATCTGTAATGAGAACCTAACATGGCAACAAAGGCCTTATTCTCTGCCTATGCCCCAGCAGCTACAGCAGTTCTAGCGCTTTGCATTATCTCCCACAAACACAAACATAAACCCACATGTACGTACAAAAGAAACATGTATATGTGTATTATGCATGCATACACATACACAAACACAGCATTGTGCACAATGGTTCTTTTATTACTCTTGAATTGCAATAACTTTGCAGGCATTATTATTCTTTACGAAGAGGCAAAGGCAAAACGTGTTCTCCATGACAACAGCAGTGAGTACTTTAGCTCTACCTATAAGTGTATATGTGTGAATGTGAGACTGTGAGTGTGTGTAGTTGCTGATCCACCAGAGGGATCTCTAAATCTAATGAACTTTGTGATATTGAACTCAAAGAACGACAAATGTTTTCTTAATACTGTAGCTAGTGTTTGTTGGTTGAATAAAGAAAACCCCACACAAAGGAAGGAAAACAGAGCTATATCAGGCAACAAACTAAAGCTTAAGGTATGATGCCATTAACAATGCACTACCAAATGGTGGGCTTAACCACTCAGCCCACGAGCTAGTCTATTCTTGACATAAGTGGGCTGATATTCTTGCTTTTTCTTTTCAAATTTCTGTGAAAGCATCAATAAAGGAAGAGGAAAGAAAAAAGCAACAAAGACTTGAAGTGTAATAGACCCTTCAAGTGCTGACATTTCTACTGCCTATTGTGCTTAAAAGGCACACTTAAGATTCTCTGACATTTGATAGAGCTGCGATGGCTTCCTTACTTTGTTGCTGGAGAGGAGCAACACCCACGTTCACACACCAGGCACACACAGCTGCCGGTGATTTCGTGTGAGTGCACAAATCTGGACGCTCACACACAAACACACAGAAACACACACACATAAGTTTAACTACATGTGTGCACATCGAGGTGCTAGCATACACAGTGATGCAAAAACACACACCCTCACATTTATGCACGCACAGACAGCCACTGCATGGCCACCCACACATGCACACATCCAAATACATACAGAGGGCCTGTCAATCATGATGGCCAACAGAGGGGGAAAAATAGCTATCTGAAAATTTTCAAAAAGATAGCAGGGATGGCAAAGAATGACAGAGAGAGAAAGCCACACACAGACACATTCACACACACACACACACACACACACAGACACAGACATCTCTTTATCTGCTGCAGCCGTGCAGACAGACCATCATTGTTGGGAAGCCCATGGAAGGAATGGTGTGCAGGAGGCTATCAGCACGCAGAGCCCCGGCAGATTAAGCCATTTGGGGAGAATCCTGCAGCCTCAACACTTTTCCCTGAGCTGCCCATTCAATGGCCTCCAAGGAGAATGAAGAGGAGGGTTGAGCGGGTCAGGAGGGGGAAGAGGGATGAGAAAGAAGGAAAGGATTACAGTGGAAGGCAAAATGGAAGAAGTAAAAAAGAGGAAGGTAGACAGGATGAAACCAAAAAGAAAGGATGACGAAGAGGAGAAAGAGAAGTGTGGAGGGGTTAAATCAAAAGAGGGAGAAGCAGTGAGGCAATGGAAACAATATGGATCGGGGAAGAAGAGGAAGACTTATTGGAAAGGGGGAGGGTAGGGTTTAAAAGAACCAGGTGTGAGGAAAAGAAAGGACAACAGACAGATGGGTAGGGGCTACAACAAAAGGTAATGAAGAAGGAGAAATACACAGAGGGTAAGGTAGGAGACAAGGAGACAACGATGCAGTATGAGACAGGAGATGGTGTACAGGGACTGTTTGTGTGTGATGAGCAGAGTCTGACGAGCCTCATTAAGACATGCCTGCTATCCAGCAGCTCCCTGTAGACACTGACCTCACTGGGAAACCTCTGTCAGTCAGCTCACACACAGTGGCACAGTCAGCATATGAGTGTGTGTGTTTGTTTGCTACTGTTGAGAAAAAAGTAAAACAATGACAGCGTATGGAACAGCAATATATCTGTAGTAAATGAACCACTGCGAGAGTCTTTTTTGACAGATGTGCATTTGTTTCCTAATTGCTTAGATATCATTAGTAATTAGTGAGCTGCAGAATATGCATATAGTATATGAATTTGTATTTGTCTTTGCTAGTGTGTCAGGCAGAATGTTTTGGTGAGAACAGAACTTGTGTTGTTGGATGAGTAACACAGGGGAAGTACTCAGGAGCTGCCAGCGAGCTTCATGAATTACTCTGTCTCTTCTACTAGAGGAGCCCATCTGTCTACAGACAAACACACACAAGTGCCACATATGTTCCTACCATGCAGGAATCAAACCCTATTACTAGGGAACAATGCAACTAAGGTGTGTGTGTATGTGTGTGTGAGTGCTTGTTTGTTTTAGCGAGTTCTTCATTATTATTATTTTAAATGCTGGGTAGATGACACTGAAATGCAGTGAAAAAAATCTAAATGTAGATATGCCTGTGTCTCACTTCAGACTGAGCCAAATGCAGAGATGTCTTTGTACCCACTCTAAGCACCTTTATCTTCATTATCTGAGAAAATGTGCATATGTCTGTATGTCTTAGCTTACGTTTAGCGATGTGCCTGTGTGTGCATATGCGCGTGTTCTCATTTCTATTAGCTGCCTTATCGGGGAAATTCGGCGTCATTCTCTGGGATAAGCTGCAAATGTGAGTAGAGTCCCTGATAAATCCTTCCATCATTCTTACTGTCTCACCCCCTCCCTACACCCACTACCCACCCCCACCTTAATTAAAAAGTGCTATCGCCCAGAGTGAGGGAATGAGAGGGGAGAGTGGGCAGCGCTCATCCATTCAGTCAGGGGTTGTCTCTCCGAGTGCTTTTAATCTCACCCATTCCACACTAGACTGGACCCAAGTAGAGGATGAGAAGAAACAGTAGGAAAAAAAAGGAGATTCACATTCAGTGCCTTTTTGCTTTAAGGCCTTTATGCTGAGACAGAGACAGTGCCTTGGGAAGAAGTAGTAGCAGCAGTGGGTTAATAAGTAATTACATGTATTCATGTTATTGGTAGATTTAGAATTTTCTGAAGCCAGTTATCTGGCAGCATATGTCTGTAAAAGCTCTTTTTGAAGCAGTTATGAACCTTAAAAAGCCACATCAGAGCAGATAATATCCTAAAACCCTCTTTTATTCTCTCTCTGTCTCCTTTTCTTTCCTTCCTTTCTACTCCTCCCTCCCTAAAAGGATAAGTGCCCCATGCTAATCAGCTAAATGCACAGTGTTGGCCATCCTGATCAATGGTTCAATGTATCAATCGAATACACAGATGGATGCTGCTCCCTGCAGGAGGGCAACAGCAGGGGACTACCTGACTACAGTATCAGGTCTCTTTCCTTCCCACTTTGTGCAATCTTTAGCCTGTGCAGCAGCATCAAACCTGCAGGAAGGACACACTTTTCATGAAAGATTTCGCTGTCCAAAGACTGGAGGTGACAGAGCCTACATCAGCAACGGAGGGCTGTGAAGAATTGAGCTTTGCTGCAGGTGTCTTGGTGATTTGTTCCTACCCTGTAACCTCTGCCTTACAGAATGTTACCTTTTAGTGGAACTGACTGCTCAAAAGTCCTTACTGGGTGAATTATTACAAAGCATATTTTTTAAAGGTTCTTTTTCTTATTATTGAAAAATCCCTAACTGTTTCCTCTTGTACCCTCTCTTCTTTGCCCCATCATGTAAAATACAGTAAATTCTAAATGCAGTGCCTCTTGACTATGATAACCTGCGTAAGCTTGCATTTAAACCTGTCCCTTAGTGCCCCTTAAGACCACCCTATGTGGCTAATGCGGCAAATCGAAAGACCCAGGTCTGTTTTATTTATGGGGGTCTTGTTTTTAATTTCACCCCAAGTGCGACAGCCTGTTCCAGGGCTTTGTGTGAGCATGTGACTCTCATACCTGACTGGTATTGAACGGGCCGCTCAGTTTGTCTTTGGCTATGAATGCTAATAGGTGACCTTGTTTTTGCAGCTGATACCTCTGAGGCTGGGGTAGATTAAAACACAGAAATGCAAAGAATTGAAGGGCATGCGCCAACAGAGAGCAGGAGAGAGAAAAAAATGGTGTAAGAGTAAAAAATAAAAAAAGGGCAAAAAAAAACAAAAAAACGAGAAAGTCCATTCACATTTGGAGAAGAAATGAATTATTGAATAGAAATCCAACTCTGGAAGAAGTTGATATTATGGAGGACGCACAGCCACCCACTTAATAAACATGCAAATAAGCTGCTTAATGGCTTGAATATTAATGCTTGTGGTGAGGAGTAATTAATGTACATGCCACTGAGTCAAACTATTGTGATTACAGTGCATTTGGAGTTTAAGTCTAAGTGTTTTGAGTGCTACGGTTGCAGCAAAGAGGTCTTGAGATGTGAAAGGGGACTTTTTCTAGTCTATGAAAAGCTTCCACCAGCAGAAAACAGCAGGCCACAACAGAACATTTCTGAGCACCAAACATCTTTGACGATTATTTACCTTGAGAACATGTAGGATTTTTACACATAGTGATGTTTGTGGCTCAGATGCCTCAGGCATGCATCAGTTTGTTCTAAATCATTATATTTTCAGGGAAATCTTTTGCTTCTGGACATGCAACAAGTTGCTTAAAAAAAAAACAGATGGAGTCTATCATCAAAAGCAGCAATTCTTTGGAAAGCAAAAACCTCTAACGTGACTCCGATGTGCTTACATTTCATGAGAGCATAATTTTGTAGCATAGTGTCTTGTTTCCGTTTCCTTAAATGGTACAGATAATTTTTCAAATTTCAACCTTCGCATAGCTGTAATTTTACTGCACTTTATGTGTCACCACAGACAGCATTAATGCAATCTGTTCCCCCTGCATCTGTGCCATTTTAACTCTGCGACCCCTTCCTGCTTTGATGTTGCCCTTTCCTCCCATGCTCTGTTTGATGCACAACCCACCCCCCTTCTCTTGTCCAGTAATACTATTCTCTCGTTCCCTTCTGTTTCTTTATGTTATGTCTTGGTAGAGGCCACACTCACTTTTGTGTGCCTTGGGTAGAACTGCATCTGCCTTTCATTCTCTTCTACCGTCACTGTCTTTATGTCCCTTCACATCTTACCCTCTCTCTCTCTGCTGCACTCACTTCCTCTCCGCTGATTCCCTGAACCTTCCTGTTCTGTCTCAGCTCTGTTTTCTCTGAGTCTGTCCTCTGGCATATGTGTGTAATGTGGCTCTTGAGAGGAGAATGGAGACAGGGACATGTGGTGCAGTGTCTTGGCAGGAGAGAGAGAATAGAGGGATCTAGCGTCGTGGTTGCTTGTGCCTGCCAAGAGGCCCACATCTGCCTGTGATTAAGGGGTACATAGGCACCCAGTAAAACACACACGCATTCTGTCCTATTAAAAACAAGTAGCCGAAACAAGAGGAACGGCCCATTTGTACAGAAAACTGCTCAGTTTTGTTTATAGGTTGAACAGCAAGTGGTGTGTAAAAGCTCAAGAGTGCTTGATTAAGTACGACACGCGAACAGCACCACAAAAATATTACATATGCTACTGTCATTTTTCATTTTGTCCAAAAAACATCCCCATAACGCAAATCCACATAAAATAAATAGCTGTGACACCCGGAGTCAGACCAGTGTAAGAGCAACCAAGAGCCCGAGTAGTTGCCTTACAAGGATGAGTGAACGACGGGACATGTGCCATCTCACCAGGCGTGTCACTTCTTTCTGCTGTAGGAGAAGCTTTTTATATTAACGTGCTGCTTCCACCCTGCACATTTATATGCTGATAACAAAAAGACAACTAATAAGCATCACTTAATTATTATTTGATCATTTCTTTACAGGTGATCATACGGAACACTGGGTTCCTTGGTGTTAAATCCTCATGTAATTGTTCTTCCAAAATACGTTTGGGTCTAATTCAAGCTTCAGCACTGGGTAGTAAATCAAACATGGACTTCTTTTGGCATTTTAACTTTACAGCAAGAATTAGCCCCACTTAAATGGCACGAAGCAAGGTTGTGAACCTTTACCAGCTGCATGGTTTCTATTCCGAGGTTCACCCCGCTCTATAATCTCCCCGCTTATTATTATTTGATTGCTGGGAGCGAACCCAGGTGACGGTGCGCCGACGCCTGGAGCTGCCGGCACTCAGCCATCAGCAGCCGTGTTCACCCTGCACACACAACCCCAAGTCGCAAGAGGAGATAATGAAGGAGATTCTTGTGGTGGCTGATGAAGATAATGATGATAATAGTAATGATTACAGTCGCGTTAGCGAAATCCCACAATGACAGTGTAGCTTTTGCGCACAGTTTCTTGAACACCAGCGAAACTGTGAAATGGCAGGTTATAGCCCAATCAACGTCTGAAGCCTGTTTTCACACTGGTGGGATATATCATTTTAATCAGGTAAAGGCTTGTGTAATTCCTTCGATGAATAGATCACAGAAAACAGCGACCAAGTCAGGATAAACACTGTGTTGGAAATTTCAAAAGCTCCATGGATATAATCTGATTGCAGAATCTGAATCATTCATAGTCCAGTAAGTTGATAGTAAACTCTTCCGTGGACTCTATCTGGGACATAAAACGATTTCCAGTCTTCTAAATATGGATTGATAAAAGCATCTAATTTATTTCGTTTAAATGTCTAAACACAAGCTTCACGGTGTTAATGACTTAATTTGAAGAACATGTCATCCAGGTTCCTATACTGATAAAAGAGACACACTACACATATCACTCTCTCCTATATTTACCTTATTAGCAGACACAGTGATCTGTTATCACTCAACCACTATCATGCTACACGCTCGTGTGCACTGAAATAATGTGAAACATGTGACGCGGAGCTCTTGGAAAAATATGAAAAAACTGTTTAATTTTCTTGGTCGCTATATTACAAAGTGTAGCCTAACAATGTTTAGAATACTTCCAAGTGTATACGATTTAGTATATTTCCATTTATTGTTTTGGTTTAAACAGACCATGTGTGCGTCAAAAATCATATAAGTAACTAAAACTCACCCTCTTCTCCCCTGACACTCAGCGCCAGATGACACATTGCCATTAAAAATCCAATCAACGATGACACAAAATCCATCTTGGATGATGCAGAAACTCGTGGAGAGCTTTAAGTTTCTAATGTTCCCACCACGTCGGTTATAAATTCTGCCGATCCTCCAAAAAATCCGCTCCCCTTTGGGACCGAAAACTGCTGGCAGCAGTCAAAACTGAACCACTTCAGTAACGATCCCACGGCGTTTATTAAACCATCAGTGGAGAAAACTAAGTGTCAACTACATGTTATAGAAGTAATTTAGGGATTTTAAATCTGTCCATTTAACGCAACGATGTCACTAAACCTGTCCAAAAACAAGTGACCAAAGTCCGCGTGCGCCCTGCAGCTGGTGGGCTTTAACCGTTTTCAGCGCTGCCTAGAGTCTGGACAGCGGTTCCAGGTTGAGTCAAGTTCCTTCTGAGAGGCTTCCAGTCCCCGTATCTCCCTCTCTGCGCCCCCGCGTGTTTTGGGCACACGCGGGTCGAGTCGAGGTTTTGTAGCAGCAAGCGGTAACAGCTTGCAAAGCCCTAAAAGCACCAGTCCGAGTATCAGAAGCTGCCTTTTAATGCAGCACAAAAGTCACAGAGTAATAAAAAAAAGAAAAAGTCTTGCGCTCTTGTTTATCCAAAATTACTATCATGACACGCCACCTCCTGCGGCACCGCTCCTCTTCTGTGTGTTTCTGATACAGCTCTGCTCAGACAGCGGCGTGTGTCCTGCTTGACTGGGAGGTGTGTGTGTTGAGTTTGTGTGTGAGTGATCGAGCTTTTGAGCTGAGCAGCTATCGCGTTACAGTCACGGCGCCTCGGCTCCGCCCCCTCCCGTTGGTCGCCGATTATAGGGAGGGAGAGAGCGCACGTGCACGCGCCCCAGGCTCTCTCTCTCTCATGTCTCTGTCTTTCTCTCTCAATAACACACACACACACAAACAGACACACGCCTTTTTCCGAAGATAACACAGATATGAAGTTTTCCACAGATAAGCCCAAGATAAGACATATTGTAATGGTAAACTAGGGAGCAGAAATTCTCCTAGGGCTGTTTTCAAAAGAACAGAGCAGAAAGATGAGGAACAGAAAATCCCAGAAAGAGTGTGAGAGGAAGGAACGTCTGACTGGGGAGGGGATGGCTGCACAGCAAATGGCACATGGCCGGCTTTCCCCACAAAAACACATCAAACGACGAAGCCAGTGTCAAAGCCCTCAACTCAATAAAGGGAGAGCCCACCTCAGCCCTGCCCACTCTCAGACCTACAATCAACAGGCCTAAATACAGAGTAGGAGGACATATAATGACACAGTAGTGAGCCCAAAATAATCTGCTGAGAAAGGCCTCTCAGCGTCCATGTGCCCTGCCTATGGCTTGTATTACCGTGTAATGTAATGGACTGGCTGAGGTCTGGCTGTATAATGAGGTACAATATGCAGCCTTGCTGGCATCTTTATTTGGAACAGCTAGGTGAATTCTAAAAGTCAGGACCCATCAGGAACTTTCTGGGGCAAACTGCACAGCATCTGACAGGAGCTTTTAGGCCTTTTGCAGATATTGGTGCATGCTTTTTGCCACCACTGTAAGTGTTGATGTCAGACACAGCAATATGAAGGTAATAAACAGAACTGTGCCTTCTTCTTCGCCCCAAATTCTGACATGACTTGTAAACAATATGAACAAAAGACGACAATGCCCTTGACGGAAGGTTGTATGACATGGCTGTGTGTCATTGGCTTACTCTCTGGCTGTCTGTCACCTCAGTCAATTGTCATCCACTACTGCTCTGCACCCCCAGTTGACTAGATCCCATCAACTTGCAGCTTTCTTACAGTCTGTCAGTCATTTATAAGCCTACCTCTTGCCTGAGGTAGCTGGGGCTGTCAGACATCACTGTGATTGGCTAATCTAAGTCTCTGGGCGGGAGTCCATGGTGGTATAAACCAGTTTGCCATGTGTTATATTGTGGAATTGTTAAGCCTGGGAGATTGTTTGCTCCTGTGTTACTTACAGTATATGTGTTCATATATATGGGTGTGTGTGTTTATTGATGGGAAAAGCATTGATTAAACTCTTTTTTGATGAGAAATAGGTGATCTTTGCTTAACCCCTGCAATGACCCTGAGATAAAGAGAGATAAAGGCAGAGGTAACATGCAGCCAGTGTAAGACCCTCAAGCATTACTGGGTCACTTTCTGTTCTGTTCCTCCCTCCCAGTCCCCAGGGGTCATTTGATAGTCCTCTTTCCCATTTGTCAACATCTCTTCCCCCGCCATCAGCTTTCCAACCCCCAAAATATTGGGTCAACGCATGGCTAATGGAGGGCAACAGCCCACAAGACAACCTGAATGAGAAATACAGAGGAAATGTTGTGGGTGGAATGTGTTTGTGTTTATACAACAAAGTAAGTACACTGCAGCCTTCATAGATACAATATTTGGCTGCATACTGTATGTATTGGCATTCTTGCCAATATCTGCTGCTATGTACTTCCTAGACATCATGGCACCATTTGTGCTTGTACTTTCTAATGAAATATGAGTTTCTGTAACACACCTTCAGCCATTGCTACCTATTTTCCTTTTCTTTCTTTTTTAAATTCAAGAGTAAGAAAACATTTATTAAGGAGAAATGTGTGCTGCAAATGACTAAAATAACACTCATATTCTTCCGAACACATGGCATGCTTTGAACCCCGGTCTAAAAAAGCCACAGGACACTGCATGCCTCAGTGTCAGAGGCTGTTTAAGTACCACGGCAGTGAAATTAAACACTTAACCTGCAGTTGCAATATATGAACCCCGTTTTCTAATGCTTTTTTCCCCCAGGTCATACCATCTGTATTCTCTCTTCGCCATCTCTCTGCCCCAAAATACAGTCTACAAATGGATGCCATACAGCCCAGCGCCTCACCTCAGCACACCTGTGCTGTGTTCACTCATGGGTGGTAGAGGAGAACGCAACAGGGCCTTTCTCCCTCGTTACGTGTGTGTGTATGTGTGTCTGAGGGAGAGACACAGGGACAGACAGATACCAACCGCTGCATTGCTGCCTTTTCTATCACAATCTGCCCCGGTGACTGACAGCATGACTGATAACTCTGCCTCTCCTTCTCTTTCTCTTCCCCCTGTCTCTGTCACATGCAAACACACACCTCTCCCTCTTCCACTCTCTCAACATATCACCTCCCTGTTCTTCCACTAGTGTGTTTTGCCAGTCAGCCTGCTTTAGGTTCAAGAAGGAGTCTGTATGAACATCTAGTAGTCTTTTTGAGAGGCCGAGTGATCTAAGTCGAGACCTTCTGCTTTCTTCTCTTCAACACTGACAGATATGGCTTTAGATCTAACGGTGGGGGAGATAAGCTAGAGGTAGCCTCAAGTTGACCCTATCAGCATCTTGAGTATGTGTGTGCATGTGTGTGTATGTGGGAGGGGCTACAGATATTGTCAGCACATCAAGAGGGAGGGTCAAGGAGGGAGTATGGCAATACCCTTTAGTATTCATTGAAGTGACACCTCGACTAGCAATATCAACCTTACCAACCATCCTTAGAAATGGTACACATAACAAAACGAAACAGTGGTTACAGAAAAACACACACAAATGCACAAGTTGGAGGCAGGGCTCCTTCAAAGCCTAAAGGAACTCTGTATTTAAATGATGTGGCTGCTACATTTTGATCTTCAGCATTTTCTGTTTGTTGTAGTTTATCCTCACCATTTGCTGCTGCAGTGACCCAATTTCCCCCTGGGATCATTAAAGTTTTATCTGATCTTTATCTTATAAGCACATCTCCATGCACACACATACACCCTCCTCTGCCCTGTGGTATTTCAGAATATTTCCACATTTCTGTGAGTGAGAAGGATCACTCCTTTTCAACAAGAGGTACAAATCACAAACTTAGACTAGACTGCCAACTGCAAATTCCTGTAGGCCACCCAAGCTATGGGCATGGGTAATAATTACGCACACACACACACACACACACACACACACACACACACACACACACACACACACACACACACACACACACACGCACTTCGACCTACTGTACTGCATACACTAATCTCACCTCTGCTGCGCTAGCTGGTGGGTTGGATTGTATAGAAACATCTGGTGTCTGTCTGCTGTCTTGACACTCCTCCTTCCCCTGTAAGTGTGTATGTGTGTGCGCTTCTGTATGTGTTACCTTCAAATCCAAAAACAGCTCAATCATCAAAACACTTTCAGCTGCAGTTAGAAACAGCATGCACACCAGACAGAGAGGAAACCTCAAAGTACAGCCATGTAGAAATACAGTGTTATGATTCAAGGAAACACCCAGGCATCACTAGATTTTATGATCTTGCTCTGCAAGATTTTTCCATCAGTTTTGTTGGGAACTCTAACATACTTAATATGACATTTTGCAGTTGCTAAGATCAGTCTGTCACCCACTGAGGCAAGAGAGATGACAAAATACTGACTGTAATCTGGAGTCATATCCAAAGACTAGCGAAGAGTTTATTTCAGTGCAGTGATGTATTTGCAGTACACAACTGAGCCTAATGGGGGCAGGCAACTGCATCAAGCCATGGTGGAGAGGAATCCAGGCTCAAGGCAATTTTTAGGAACATGTTGTAAATATAAACAAACTTGATGTAACATGATACACAGACAAAAAAGACTAGGAAATTCAATTACCATGCAGACAAACTGCACATATGACAGCTATCTCATTTAATTAGTCATGGCACATCCAAGACATCTTGGAGTCCAGCATATGAAAAGGCAGGTTTATTACTCATTCAATAAATAAGTCCCAGTGGATGATCAGAATTTGCCAAATTTTGATGAATGGTAATTTATTAACTTGCTTGATAAGTTGCTGTTTCTGATATGAGCTCAGAAATGAGCTTTGCTTGTTTCACATGCAAGATGGTTGTGCTGCTGTGTTTCTACCCCATAGCTGTTGTCAGCTTGGTTCAGAAATGTTGTTTGCTCAGTTTAATTGCAAGATGCCTGCTCTATTCCCCGGCCACCTCTTGTTTATGATACAGCATCATTATCCTCTGCATGTTGCGCAGAGGAGAAGAGAGAATGCATCTCCTCTTCCTTTGCTTTTCCACCAGGATCTATTTTACTTTTGCTCTGTCTCTTTCATCTATTTCCACTGGCCTGCTGTGCGCCTTTATAGTCACATCAAAGTGACCTTCGTCACCCTGTTCCCTCCAAAACCCCCACCCCTCCTTTTAGTCTGGAGACCAGTAAGAGACAGAAAGTAGGAGGGCTTACTATGCATATTTTCCAACAGTAATACAATTCCTGACACATGAAGTGGTTTTCCAGTGACAGTGGAAATACAACTGCATAAATACATCACTGCAGAAGTTACAGCTTATGTTTCTGGGCCTTTTCTCTGCTATTTGACATAAAAACTATTGTTAAAATCTGAAAAGCAAGTGAGCAAAATCTACATTTGAGTGTATTTGTCAATCCAGGTTGTATTTTGCACTTTTTTGTCACCACCTATAAACAGTGTTTTTAAGCTCCATCCCCACTCCATCACAGCAAGAATGAGAGCAGCATTAGAAAGCAATAATAAAGAGACAAGGGGCCATTCTCCACGCCTTGTTTACTCTGCAGGGCCTTTATCACGCGGCTTCTGAAGGAAAGACCAGCGCCTGACAAACTGGGGAGAGAAAACACTGGAGGACAAGTGCATGCTTTTGAGAGAGAAAGTTTTTTTGTCGGGGGAAGATAAGTGTTGCAAGGTTAGGAGTTTTGTTAGGACTTTTATATTTTCATTCTCTAATAATGTGATCAGAGGTTTTTCATACTGATTATAAGAGTCACTTTCGATTTTCTTGTTATTTCCCTTACACCATTAAATACAATTGGAGTAGGAGAAGAAAGTGGGAAAGAGGAGGCATCCATGATAGTCTGTAGTTTAAAAATTATGTGTTTTTCATGTTAAAAAAATCATCCACATAAAGCTGTTCAATTGAAGGCAAAAAAGGACAATTGAGATGGGAGACAGATGGAGAGAGGAAGTTAAAATGTAAAGACCAGCAGTGGAGGGGATTTGCTGTGCATCTGGTGTGTGAAAAAGTCGATGTAGATAGAGGGAGTGAAGGGCACACAGAAGAAGAAAAGTCCGTTTAACAGACCAAGAGAGCACAGAGCAGGGCACTTACTCTACAAAAGCATAGATGTTTTGAAAAAGGCGGCTTCCTTAATGTGGTTTAACCCGGGTACATTCACATTACCATGCTAATCTTATCAATATCGTGTGTGTGCGCGTGTGTTCATGTCGGACACAGCTAAGCACTTGGCCCTATTAGCAAAACCTAATTGACTTACAGCTTTCTGACCACAAAGGTAACATCCGTGTCAATCATGTAAGTGAATGTCCTGTGTCACCTCACACGCACACAAAAAGCAATACACACTTTTAAATGACATTTGCTTCTTTGCGAATCCTTTGGAAACTGATTGACCTTGATATGCGCCAATAGGTAGAATATGGACCATAGCTTTATCTAGATGTTGTTGGGAGGATGGGGCACAAAAAGAGACACACAGGCACACTAACTGCGTGGACATGGACTTTAGTAACTAGGGTCCTCAGGGAAATCGGCTCTCCCGGGTAATCTGCGAACGGTGTTTACATGCACTTAAGTAACGGGAAATTCGCGTATACAAGCAGCAGAAGACTAACGTGATTTCTCGTCCACCTCTGATTAATTTTAGAAGCGTGGCGCAAAGATTTTAACAGTATCTAACCCTACTTTTTGACTTTTACTCTCCCTATGTGTATGTGTGTGTATTCGAGTCGCAGGAGAGCGACAGCGCAGGGGGAAAGAAGCGACAGACACATGCAGCTGATCTACAATAGTCTGAATTTTAAAAATCTGAATTTAGACTTCTACGACACATTTTGTGTAAATTACATTTTCTGTCGGACCTTACGCGGAATTTGTTTTAAAAATGAGGCGACTTTGCCTCGTTTACAGCCTCTACTTTCATTCATTCTTTCACTCAGCTGTGTCTGCAGCCTTTTACGCACATGCGCAGGTGGAGAAAGCCGATTAGAAACCTGGTTAAGCGTATACATAGCAGAGTAATCGGCGTTCTCCGACAGAAATCTACCTTGAGAAACCAGGTTTCCCTAATCTCCTACCCCGATTCCCGAAAACCAGCTTTCCCATATACGTACATGACACTTTCATTCAGCAATGTAACCCGGTTATTTAAGTCCATATAACGCGGTAACTGTTTGTGAATGAAATGTCAGGGAAATTTGTAAAACCACATGTGAAAAAAGGGCTTTTAACCGATTTTAAATATGTACTCCAGAGAGGAGGTATACGAGCACAAACTGAGTACTCACTTTAGTGTAAGTACTTCCCTAAAATACTAATAGAAGAAGCACTTCAAATTCTTTCCTCGGGTAAAGTTACATGTCCTAAATTTATATTAAGTACATAAGTAAAAGTAATACACTAAGAAAACAATGTATTTCCAACAGTATTAAATATTATGCCGTTCAAATTATTAAAAGTAAAAACTATGGCAAAGAAAAGTTATAATTACACAGACAGTAGTAATAAATTAAGTGTAAAAGTTATGTGCACTAACAGCTTTAAAAAGTAAGTAGTAACAATGGAGTGGAGTTAAAATTATAATATTTACCTCTTAATTGTAGTGAACATAAACTGGAAATACTATAGTAAAATACTACAAAATGCAGCAAGGGATGGAACTCTAGTCCAAAGGTTGTATATAAGTTCAAATATATAGGAAACACTGTTTATATACAAGTGAGCTACTGTAGTTAGCTGAAAACCACAAACGACAACCCATCACCTGAGGATTACAGGACTTTTTATGGTTTTTATAGGCCTATGAGTAATTGTTTTTATTTTATACTTTTTTTAATGGTTTGTGTTTACGTCATAGCTTCAGAATTTGTGTCACATGTCAAATCTCGTGGGCCTCAGGTGAATCAGTGAGGTTTTGGGGGCTTAGGGGAACTCCTATGCTCAGAGATATTTTGTCAGAAATCTTCCTCTAAAGCCACACAGGAAACCATACAACTGTTTTTATAGGCTGAGTAGTTCTCTTCATGAGTACACTGATCTTCAGGTGTAAAATCAGTGGAGTTTGAGGCTCAAATCAGAGATAGACAGAAAATCAGAAATATGCACAGCAGCAGCAGTGACATGCAGACAGACAGAGAAAGAAAGAATAGCCTGACAGGTGAACAAGAAGAGCCCAAGGATCCATCATTATTTAGCCATGGATATAAAATATCAACTGGAGGACAGGAGACGCCTCCATATCAGCCTGCTATTATTGAAAATGACTAATATATTCTGAAGGGAGAAGGACAGAGAGAGAAAGAGATGGATGAGATATGGAAACCGATAGAGAATGACACTCAATCTTTCTGAATAGTAATCCAATAACGTCTCCTGAGTTTCCTTATGGCTAATCAATTGTGCCGCAGCGCAGAAACAAATCACCATATCACCGAGTCAATAACCGTCAGTCATGGAAATACCTTGCCTCAACTGTCACTGTTTATCAAGCTTGGCTGACTCTTAGCCCTCACTGCAATGGCAGGGAGAGAAGGGAGACGTGGCTATGTTTGGTATGCACCTATGTGGCTCCCTAAGGTTGCCCATGCTGGTTGTAATTTAGATTGTGATAAAAGCGGAGATAGCAAGTTGTTATCATGCATGCCCTGACCTCAGGTGAAGACAAGCTGAACCAAATTAAAGATAGACGATGATGCATGGCCAACAGGGCAAACACAACAAACAAAGTTTATCAGGGAAGGGGAACAGGTCGTCTCACACCTTCATAGCACACACAACATCTGACAAGTTTTAAAGAAACTGACACACACTTGACCTTTAACACTGTTGATCCCAATTTTCCCCTTGTCTTTGTCTAGTCCTAGAACACTGTATGTAAAGCGAACGTAGAGCCTATTTAGTGACCTCACCTCAGTACACATCACCAAACACACACATGACCACACAGATCTCTCAATTGTGTCTTACCAAGCTGAACCTGTCGATACTGATTCTACAGCCTGATCTTCACTGAGAATTTCACATTTAGGATAATAGGTCAGAATCAGTAAAATCCAACTTACTGAGTATATTGGTAAATGGGATGTCCCTACCTAATCAAATGCTTATGTATAATGTGAAAACCCACAGACAGCTATCACCCAACTCTGCAGTTCACTAGCTGCTAAATAATTGAGCTTGTTGCAGCTAAAAAGCGAGATATTTTTGTCAGGATTGGGTGGAAACAAAAGCCCAACTAAGAAGAGAGGGGACTTAGAAAGCAACTGAATGAATGCGAATGTTGCTCCATCTCCAGGAGTTAACATATTAGCCCCAAAGTTGTTAGCTTAAGTGTAAGCTACAGCTTGTTTCACTGAAAGTCTACAGCTTGTGAAAGTATGTTCATAGTGAAATTTAACTGATACATTCTTGATAAATTTGTGTAAGCCAGCTGTTTTATCATTTAATTTCCTACGCTAAAAAAAGTTAAGTGCTAAAGGGTAACTTATTGTTAGCTTGCATGCCTTTAAATTGCACTGTTGCTAATAAGCTAACTGAGAAAAAGCTAATTAAGCTAAAGACTTACCATCACAACAGTGTTTAATAAAGAAGAAAGTTGCTGCAGTTGCCTGCTCTGTCAAGGCGTGGCCCAGGTGCCAGAGGTTTAAGGGAAAGCTTTTAAAATGTAGTTACTAACAGGAAATGTCTAATTATTTGCTTAAATTATTACACCAGTTTCTGCAACCCATCTGCTCATGGCCCAAAATGAATGAATAAGTAAAAGCCTGCTGGAGCACATACATGAGTGTAAAGGATTTTTTTGTTTTGTCTTTTTTAGCGAAGACTTTTAAATAATAAAAGAGCACTTATCAATTGGTCTTCCCTGTGCTTTGCAGTTTTTCTTCTACATTTTAACCCACCCATGTTCCCACTGATCTACCCAACATGCACCACTCCTCTGCTGATTTGCATAGAGACCGAATTTTAATTTGACCACGAACCAACACGCAAACTGCGAAAACTAATTTCACCTTCCAGGAAAAAATTAGTTTTCACCAGAGGAAAATGATAGGGCTTATAATTTACAATTGGCATAGATAGATGGCATTTTTTTGGCCACCTTTATCTTCCTAATTCACCACCCACATCAGGTTTAATGCTATTACAACCGTCCTGCTGTATATCAAGAAATATCATCATATCTCTTAAAAATGTTACACCAATAGACAGGAGGATTGAGAGTAGGATTTTTCCAGTCAGACCTGATGCTTCAGACTGAGCAAAGCGAGCTCATGTGCTGCCACATGTTTAAAGGTTTATAATACTTTGAGGCCAAACTGTCAGGGGTTTACCACCATGATAATGAATGAAACATGTGAGTGCTGCCACTGCCAAACCACACTTGACTCATGTGTCAGTTCTGACCTAGATAAGCCAGCATTTGGTGTTTAAATTTGAAGCAATTGGTAGAACTTAAGCTTAGTGTTGCAATGTTATTTTTTTGGTTTTTTTGGTTCATGATAATTTGCATCTATTTTTGCCTCCACTTTAATAGAGGATGATTATATTGGAAATCAGAAAACTGCTTGAAAGCCAGAGGCTCGGTGACCTTTCAATCAGTGTGTGAAATAAAAAACTAATTAATTTGTGATTTTACAGTGTTAGTCATTTTTCATTTTCGTCATCTGACAGCATATCAGAAGAAAATGTTTAACTTGAATTTCTAAAGCAGGCCTATGTTAAGAAAAGCTATATGTGTCAAGTTCTTTATAAACTTGTAAATCTTGTAAAAGTTTTATGTTGTTTTGTTATGTAAATTATGCCCACAATCAAAGATTCAAGTTTTAGTATCACTTTTCTGATTTAAAATCTTTGGTTCCCTTGAAGCCACAAGATTAACTGCTGATTATTATCCTGTGTATTGTCTATTAGAAAATTCTGCACAAGACAAGGCACGTTCAGCCTTGAAATATTGCTTTTCTGTTTAATTATGTCTAAACCAAAGGAAATGTGTTTTTTACATGTTTTATGCTGTGAATGCAGCTGTTTTATACTTCAAACTGTGCATGTATTTCATGCCAACAGAGCTCAGTGAATTTAGAGATAAACCAAATCTGGTGAGGGAGACACCAAAATAAACCTCCTGTGGTGCACAAATTGACACAATGGGAATTTCCCCTGAGGATGGAAGTCTGGAGAAATGATAGTATTTATTTTGTTAATGAAATATCCATGAATTAGTCAATTATTGCATCTCCTTAGGCAGCTTAGTGATATTTAGTGCACATTTATTGAAGGAATATGTAATTACTAGTGGAATACACTCATGCTGAAAACCATCAAACTTGATTTTCTGTTGAAGGTCGGAATGCTTTATATGTTTTACCCATTTCCATCACTACTCCTCTAAAAGATGTCTATCTAAAAGCCGACCATCTTATTTAGCAGTATTTAAATTTTCTTACTGAAACACTCACAAATCCTCCGCTAGATTTATTTATTTTAGAGGAACACCCATCTATCTGCAAGTATAATGCTGTAGAGCCTTTTGGCCATTGTGTCAGGCCGAACGGGAAAATTACAGAGTCAGTTCATTAAAAATGAGTGTTTGATTTTATTATTAATTATTCTTATAAATATAGGGCTGTAAATCATTTACTTTTTCTTAAAACTTCCAGATGTGTTGCTGTGAATCTTCAACATATCAGCCAGACAGCTGCTCATTAACATCCTCATTAGGAAAAAGCTGCTAAATATACACATTAAATCCTTGGAGTGGAGTCTGATGTGTGTCACTGTTCACTTTGGGTACTTTTGAGATCCATTTTGCAGCAGGGTGTGAGTTGGAAGCATCTCAGTTGGTTTGGCAGGACTTCACTAGTGCTAGTGTGTATGTGTGTGTCTACCATATGTATGTTAACAGTGTGTGGTGTTATGCTGACAAGCCCAGGTGAGAGTCACATGTGTTTTAGTAGCTGCTAACCCAGGGGCTATCTCTGAAAAAGAGATAATGCCACTTCAGTGAGGAAAGTTCTTGTGAAGCACTGATTTGATTCGGAAACAGTTGGAGTAATGGCTGAGAAAATATGATTGGGTAATCAATACTTAACTAAATGACCTGTTAACTTTTATCTCTGCGTGTGTCTGTGTGTGCAAAAGTGACAGTGTAGAACAGTGTGGTTGTGTAAAACATAAAACACTGTCCTCCGTTCCCTTTCTTTCTCCGCCTCTCACCTCTGTTTCTTT
Organism: Channa argus; assembly: GCF_033026475.1. Taxonomy (NCBI): domain Eukaryota; kingdom Metazoa; phylum Chordata; class Actinopteri; order Anabantiformes; family Channidae; genus Channa; species Channa argus. Next base: position 4,551,018 of record NC_090219.1, read on the forward strand.
TGAAGAGGAAACAACAATGGCACCATTAAGTGTCTGAGGGGGTCTTTCATGTGAATGGACCCTAAAATGAACCTTTCAACAGCCCATTTGGGGAGGGGGGGATTCGATAGTTGTAATGAATGACAAATTTGCTTCAGTTTATCACCAGTTCTCATGCCACTTTTAGATGTATTGTAACACAAATGGCTGTTGTCTACACCTAACATCAGTAAGTTAAATTAGAACAGGATTAGTTGGAGTCAAAAGGACTCTATGCTTATTTTTACTTATAATTTTGAACTAATTTGATATTTGCAAAACAATCAATTTACAATTCATTTGATTGACTGATACCCCGAATTTGCACATTTCCATGTAGTGCTGATTCATCTCTTCATTCTGTCAAACCAAGTCAGAATCGCCCTGGGTCACTTGCCAAAAAGTGATAAGCTCTCTGACAATAAAAACTGAAGAAGCTGTCATTCATTTGGCTGCACCACCAGTCAAACACAATAGGCAGAGATACATTCCAAAATGTAAAGATGTGTAAAGCCCATCGTATCGTTGGATTTAGGAAAACACTGAGTAGGATTCCGGCAGCTATTTCTTTTCTTCATTGCTTTAGACAAAGGTGTTTGTTTTTTGTTTCTTTTACCTCAGCAGACTCAGAGATATGTCAACTAAAAGTGCTGAACTCTGCAGGGAAAGAAAGCAAGGGTTTAAAAAGGGTGGGATATGTATTTAGTATCAACACCTCTTTAAGCATTACCAACTGTGTTCACTCCTAAAACAGGAAACTGTTTCTGAGTTTGCAGAATCTGCATTTTCCACAGTCAAAAGAGCTCAGGGTTAGGTGTGCTGGAGACCTAAACTGTAAGTGACAATGTCTTTACATCAAATGGCGAATTCTAAGTTCTGCACCTCATGCCCACCACCACAACCATACATTCCACCTTGCTACTCCTGATTTGGCACGGTGTTGCTACTTAGTACACATTTGTGAAGTACTAAATTATGCAGTAATTCATAGAAATAATGGGCTGTTTTTCCTCTGTGTGCAGGACCAGGATCCAAGTCCCACATACAGCACAGAGTAAGCCCAATTGATGATGGATGGAAAAAGTCTGCATTAAAGATGTGAATAACTAAGTCCAGAGCAAAAGTAAAATTAGGACATGGAGAATCAAAGTCAAGACAGAAAATAACATCTTTCACTTGAGCTTGAACTGAACTCTACTCACTGCTGACCCAAGCCTTTTCTCTGGAACCAAAAATGAATATCTGTTGTTTTTGTTGTTATGGTGATGATTTGTATCAGTGGGTGTGAATGAGATGGGGACCTGGAATAAGAAAAGTGTGGCTGGGGGTGGAGGATGGAGGGGGGTGTAAGGAAAGCAGAAAGAAGAAGAGAAACTGTCATATCTCTGCTGTAATAGGGGAAAGGGAGCCTTTGCTGATTGGAGTTGCCATGGCAATAGCTGGCACCTAGTGTGTGAGTCTGTGTGAATTTGTGTATCTATGCATGATTGTGTGTGTGTTTGTGTTTGTAGGGTTGTGTCTATGATTGTACTTATGAGCATCTGGAAATGTTTGTTAGAGTGTGTGAGTTTGTGTGTGTATGTGTGTTTGTGTGTGTGTGTGTGTGTGTGTGTGCGCGCGCGCGTGTTTGTGCGTGCGGAGGTGGGGGTTTGAATAAGGGATCTTGTTGGAGGATTATCAGTGTTGTCAAAGGCAAATGAGGAAGGGGACCAGAGAGGCACAACAAAGCGCTACTTGCCTGCTCTGTGGATGGAACACACACTATAAACACACAACCAGGAGAGAGAAGAAGTGTGTGTTTCCTGTGTGTGTGAGAGAGAGATGCACAGAAGGAGAGATGTTGATCTTTTACACTGATGCACTGGCAACATTGTTCTCAACTTTCACTCGGCTACGCATGTCGAACTGATCAAATTTGAAACTGGAAGACAGAAAGAAGCAGACAAAGACAAGAGCCAGAAAGAGAGAAGGCTTGGATGTCCACATGTGAGAATACATTCTTCGTCCAAATCTTCCCACAGAGATGCAGTTGCCTGCTCAATTGTGTCTTTGAGCCAGAGCATCCAGTTGACATTAGCCAAGTTAGAAGGAACTTAACATTTGAGTCATTTGCACAGTACAGACTCACATGTGAACACAACCACATGCAAGGAAAGCGGACTGGGGAGAAAATAACTGCTGACACCAAAACACAAACTCAGGTCACACACACACACACACACACACACACACACACACACACACACACACACACGAAGCAAAACATAGACAATCTGGTTCATAACAATAGTGTGTGGGCTGTCAGTGGAACTTTTTCACAACAGCACATAAATAACCTACAAAATGTGAACCATATTGAGTGGATTTGTAATCCAATTGCTCTCTGACAGCAATACACAAACAGCCCACGCTCCACCCCTACAGGTAATGACTGCAGCCACACTCATTATTTTTAATCCCAGGTTCTAGGGTGGTTACCATTTAAAGGTCATGACAATAGCATCTAATTGTTTTTGGGGGGTCTCAAACCTGTTTGTCAACATATCTAAGCCAGCACCTTTACGTGTCATGCTCATTATTAATAATGGCCACAGTGCTGCAGCATATAACAACCTGTTATGAAGTGATATGCTTTTAATTTGAGTAAGTTAACTCTTCAATACTGGAGATGGTTTGGAGGCAGGCTGGATGCCATGCTGCTAAATCCCACACAGCAACAGAATGATGGATGCACTCATTCTATTGGTCAGACAATGTGTTGGATGGTGTATTTGCAGTTTATCTAACATGATTAATCTTTGACATTTATTTCTTTATTTATTTTTGGACTTAAGGATATGGCTCTGTTATACACTTCACACAGATCACCTGTCAGTCAACAGCATGTGCATTACTTCTATTGTTGCGGGTTGTTTAGCTGTCACAGCTCCTGCAAAATGCATCATAATATACATCTCTAACATGCTCTTTAAGGTGTGCCAAGGAAGAATATATAGGCTGAGTGAGTCACTAATTTGTGTATTAAACATTTATTTATGGTCAGGACACCAGCAAATTTAGTTGTTTTAATAAAAAGAAATGCCATACACAAAGGCAATTTAATGTGCTTTTGAGAGAGTAAAATACTAAAGGTAAATAAATCAAATCTATCTTAATCCATCTCTATAATGAGCACAAAACAAAATGCTGTCTCTACATATTTACTTTGGACTGTTACCATATGACCAAAAGCTTTGACAAAATAAAAGTAATTTAATGTTTTATAGAAGACCACCAAGAATTGAGGTTTGTGGAACTTAGTGTTGTCTTATTTTTTTGATATATTATTGCTGAGTTAGACAAGTCATTTTTGTCTCAGAGATTGGACTACACAGACTTGTAACAGAAAAGTCCAACCCTGTTTTCTTGTCTCTTTGTGCTGGTGTTGAATGCAGCAGAAAGTTCATAAGGTCTGGTTTTGCCAAAATCAATTTTAAGATGTAACTTTCCTAATATTTTACTTGGACATGTGTGGTTATACTACGTAATCTGCCAATGTCTTTTCCTCCGGTGCCACAGAGACAAATCCAGGCACAGTTATTGTACTTTACAAGGTTTATAATAACCAAACCAACCTGTGATTACTACAAAAAGGCCAGTTTCCATTTACATTCTGAATTCCTGCTGAGTAAATACAACAATCTGCCTCAGCCTGTTGTCACTTCACTTCCACTTCAAGTCATCAGCCGCTGTGGGAAAGTGCTCACGTTCATAAATCATTCACACGTTATCCTGCAACCCAGATATGGAAGAGATAAATTCACCACAATATAGAGCCTCC